>NW_027507748.1:581706316-582146316 GCF_037356315.1 Lithobates pipiens | reverse complement strand
ATAAATAAAACATAAACAGCTAACTTTATGTGTCACTTTTATTGTTATCAAGTAAAATATGGCATTGCCCTACAAGCTATGATTCTATGCTATAATTGTTATCAAGCTGAACAGGGGAGCAATCAGATATCTACACTCCCATTTTTAATGCCTAATCTAAGCTCTTGATAAAATACCTAATTGTAATAGCTGTTTGCTTGGAAATGTTTACATAAATTCCCAGGGTTTTTTTTTTTTAAGCACTATATTATCTGCTGGAAGTAGGATGTGTGACATAGATGCTTCGTGCAAACAGAACAGGAGTCCCTCTCCAGTCATTTGGTCTACTTAAGAAGAAAACTACGATGGGGCCCCCTTTCTGGATGAAAATTGCATTGGCAGACCAGGTCCTCCATCCTCAGCAGCCGTGTTATTGCACTAGGTACTGAGTGACATGATCCATCCTGCTTAGGAGGCATTAGCTGTAGCCAGGAGTGGGGATACAGGCAACAAGGCAATAGAAACTTTGCTGGTCAACTGGCTGAACGGTCACAGCATCCATCCAAATAAGAAAGACACCCACATGGTGATCTAAACCCAACTCTACCAGGGAACACAATCACAGCAGCCACATTGATAGAATGTCCTTCTCCCCAAATCTCATAGATTTTCTCATGCCTTTGCTGTATCTTGTGAGTTAACCTCTTCCTTCTTGTTGCAGAGGGACACATGCGAATAGAGAAGGCAGTTTAACACAGATAAGTGATTTTATTTATTCCAGGCATCCTATGAAGGATGGGATTGTGAACAATCTATCTATCTATCTATCTATCTATCTATCTATCTATCTATCTATCTATCTATCTATCTATCTATCTATCTATCTATCTATCCATCTATCTATCTATTCTATATGTGTCTATCCTACTTGTCTAACTACATATATATCCATACATCTATATAGATCTATCTATCTATCTATCTATCTATCTATCTATCTATCTATATATATATATATATATATATATATATATATATATATATATATATATATGTGTGTGTGTCATACAGATATCTGGGGCTAAGAGATATCTGATCACCTACTATCATCCTGTGTCTAGCTTACCTTTCTATCTACCCACCTACACACACACACACACACACACACACACACACACACACATATATATATATATATATATATATATATATATACAAAATATATCTATCATACATGTATCTTTAACTATGTATTAGTGTTTATCATACCTATCTACCTGTCCATAATATATTGCACTCTCTTTCTCGCTCTTTATCTCTATATATTCTGATCTATCTATCTATCTATCTATCTATCTATCTATCTATCTATCTATCTATCTATCTATCTATCTATCTATCTCCCCTCTATCATTTATTAGCTACCAATCTCTATCCTATATACCTACCTACCTACCAATATGATATATATATAGGAGAATTGGACTATCTTTCGGACTATCTCTCCCTCTCTCTCTTTTCCCCCCTCTCTCTCTATATATATCCATCCATCTATCTATCATTATCTACCTGATATATATATATATATATATATATATATATATATATATATATATATATATATATATATATATATATATATATATATATATATATATATATACCTCTATCTATATATTCGTCTGTATGTTTATTGGAGTCTGCTGTAGAAGCCCATACCTACGTGTCTATAATACACTGAATAGAGAGCTCTTGAGATTCCTATTTTTCTGACTCTTCTCTTTGTCATTGCAGGGCACCCTGAATGTGGATCGGTTGTGGATCTCCTGGGATGGAAGCGATGACCCCTGGCTCACAAATTGGACGATATGGTAGGTAGACAGGATCAGGGGATCTGCACCATTTTAGGATCAGAAATACAATGCTCCAGGTTCTGTTTGGAGCAGATGTATTATTGTATGTGTGCATGTTTGTGTGTGTATGCCTTTCTTACAGAGGGAGGAGGTGAATATTCCCCACCCACCTCTATGTGCACATTGACTTCTATATCTCCCTTTCTGTGTATTTGCCCAGTAAATACCATCGTATCCCCCATACAAATCGCACACAGGCTATAGGGCTCCATCAGTGTGTGTGATCAGCTCTGGAGGAAACAAAAATGAAAACACAACAACAAACATGGAAAGGGAAAATTACATTTTAAATAAGCTTTTGGTTCCTTATCCGGGGACTAGGATGCGGGTTGTGATTGGCTAGTGGAGTCACATGGTGAAAGTAACTTTACGGGGTCGCCAGCTAGTAGGAGGGCTTTATGGAGCAGAAAAACGACAAAGCGAGAAAAATTATTTTCCACTCCAGAAATTAATGATCATGAGTTCGTATTTGATGGACTCTAACTACATCGATCCGAAATTTCCTCCATGTGAGGAATATTCGCAAAATAACTATATCCCAGAACACAGTCCGGAATATTATAGCCGGTCCAGGGACCCTGGATTTCAGCATCATCACCAGGAACTGTACCCTCCAAGAACAACCTACCCTGAGCGCCAGTTCAGCTGTGCCAGCATCCAGGGGCCAGGAAACCCAGCCACACACACCAGGGTCCATGGGCAACCTCAGAGCAACCACCACCTTGTAGGCAAAGCCCAGATTTGTGACCTTCCAACCCCATCTCTACCTACCAACACTACCACCTCTGCCACTCCATCCCCAGCACCCCCAGTCTGCAACCAGCCAAATCCTGAGCATCCTACCAGCACAGCCACCAAACAGCCCATAGTCTACCCCTGGATGAAGAAAATACACGTCAGTACTGGTAGGAAACTTTTCTTCTTCCCTTAACCTCTCTTTTTTTTTTTTCCTTTTTTTTTTTCTAAAGCTCAAAGAGTCTTTGGGTTAGCACAATTGAACTGGATTTACGACTACGAATGGGTAATTACACCCACCATAAATTTTATAGCCAAGCCTGTCTGGGCTGCTCCAGCCATGTGCTTCATTCTGCTCTGTATGTGGAGTGTGTGTGTGTGAGAGAGGGAAAAAAGTCCTATAGCTTTGTAAGGGGTGCATAAATAATTCAGCCTGTTTGGAGCTAAGGGATCCCCTTCAGAACTGGAGGAATTTTACAAGACATTTTTTTTTTTAGCAGATCGCCTTTCTTCAAGGATTGTGCTATCCTTTTCTGTCCCTGTGTTGCCTATCCCCCTATACCTTCCCTCTCTCTCTCTCTCTATCTCTCTCCTCCTGTCTTCCTTCTGTTTCCCCCACCTTTTCCATGGCTGTCCTCCTGATTTTCTTCTTTCTTTCTCAGTGAACCCTAATTATACTGGGGGTGAGCCCAAGAGATCCAGAACTGCTTATACCAGACAGCAAGTCTTGGAACTGGAGAAAGAATTTCACTATAACAGATATCTAACCAGGCGAAGGCGCATTGAAATAGCCCACTCCTTGTGTCTTTCGGAAAGGCAGATCAAGATCTGGTTTCAGAACAGGAGGATGAAATGGAAAAAAGACCACAGATTACCTAACACAAAAGTCAGATCCTCTACCTCCTCCAATGCGCCTAGCAGCATCATTGCTTCCAATTCTGCACCCAACGAGGATCTAACGCAAAGCTCAGCTCAGGACCAGCGGGAGGATATTACAAGGTTATAAATACACTACCAATAAACAAAACAAAAAAAAACTACACACAAAAGACTGAGTATTTATAGAATCTAATAATAATTATAATATATATATTTTTTGGTTCTTGTCGTTTATTTTTTTTTTTTTGTTTTTTTTTTTTCCTTGTGCGTTGGAAAAAAAAGAGGTCTTTTGAATCATCAAACAGGCTTTAAATGCATGTCACAGTGCATGGGATCAGGTCTTTTTTTTTTTTTGTCAAGTGTTGTTTTATGTTTGTTTGTTTGTTTGTTTTATGGCAGTTATGTCCTAATTTATTTTCTGAGGGGAGGTAGGATGTTCAATTTTAAATGATTTTCCTAAAAAAAAAAAAAAAAACAGGGTTTGCAATTTTTGCCCTTTAAATATTTAAAATAATGAGTGTTAACCATGCTAGAACAAACCCCACAGGCGATTTTTTTTTTGTATACGAAAATAATAATATTAATAATAATCCTGTTATGTGATCAGCTTCTAAGTAGCAGCACATCAAATGCAGAATCTGTCTAATTTCAAGGCAATTCCATTCTGTGACAATATTAAAGACTAGAGTTTCTCAGTCGGTAGATAGATCCCTTTTGCTGTTGTTACTGTGTTTCATCATTTTTTTTTATTTTTGGTAAAGACTACACTGTAAAAAAATAAATGCTATGAACAGTCCTAGTGTAATGTGACCGTATATTTGTTCAATAAAACAGTGAGTGTGTTTTAGTTTAACCTGGCAGTGTATTTTTTTTTAACCTGGTTTCACCATTTAATCACACTGTTGTAAAATTGTTTTTTTTTTGGTCTTTAGGGCTTGCTGCAATAAGCAATATAATATACACGTGTCCTTTTCTAGTGTACACTATGCACCTGAACAGCCCTGTGTACTCTTTAATATTGGCCAGGCTTTATTGCAAATGATAGCTGTGCTGTCCTTATTAACCAGGGGCTGTTTTGGTAATAATAATATTCTAAATGTAATTATATCAGGGCTTATAATTCTTCTTTTTTTTTTTTTAACTCAGGGAATTAATAGTAAATTTCTATGAAGCATATGATTTTTTTTTGAAGCCTGGCTTTGCTATGTTGCCTTTGAAGAGAGGGCATTTGGGCTATTGAATTCAATGTTTATAGCCTTGTCAGAGCTGTGTAAGGCATCCCTTCAATGTAAATAGCAATGACCCCACTGTGATCCTCTTGCCTCAGTACAAGGCCTTTAAGGTTTTGGTTTTCAGCTATTTTTGCTTGCCTGTCCTATCTACTGCTGCAGAAGAATGTAAAATTTCAGGTAGGCCTGCACATTTCAGGCAACATGAGACACTGCAGGCTCCAATCCTAGGCTGTTAGTAAGCACACTTATCTGTGTATGAGAAAGGATACAGCCAGTTTTTATCTCTTACCCCCCTTCTTGTTAGTGTGTTTATTGTCGGTGGGGAAACATAAATCTACTTGGTGGGGCTGAAAGGAGCTTTAAAATTACATATTTAAAAATGCATATATATATATATATATATATATATATATATATATATATATATATATATATATATATATGTGTGTGTGTGTTTGTATAAAATTTAAATTATATATATATATATATATAAAAATATATATATATATATATATATATATATATATATATATGTGTTTGTATAAAATTTAAATTATATATATATATATATATATATATATATATATATATATATATATATATATATATATATATATATATATATATATATATATATATATATATATATATATATATATGAGGTCGTTTAAACTACATGGCTGTATGCCAGACCAGTAAATATGAATGTTCTCTAGAAATGACACATGCAATGGATCCAGTGATAAACAGAGCTGTGTAGTCTGATATTCGTTTAGAAATCGAATTCGGGAAATTTTAAGGCATGGTGGACCACAGGGGCTGAATTTTATAGCTCTTTATTGATTTGGGATTTATGGATAAAACAAAATCCAGTTGTAAGTTTGCAGCAGCCCAATGTTGTTCCCATTGCTGTGTGAGTCTTCTTCTTTTTGCAAGTGAAGATCAGAATGTAAGTTCACCCTTTCTGGGTCCCCCCTCTGTCTCTCTGTGTCTCTCACTGTCTTTTGTAAACTGCTTCAAAATTTGATGAATTAAAATTGAATGTCGCAGGCACAGAGCGGCTTGAATAAGATGGGAACTTTTGTGCTCCTCGGCTCTGCCCAGAAAGCAGCGGGTACATTAATCAAGCCCCCACTATAGGCTGCATATATTGAATTAAGAAATAAAATAGGATCAGGGTTAGATAGAAAAAAAACAAGCTTATTATTCCTTTTAATACTGATTTTAATGCAAGGGGGAAAAATATGCACTGAGGATTCAAATGCCATTTTGGATTTTTTATTTTTTTATTTATTTGTATATCAGGCAATCCAGTTCCACAGTCATGGCAATGACACTTGCAGGATCCTCACTTGCAATTGTGTTATGAATGCATTAAAAAGGGGAGTGGTGGGGGGATAGGGAGATAGGGAGAAGAATGTTTAAAAAAAAGACTGCCTTCTATCCCAAACAGTCTCCACTGAGGCTTCTTTTTCAGCTTCATGATGCCTTCATGTTGAGAGTGTGAAAAGGTATTTTATTGAAGTTCGGGGTAAACTGCAGCAAACAGAGTTCATGCAAAGGACACATTTTCTATCCCATTAACTTTATTTTAGGCTTGCAGCCTGACCTCTAAACCTCTCTGACCTATGCAGGTCTCACAACGTGTATCTTCTATGTTATTCTACATGGGCTAAACAGCCATATTACCAGATCTAGAAGTCAGAGCAAAAATGCTGGCAGGACAAAAAAAAATTGAAATACCATTTTTAAAACATGTATCTAAATCGAATTTCGCTTTGCAGAAACCTAGTCCTTCTCGGTGTGGGCTCCCATAAAAAATAATAATAATAATAAAAAATAACAACCCATACAGATGTGTTGACCTTAAATTTAGAGGCTGGTATGAATAAGTAGACAGCTGCAGTTATATTGCTCGTCCATAAAACTCAAAGCACATGTATGCAGTTTGGCTGATAAAAGATCGCTAAAGATGTCAAGCTGAAGTTATTAAAGATGACTCTTTTGAAATATGGACTTCAGCAGAGGGTGAAAAGTGACTGTGCTCTCAAGAGGAACTTTAAAACTGAAGTGTTTTACTTTAAACAAAGTTGCAGCTCTAAGTGCCCCCATCCCATTAGTCCACGTTGTATATATATGGGATTGCATTAAAATATGTGGATATCAAAGGAAGCTTCGATATTTCACCTTGAAATGTATATCCTTCTTATAGGACTTGAGAAGTGTAGACAGGGAGATGTTTGCAGCCTTGGGAGACCTCTGCTTTACTCTTCATGTATCTCCTGCAAAGCTGCACTTGTATCTTGCACGGTTTTATGGCTAGCTATTCTTGTCTAGCCTTGTAGATCTGATATTTACAACCTTTGGGGGCTCCAGCTGTAGACCAGGATTCCCCACGCCTGTCGTTTAGTGTTAAACTTTGCAGCTTCCTAGAGTTAGGAGACAAACAGGCAGCCTGGGTTGGAGAACGTGAATTTACGATTATCACTCCAGAAGACATTTGTATTTTATTGTGATCCTGTATGTCATCACCTCAAAATACATTTTTATGCACTTCCTAATAAGTTTTTATGATTCATTCTCAATGGCAGATCACCAAGACAAACATTTTTGGGGGCTTGGGGGGGGGCAATGAAGATAAAATGGGTCAAGAATGCATGTTGTAGGATTTCAGAATTTTGTGCATACCTAGAAATTGAATTTAATTAGATCATGGCTGGAGACCCCCTGCCCACCTTCAGCCAAATCAATACTGCATGCAAGAAAAACACATGTTGTTGTAATAAGTTATTAGCCACATGCAAACTTACTGTGCCAAGTCCTCACCACCTGCAAATGTACACTTGGAAGCCAATCTCAGCACGTCCAGTCCACACACACACTAGTCGCAATGGATTACTTTTAGTGGCTCTTTAAAAAAAATAATCTGAATTGGTGTAAGGTTATAGTGCTATGTAAAATTTTAGAGCCTCTGCATGTATTTCGATTTCATTTTAAGATCGAAAAAAAAAAAATCAAATCTGCCGAAGCACCATGTAAAAATTAATGCATTTTGCAAATAGATTTACACTTGCTTTTATGGTGTGTGATTTGCTGTTAGTATTTGCTCTAGGAGAATAAAAGCATCTTCATTATTTGAGGTCTGGGCTGTCCTGATAGGAAGAATATATGTGGAGTAATAGAGACTTGGGGAATCTAGGCGTTACATAACTGGCCAGTCAATGGAAGAAGTTATGTTGTCATAATTTATAACTCAAGGATCTTCTCTTGTAACATACTCAACTGCATAGTCATAGCAAAGTCTGTGGGTGGAAATGGAGCTAAGTTTAGTTCACTTTCATTACAAACCAATAATGAAAGTATGAATGTGGGTCTAATTATATATCAGTCTCAAGCAAAACAAGTGCACATGCATTCTATCTATCTATCTATCTATCTATCTATCTATCTATCTATCTATCTATCTTTCTTTCTTTCTTTCTTTCTTTCTTTCTTTCTTTCTTTCTTTCTTTCTTTCTTTCTTTCTTTCTTTCTATCAAACAGCAATAGAACATCCTTATAATTTTTTTTAAAATTTAGAACAGCACATAGAACAGCACATATAACAGCGAGTATGATTACTTTTTCCTCTCTGCTTTCATATGTGTGCAAGAGAGGGAGAGAGAGAGAGAGAGAGAGAGAGAGAGAGAGAGAGAACGGGTCAGGAAGAGAGAGAGGAAAAGAGAGAGAAAGAGAGAGTGAGAAGGGGTGCAGGAAGAGAGAGAGGAAAAGAGAAAGAGAGAGAGAGAGAGAGAGAGAGAGAGAGAGAGAGAGAGAGAAGGGGGGCAGGAAGAAAGAGCGAGAGAGAGCAAAAGAGAGAGAGAAGGGGAACAGGAAGAGAGAGATGGAGAGAGAGAAAGGGAAAGAGAGAGAGGAAAACAGAGAGAGAGATAGGAAAATAGAGAGAAAGAGAGAGGGGGGAAGATAAGTAAATAGTTATGTATATCATATCTATCTATATCTATATATCTATATATCTATATATATATATATATATATATATATATATATATATATAGATAGATATGTATATATCTATCTCTATAGATAGATAGGTAGATATATCTATCTATCTATCTATCTCCCTCTCTCTATATATATATATATATATCTGTACAGATCTATATATATATATATATATATATATATATATATACAGATATATAGATATATATATAGAGAGAGAGAGATAGACAGAGAGAGAGAGAGAGAAAGCGAAGGATATATATATATATATATATATATATATATATATATATATATATATATATATATATATATATATATATATATATATATATATATATAGATAGATATATATAGATAGATCGATAGATAGATCGATAGATAGATAGATAGATAGATAGATAGATAGACATATAGATACAGCTTAGGCATCCAAAGAGTGTAATATTAGCTTCCAAAGAATATTGTGTAATATTACAGATCCGCCATCCATTTAAAGAATCTGTTTCTATATATATATATACTGCTGGTATCTGTTGGAGAAGGCCATGGTGCTGAGCCCCTGAATGTTTAGCTTGGGAAAAGCAGCCCAATAAATGTATAAAGTAAATGGGCAGTGTTTGGCAGCAGGTTAGTTTAGCATTTCCCCGGTCATGACCCCACATTGGGACAATGGGGGTATTCAGTGAGGTCTTCTGGCCTCGCCCTTGCAGACACTCCAGTCTCAGCTATTGTGTGCTAGCAGCAGGTAATAGAGAATGCTGGTCTCTGGGTAATGGTGGGACACAAGCCTGGTCCCATGCACTGGGTGTACATTCATATTTATAGGCTGCAGAATAACATCTGGGTAAAATAAGGATAGATGCTGCTTGCTAGGAACCCTCAGAGTTATTTTAAACGAATCCAGAGATCATTTGTGTGGCATTTGTTATAATAAAAGGAAAATGAGGATGTGGAGCTGCTGGCGGCTACAGAGTAACACACTTCTCCTACAATGTAACATCAATACAAAACAATCCAGTAACATGCACTTCCTACAGTGTAGCAAATGAGCCGCGCCTGGGAGAACATGAAGAGCTAGGAGACTCTGATCTTCCATAAGGTTACAGGACATGTGGAAATACAAGTCCCAGCATGCCAGGCCAGTTTCAACATATACAGCTCCACGTCTTAGCCCTGCTGCAGACACTATAGGCTTAATTCACAAGGTGACTTTTATTTTAGCCATGTGATTGTCATTTTCATTGGACTCAGCTGAAATTCATCTTTTAAAAAAATATGAATAAGAATCTTTTTTTTTCCTGATGTGTTAGCTTTGTGAATGGACCCTATATCACCGCCAGCAGATCCCAGTAGATGCCAGCGGATCCTCATTCTGGGGGGGGGGGGGGGGGGGCAATGTGTGCTTTTTATAATAATATAATTCAAAAGAACCACATAGCAACCAATTAAATAAGAGTTTTCATTAATTGTCCATTTTAAAGCGGTATTAAACCCAAAACCAAAAATATAATATGTTGCAGCTTACCAATCATTAGATGTGGTGAATGCATCCATTCTCTTTTCATAGGGGGTTTCCTTCTGTTTTCCCCTGGTGATCTGGCCAGTAACACACCTCCTGTATTAGAGTGCCCCTACTCTGGATGAATAATCACAGGAGGCAACTTTGAAAAGCAGCACTGTCAGTCTGGTGGAGGAGGGGCGTGTTAGATGTACTAGCAAATTTAAATTAACTAACAAATTGAAGCCAAACTCCACCTAACACTTTATAAGGAGTTATAGCAATCAGTTCTTTTCCTTTCGAGATAAAGGTTTTACATAACTAAATAAAAGCTGATGATTGTAAGTACCCTTGCTAGTGTTAAATGGTTTGTCTCAACACTGTAACTGATACACCCTGCTGAAGAGTTTGTTCTGTTGAAAAACACCAGACTTACTGGCTGGATCACCAGGTGAAAATAAAAGAAAGAAAGTCTAAAATTAAAACAAATGCAGCCACCACATCTAAAATTGGTAAATGGCAATATAACAAATATTTGTTTTTTACTGCTTAAAGCGGTGTTCCACTTAAAAATAAATAAATAAAAGTCAGCAGCTACAAATACTGCAACTGCTGACTTTTAATATTTGGACACTTACCTATCCCAGGGTCCAGCGATGTGGGGGATCGAAGCCCCATTCGTCTCCCCCTCCGCTTGGAATTTCAACTTTGGGCACAGCCGGGCACCAACTGCGCATGCGTGAGTGGCGCCGCGTGCCGTCGACCTGTCATGTGTCCCAGATGATTGACAAGAGGGAGGGGAGAGAAGCGATCTCCCTTCCTACGCTGAGGGAAGTGACGCCAGGAGCCCAGGCACCGAAGGAGGCAGACTACGAGGGACCCCCTAGCAACAGGCATTTAGAGGTGAGTAAAAAAAAATTCTCCAACTTTTTTTTAAGCACAGTAATCATTTTTTTTTTGAGGGGGGGGGGGGGGTGGGACTCCACTTTAAGCTGAATTCTCCATGGCTCCTGTGGAATATTGCAAATATCTCTTCTTCATATTTTCACTATATCGCTGACTTTAAAGGAGGAGAGCTTCAGGTAATTTCCTAACCTATGTTAGAGCAATTGTTTCTGACGGATGCCATAGGTAACGCATTTATTTGCATTTACACTGATTTTTTATCTTATTAAGTACCATCAATTAACAAAAGTGTATGTGACAAACAGGCAAACAGTTCAGGAGATGGAAAGAAGAGGCCCAGAGCTCTTCTGCTATGCAGCCTGTGCTGCCCATTGGTGTAAAACATCCAGGGGGACATTAAGAGCTTGATTTACTTAGGCATTAGGTTTTTCACTTAGCCCAGTAAACCTATACTCACTTCAAATGACGCATTCTGGGCAGAAAGGTTCACATTTTTATTTTAATGTCTGAGCACCAGGGCTTGATTTAAATGGCTACATGCGTTTAATGTAGAAATAAAAGAAAACTCTTTTGTAAATGACCTCTTTAGTTGTATAGTGTATGGAGCAATAACCATGGTAAGAATAATTATTTAGTATGCTCATGGTTTCAAGAAAGTTCATTTGAAAGCAGAGATCTGTTCACAAACATGTGCAAATGGGCATGAGAAATATTTTGAATAATGTTTGTGCAATTTGTATGTGTATAGGATCTATCTATCTATCTATCTATCTATCTATCTATCTATCTATCTATCTATCTATCTATCTATCTATCTATCTATCTATCTATCTATCTATCCATCTATCTACACATAGCAAGCAAACATGTAGAATTGCATACTTGAGTGTTTACTTATGGACTACCCCATGAGAGTATATATATCCCAGTGCAGAAATCCAACCATATGCTGTGTGTTACTGATTTGAACATTCTACACTCATGTTGATTCCACAGTACTTTTGTCATTAAAAAGACATTATTATTCTCTAGAGCTTGTTTGTTCATGTAGTAAAATTCTTGCTGGCTGTGTGTTTGTGTGTGCACAGGCGCGTGAGTATATATGGAATACATGTGCATATGTACAGGGTTGACATGATTAATGCAGATATACACTCAGGCTATAAAATCTCATAGTAGCTGTAGGATGGTAATGTAATATTAAAATGTTAAATATGCAGCCATGAAGGTCCTTATTCAGGGACTTCCTGTTATGCAATGACAACTGTCTTCCAGTTGGGTTCTTGCGTTGTCCCCCTGTCCCAATCTTCCCTGGCGGAGGCTACAAGCAGGTGTGCTGACACACATTACGCAGGCATGGTTCACCATTGTCACCATTGTTAGGCAGCCGGTCCAGAGCAAAGATCATGAGCAGTCAACACAATGGGGGGATTTACTAAAACTGAAGCGTGCAAAATCTGATGCAGCTCTGCATAGAAACCAATACGCTTTTAGGTTTTATTATCAAAGCTTAACTGAACTAGTTGGAGATAGAAGTTGATTTGCTGCTATGCACAGCTGCACCAGATTCTAGGTGCTACAGTTTTAGAACCCAAACAGTGAGTGCATAGTTACACAGTTACATGGGTTGAAAAAAAAAAGAAACACATCTGTCTAGTTCACCCAAAAAAAAAAAAAAAAGAATAAATAGGAAACATCCATATCTAGGACCCTATACCTACAATTGATTGAGGAGAAAGACAAAAACCCCTTATAAAACATGGTATAATTTGCTCTAATTTGCATGTATAAGGGACATGGCTAAAAGAGGCCGCAGGAGATCAGAAACACTGAGATGCATTAAATATAAACAAAAAAACTATTTTAGAAAAAAATGAAAATGTTTTATGATGCACATTGCCTTAGCTAACTAAATATTATCAAGTATAGGCCCACTCACCCTTTTGCTAAGGCTGGCAGCACATCCTAAGGCACCAAGAAACACACAAGACTGTTTTTAAATTCAGCATACTGCAATGCATAGCATTTGCATCACAGTGGGGATTATTTACAAAAAGGGAAATCCACTTTGCACTACAAGTGCAAACTACAAGTTCAAAGTGCACTTGAAATTGCACTGAAAGTGCACTTGGAAGTGCAGTCGTTGTAGATCTGAGGGGGACATGCCAAGGAAATAAAAAACAGCATTTTAGCTTGCACATGATTGGATGATAAAATGTGCAGAGCTTCCCCTCATTTCAGATCTACCCCTCAGATTTACAGCGACTGCACTTCCAAGTGCACTTTCAGTGCAATTTCAAGTGCACTTTGCACTTGTAGTTTGCACTTGTAGCGCAAAGTAGATTTGCCTTTCCTAAATAACCCCCATAGCGCTATAATGTAAGTGCATAGCACACTACCGTAGTTGTATATTAGGTTATCTCTAAGTGAAGTGTTACCAACCTTGGCCTGGACTTTGAATAAGATGACGTAAAAAAAAAAAAATGCACACATAATTGTCACTAAACCCACATCATAAAAAAAAAAAACATCTGAAAATTGTGTATTACATGCTGTTCATACTCACCCAATCACTATGATATTTGTTTTCTGTATTCTGCGAAAAACATGGTTGATCCTGCTGCTCTCTATCTCCACCTTCTGTCCACATCCCCAATTCAGAAATTTTTGCAGCTGTGGTGACAACTCAGCACATGCTCAGTATTCCATGAGTTTCTATGCTGAGAATTTCCTCCTATGACATCTGAGCAGCCCATGTGACTATAGAGTCACACATGTGGGTGTATACACAGTGGTAAATGACAGCCCACTCCCTCCCTTCTCCTCTATGCCCACTAACCAACTAAACACAATAGGGGGGATAGTACATGTATATTATTGGAGGCTTCACCTCCTTCTTATTCTAAGACACAGGCTGGAGGGGCATGGCACAACCTGGCAGAAATCTGCCCACACCATGTTATTGCCACAAAATAATAAAGATTTGATTTCAAATATATATTTGTATGACAATTTAAAACAGTTTATTGATATTAATTATTTATTTTTACTCTGTATTCTAAAGGCTGTTTTTTTTTTTTTAATTTTGATCATGTGACCAATAGCAGAGGCCTAGAAGCTCATCCTGCTTATGTTTTTCTGCAGGCAGGCTGGGAAAGAGCTGAGTCATGTAACAGCTGTATATTAATTAGCAAAAAGGTACTTAGATGTTTCTTCCTAAAAAAAATAATTATAGTGCCATCATCCACATGCAGAAATAGAAGGGACAATTTAAATTAAACAGCGTGTGCTTAGTATCACTTTAAGCCATGCTAGTTAGGCTTGAAGATTTGAACTTTTATAGGAACATTATTTTAATTATCAAAAGAAGGACCACCCTCATATTTTTCTGTGTGTGTTTTTTGAGATTCTTCGAACTGGCAAAACATTGGCATCTGCTCATTTACAAGCAGTATTCCAAAGCTTTTTACTCTCAGTAGAAATTGAATGCCTGAGCTGCTTTATTGCCCTCACCACAGATGTTTTGGGTCAATCATCCTCCATCCACCAAATCTTTGTTTATAATATGGAAGTTTGAGAGTGTGCAGTGTATCTGGGTAAAATCTTTCTCTCCTTTTTTCTTTATCCTTTCATTATACCATGGTTTGTGGTGTATGCCTGCTTTATCAAACTGGATCTTCTGATCTTGCTGGAAGAGAGAGGAGTTCACCAGACCAGTCTGATAAAATCACAGAAAGAGAGGGAAGAAGAAAAAAAAAACTGCTTTGATTCTTTGGGCATTCCGACTCAGACCCTTCACCTTCCCAGAGACAGTTTTATGGCAGGGCCTGTAAAGGCTACAGAGACTGGGGAAGAGTAAGGTCACAGGGAGTTCTTTCTAAGCTCCATTCACAGCAGAAACTGGATTCCAAAACCTGGGAATTACCAGAGCTGGCCTTTATTGCACTGAGTCTACCCCTACATATACAGTGCTTGCAAGACTTGTGAAAGGTCTTTCTTATGGAAGATTGTTCCATAAACAGTAATGATTTTTTCCCCCTCAAAAAAATGTACATTTTAAAAATAGACATTCAACCATGCAAGGAAATGTGAAACCGATGAGAAAATATGTATGGTTAATCTTTATGACTGTTCAATTATCTTAGGATGGAAAAAACATGTGAAAATACATTTTTTTTCCAGCAAAAATGGCTGAAAAATTCCAGTTCTACAAGTTGATTTTTTTCAGAGGCATTCATTTTCGAACAATCATTACTGCAATTTTTCTCTTTATTTGTGAAGGATATTTTTATAGAGGTTGTACAATCTGATTTGAACTAGGAATGAGGTTTGGGTTAAGCATGGTTTTTAGGTGAACCCAACATGTTCGCAGTTTGCAGACACAACAAACTAATGCACAAATTTGCTGCCACACCAGTCAACTGCCATTAATGCACTTCCTGGGCTTTTAACTATGCGTTTCCATAAGTCAACCCCCTAACTAAAAAAAAAAATGGTTTCTCAGCAGATAGGGCCGGGACAAGGGGTGGGCAGAAGGCTCAGGTTGGGGGGAGGGCATTTGTGTTGGGAGGAGGAATTTAGGAGGCAGCAGGGGAAAATAATATGAGTAAGCACCAGTAGTTACGGTGTGAAACATGTTAGCAAGTAATTCCATCTGCTTCTGCATGGATTTTAATCAATAAAGAAATTATTGTTGGAGTGCGGCCATCCAGATCAAATTTTTTCTATAGGGGAAAATAACTGTTCTAGGAGGTGACGTTTGGAGGGGGGGGGGAATGTTAGGGGGGGTGATTTGTGTAGCAAGGGTGGTGGGAGAAGAGGATTTGTGCTTTAGAGGGGAAGGGGATTTGTGCAAGAGGAGACTTTTATTTTGGGGGTGGAGGATTTATGCTAGAAAGAGGCTTTGGAGTGGGGGGGGGGGTGCACTCAGAGGGGAAATTTGAGGCGTGGAGGATTTGTGCTAAGAGGGATGATTTTTTTTGGGGTGGGGGGTGGCATCTGTGCTTGAGGGATTTGGAGGATGTTGGGGGGGAAGAATTGTACTGGAAGAGCAGATTATAGCAAGAGGCAGGGTTGTACTGGAAGGAGGTGAAATTTATGCTTAGGGGGTAATCATGCAGATTAGTGGACATTTTTTTTTTGGAGGAGGGGATTTTCCTGACACACAATGCTCATACATCTTGGGGGGGGGGGGGGGGGGGTGCAGCTTGGCCCTGGACTCTAGGTGACCTTGTTCTGGCATTGGCAGCAGACATTTGTCAGTGTATGTTGGAGTAGTTTAGGCAGAACTGACCGTTTGCATTTAGGGAGGGTTAATTTTTGTTACGCAGTGCTATATCGTGCTACATTACTGTGAATTGCAGTGTGGTGGGCTTCATATTCTTGTGTACTCCCTCCTGTATTCATGGCTCATAGACTTAACAGTCCTTTCCAGGGCTATCTTTTCGTATGTGTTGCTGTTTAACTGCTGGGTCTCCCTTGCAGTCTCGTCAGGTGGCAGACCACTTGGGTACCATTGACTGGATAGGAGGAAAATGAGAGCGAGGCAGAACAGCAGTGAGAATTTTATCCCAGAGCAGGGGCAACTTGCAGAGAACTAGAGGGCACTGCCATTCTATTTCATCAGACTGCACTGCTTCACAGGTAGAGGCCACTGCTTTCTCCGCAGCTGGTCTTCAGAGTTCTGTGGTGTGGGGTATTTTTTTAACTTATGGACCGTCAACAGCACCATCAAATTTTGCAGTCTTTGTCTGCAGTGTATTAGGTGTGATAAAACTATCAGCCAATAAATTACTACAAGCATGTAGAGTCACATAAATCTGCACCACAAGGTTTGGTGGGAGCAGCACCTCAATGACACCAGTCAACATCAAAAATTCTGCACTTTTCCTCTGGCTCCCTGTTCCTTCTTTTCCAGCGCCTAGATTCTCCAGCTGCATCCACTGTAACATCAGTGGCCTCTAGTGATAATGCAGGAAGTCACTTGAGGTGACAAAGATGGTCACAGGGCCAAGCAAAGTCTTGAACTCCAAATTCTACCCTGCTTTCACCTCCCACATCCTCCATCAAGTAGCTTTTTCACTCACAATTGCTGGAGCAGAATTAAAAAATGTCCCTGTATCACCTCCATGTCCAGCGTCTCAATGCCAGTTTGGTACCTTTGTGACATATATGGCCAGTTTAAAGGATTATGTATAGTCGGATTTAAATGATTTTAGTTAGTTTTTGTTCAATAAATGTTTATCTTAAAATTGCATATCTTTTACTGTATCTCCTTAGTTTAAAACAATTTCCATCCAATAAAAAAAAAAAATATTTTCATTAAAACAACTGCAGAGAAATACTTTATATGGCAATAGTCATGAGTGTTTGGATTCTAATATTTTATCCATTTGAAGTATTGACAGATTTTCTTAAAGTCTTTTTAAACACATACAGAGCTATATACAGTAGAATAAAGGAGCCACTTGCCATGACTTGTCCAAATTATTGATAATTTCTAGGGCCTTAGGGTAAATCCCTATAATCCCTATGAATGTCTTTGTGGAACCTCTGTGGACAATATAGAGCAAAACTTCACTTTTGGATGGACGAATCATCTATCCTACCTATGTATCCACCTTACGCCCTCATATGATGCATTATGTAGGGCAAATTTTCCCCCACTCATTCATAGTCTTAACGCCCTATTAGAAACCATTATAGTATAGAAAAGGCAGGCTACATGTTTTTAAATTAATGTATCCCCCACAAGACTACAATTAAAGGTACTTTCATTGAGGGTTGCTAACTTAGTTCTCTGCTCTCTCCAGGTTAAAACAATGAGCTTCATATGGGGCCCCATAGGAGTTAATAAATCTGCTGTACCGCCATAAGCTTTGAGGAGTCTAAAAGGGCATATTGCTGGGATCACAATATTTATTTACAAGGAGCTCACAGTCTCTGGTAAGGCAGCTCTCAGACCTCCCTCAATAGGTACCAGGAAGTAACTTAAGTTATGAATGTACAGAAAAAGGTGCCAAAGTGCTTATTGGTAAACAATCACATAAAAAACAACCCTCATGTTTCATGGGTCACAACACTCCCCCTTCATTAGGGTTTAAAAAGTGTACTAGAACTTGTAAGGACTCAAAGAGAACTACCGTATATCCAAAAGAAAGATTTTAAGGGAGAATGTACACTTACTTTTTGACTGCAAATGTTCACTGTGATCAGTGGCAGTTCATATGGCGACGCACATATGCAGTTTAGAAGGACAGTTTACATCCGAGCTTAAATTGATCCATTTGGATATACTGTAGTTCCCATGGAAGAGGGAGTGTTATGGCACCCAAAAAGCTTTGGCTGTTTTTGTGATTGTTTTACTAATAAAAACTCCTTGGACACTTTCACCTTATTGGTTTGGCTCCTTATATCTGTACATTCATACTATAAGTATCAATAAGGTCTTGGAATTCCCATACTAGCAAACTATTATAAAACACACATATCACTCCTCCCCAAGTACATTTCAAAAAGATGATCCTCTTTGGGATCCTAATGAATGAGTTAGACTGGGACCTAGTAGTGATTTCTTCACTGCTTTGGTTGCCCATAATTTATACTCTACATGATTATACCCCGCTCTAAAGCATTTCCTATCAGTTTGGGACTCAGCTAAGTTTTGAAGGACTTTTCTCACCTCACTTACCCTTCCCGGTCATCATATGATGCCCTTCCTTTTGCTGGGAATGGATTTCACTGTCAGTTTTCAATGGTGGATATGTGGAGTCTTCTCAGATGTCTATTCATTTTTAATGTTCACTGGAGTAAAGACCTTCCAATACTCTCTGAAAACTCATAAAGCATCAAATACACTTGCCTTTAAGTATAAGAACCTTCACCACTTTATGTCCTCATTACTTAAGTGATCCAACACACCACTGGTACTTACTTTTTTGCAAACAGAAGCTGTATTGTGCCATGTATGCACCAGGCCAAATACACAGTCACAGCTCCCCCCTTCCAAAGCTTTGACTAAAATGAACTACATGAAGGAGTCAGAAGCAGAATTGGGATGTACACTCCACTGAGCTGTTTGGAACGAGAAAAAGACCTACATTGTCTAGAGCTTCATTAATATTGGCCTTGGAGAAGGTTTTTTCAGATGATACCCTACTTCATTGGTCTCCAAACCTTCTAAAGAAAGGGCCAGTTTACTGTCCTTGAGATGGTAAGGGGGGTAGACTGTGTCCAGTGGGAGTAAACAATGCCCAGTCTTTCGTATTGGGGGGAGAAATAGTTTGTGTCATTGGGAGAAATAGTGCCCCATTTTCATTGTCATTGGAAGGAATTATGCCTCACTGTTGGTGTCAGTGGCAGGAATTATGCCCTATTGTTGATGTCAATGACAGGAAAAATGCCTCAGGGGCCAGATAAAAGCAAGCAATGGGCCACATCCAGCCCTAGGACCACAGTTTGGAGACCACTGCCCTACTCCATCTTAAAGAACTCACAGGTATTGTTTGATAAAAATGTACAGTACCAGATTCAGTCATTGTGTGACTACATGTATCATAAAGGCTGTGATATATACAATAAAAATCCAACAACTGCAGCACATTAGAACCTTATCAATCATTTCCAGAAGTCCTTTAAAGGCATAATAAATGTCTCTCTTATTGAAGCAAGTGTCAAATTATTTACAGGGTGGTATCGTGTACCCTTACACCTGACCACGATTTTCCCAGGCACATCCCCGCTATGTTTTAGAGGATGTGGGCTTACAGGCTCTTTCTTCCATACATGGTGGGAATGTTCTCGCATTCAGGGCTTCTGGAACAGGATCTTTTGTTTGCTGCATAAAGTGACAGGTCTGGCTGTGCCAAAAACACCTGAGATCGCTTCATTGAATGGTAGACCGATCAGTTGTCACAGGTTTCTCCAAATTCTCATTCATTTTATGCTGGTTGCCAAGATCACGGTAGCCCCAGCCTGGAAACAACCCACCGTGTGCTTTGCCGCAGTGAAAAGTAAAATATCCTGGTTAATGGTACAGGAAAAGATAGTCAGTATTCTCCAGTCCACTACAGAAAAATCTGACATGGTCTGGGAACCTTGGAAGACCTTTATACAACAGCCTCCATTACCTATTTCAACGAGCCTCAGTCTATGCAGCACTTTGGTGCTTCACCTTTTCTCTCATGTTTACTCTCTCTTTCTCCCTTCTTCTTTCTCTGTTCTATACCCTTTATCCATGTTTTTAATTATTTTTGTCTGGTATTTAGTTACCAGGGTACTTTTTGTTACAGAAGTCATGGTTTGAGTATCTCAGGCATAATCTAGACTTCAGAATCTAAGCCCTTGTACACGTGACGGAAAATGGCAGATCGGACCGTGTTGTCGGATAATCCGACCGTTTGTGGGCTCCATCTGACTTTTTCCATCAGAATGTCCGACCAACAAAGTTTGAGAGCTGGATATAAAAATTTTCCGACAACATGATCTGATCATTTGTAGAGAATTACGATCAGACAAAATGCCACGCATGCTCAGATCAAATTCCTAGACCAAAGCTATTGGCTACTAGCCTGAACGTAGTCCCGTCGTAAGTAAATAATGTCATTGCGTTACGAACGATCGGATTTTTCGACAACTTTGTCCGACCGCGTGAATGCAGTTTCGGACAAAATCGGAAAAAAATCAGACGGATTTTGTTGTCGGAATGTCCGACCGTGTGTACAAGGGCTAAGGCAAACACGCAAAACTAGTATGCTAGATGATAACACCTTTTATAGTATATGTCAATTTCATCACTAGTTTCTTTCATTGCCCACTTCACTCTCATTATCATTTTGCATGACTTTCAGTTATTCATTGAGTTTATTCTTAATAAGGTGTGTTCTAATGCATTTTCTGCTCTACTTTTTATATGACTATTTAAAGTAACTTGAAGGATAACCGTATTGCCTTCCTCCCTTCCTATGACACACTTTGCACCCAGTTGGGGTGTCTGGGAGCAGGGGACAATACTCTTATTGTTAGATCATTGCAAACTCTGTTATTTCAGTCCAAGACTTTTTATGACTTTTGCTTTTTCATGATACTCATCTCAATAATTGTCTGATATCTGTATGAATGTGTAACAGAAGGTATCATTGTTATGTCATACTTTTGTTCTTGTTTTCTTATATATGAACCTTCAATAAAAATTTTGAAATATAAAACCTTATCAATCATAAAGTAAATCTTAATAAGCATGAAGAAAACATGCATTATAAATCAACCACTTCAGCCCCAGAAGGATTTACCTCCTTAATGACCGGGCCACATTTTGCGATACGGCACTGTGTTACTTTAACTGACAATTACCCGGTCCTGTGACATTGTACCCAAATAAAATTGATGTTCTTTTTTCCCACAAATAGAGCTTTCTTTTGGTGGTATTTGATCACCCTTAGGGTTTTTATTTTTTGTGCTATGAACAAAAAAAGAGCAACAATTTTGAAAAAACCCCTATATTTTTTTACTTTCTGCTATAAAACATATCCATTACAAATATGTAAAAAATCAAGTTTCTTCATCAGTTTAGGCCAATTCGTATTTTGCTACATATTTTTGGTAAAAAAAATACCAATTAGCGTATATTGATTGGTTTGCGCAAAGGTTATCGTGTCTACAAACTATGGGATAGATTTAGGGACTTTTTTTTTTACTACTAATGGTGGAGATTATTGATTTTTAGTGGGACAGCGACATTGCGGCGGACAAATTGAACACTAAATTAAATTTTTTGGGGACCAGTGACACCAATACAGTGATCAGTGCTAAATAAAATGCACTGTCACAGTATAAATGACACTGATAGGGAAGGGGTTAACATCAGAGGCAATCAAAGGGTTAAATGTGTTCCCTGGTAGTGTTTTCTAACTGTGTGGGGGATTCTGACACTAGACAGAGTGAGAGATCTGTGTTCCTGATTACTAGAAATCACAGATTTCTCACTTTGTCTGTGACAGAACTACGGTCTGCCTTGTTTGCATTCCTGACCACTGATTTGCTCCCACTGTGTCGAATCACAGTGGGTCGCCGGAGGCATGGGCCCCCAGACTAGGGAGTGCAGACAATGTACAGGTATGTTGTTTAGCTCAGCCGGGCCGCCCTGCCGCAGTATATGTTCAGAACTGGTTAATAAACACCATAAATGTGATCATATAGAGGTTAATTTACTAAAGGCAACTAGACCGTGCACTTTGAAAAGTGCAGTTGCACTCTGAGCTCCAGAGCTATAGGGCTAAATGAGGTAAAGCTTCACTTTGCAAGAAATAGCCAATCACATGCAAGGAAAATAAAAATACAGCATTTTCGCTTGCACATGAATGGATGATGGAAGTCAGCAGAGCTTCTGCTCATTTACTAAACTCTGGAGCAACTGCTCTTGCAAAGTGCACAGTCTGTTTGCCTTCAGTAAATGAACCCCACAGTGTCCATAGAAAAATTCACATATACATTAGAAAGTGCACAAATTATACAATTAATGTAGCAGTTGATGTAAAAGTCCTCTAATAGTTACACTTCCCAGTGCAGCAGCACAAAAACATAATGTCTGTGCCATAGCTTAAGTGGCAGATTAGGTGACACTATGATATCCTGCACCTCATCCCTGCTTGAAGGCAGGGGCGACTCTTGTGATCTTGTGCTGCAAAGTAAAAGTGTAAGTGTAAAAGCTACTTGCTGGCGCCCCTGCACTAATCTGTGTTTATATCAGAGTTTTCCTGGTCCCCATGTATTCCCTGTGATCCTCCCCTCCATATTTCTGTGGACTTACTTGGTCATTTTCTTTGATGTCTATCTGGAGCTCTATGAAAATTGATGGTCCTTAGAAATTCCTGAAGAAGCCAATGTTGGCGAAACATGTTGGGATATAACATCAAGCACTGATCACCTTCTACATGTGGATACCAGTGACCATTAATGTGATTTGCACCATACTCAAATTTTTATTGAACCCAATATTTGTTGTTATTTTATTTTATGAATAAACTTTCTATTTTTATTCAAAATGTAATCTTTCCAATTGTGGGCACAGCTATAACTCCAATCATAATATGTGTGCCGGTGCTCTTCCTTCACCAATATGCACTCACCAGAATGTTATTAACAAACAGCATTGAACACCATTCCAATCATAAGGAATCTCCAGCAATCAATTGCTCAATCTTCCGACCATGCAGCACTCCAGGGGAAGTCCTAATCAAAAGATGGTCACCACACAGACCCCGAGAAGTACTATATAGTCCAGTATTCATTTTAAGGTTTATTTATTAAAAGCTGATTTTTCTAGCAGCTAGCTACCATATCCCCGGTATCCTCTTGTTTGGCCAGTGGTCCGCTTCAAGATAAAAGGGGTCTCTGTGGCAGATTCGCCGCAAGATCACTTTTATCGGCAGCGGAAGAGGGGCCCTCCACTGCTTACCGGAGCCATTGGCAGTGGCAGAGACGATCGGATGTTCCTCCTTCCTTGGCATGGAGATGAGTGAGGGGAAGATGGCCCCCACCTGTCTCCATGACATTGCAGGGCGGAAGCGACGTCAAAACGTCACTTTCGCTCATAGCTCTTAAAGGGCCATTTTTTTAATTATTTTTTTTAATTACATTTTTTTTATTGCATTTTAGTGTAAATATGAGATCTGAGGTCTTTTTGACCCCAGATCTCATGTTTAAGAGGTCCTGTGATGCTTTTTTTTCCATTACAAGGGATGATTACATTTCTTGCTATAGAAATAAAAGTGACACAATTAAAAAACAAAACAAAAAAAACAGTGTAATAATAAAAAATAAAAGGTAAAATAAATAAGAAAAAAATACAAATTTTTTAAATGTGACCGTCCAGCTGAGCTCGCATGCAGAAGCAAACGAATACATGAGTAGCGCCCAAATATGAAAACAGTGTTCAAACCACACATTTGAGGTATCGCCGTGATCGGTAGAGCGAGAGCAATAATTCTAGCCCTAGACCTCCTCTGTCACTCAAAACATGCAACCTGTAAAATGTTTTAAACGTTGCCTAAGGAGATTTTTAAGGGTAAAAGTTTGTTGCTATTCCACGAGCGGGCGCAATTTTTAAGCGTGACATGTTGGGTATCAATTTACCTGGTGTAATATTATCTGTCACAACATAAAAAAAAAAAATGGGCTAACTTTACTGTAGTCTTATTTTTTTATTCAAAAATGTGTATTTTTTCAAAAAAAAGTGAGATTGTAAGACCGCTGCACAAAAACGGTGTGACAGAAAGTATTGCAACGACCGCCATTTTATTCTCTGGCATGTTAGAAAAAAAAAGTATAATGTATAAGTAATTTTCTAGCAAAAAAAATGTTTTTAACTTGTAAACAACACATATAAAAAAGAGGCTCGGTCCTTAAGTGGTTCATTTAAAGGTAATCTGTGATCTTTGAGAGAGCAACCAAGAATCATATCTGTCAATGTGTGAGACAAAAGACTATTACATGTACTGTATGTCCAGGAGTTTTACTGCATGGAGCACCTAAGAAACATAAATGTCTGCAATGAGAATTGATGATGTCCTGCGTTCATAGCGATAACTGAGTCAATGACTTAGGAAAGGCAACAGATTGACATTTTATTTCATTGTAAAGGTGCTCAGTACTGCCTGAAGTCATTATTTTTAGATGGTATAAGTTGGTGTGAATGTCTACTCTCAAACCTAAAGCTCTTTGTTATGGGTACACTACAAACTGTGATAAATATATTGCCGTGACTGCCTATAGATGGCAGATGTGTCACTGAGTGATGGTTGGTAGACATCTCCCCATTCTCTCATTGATGAAACACCAGCACCTGCAACAACTTCAAGTGCTCCAAAATGCTTCACATTGTCTTCTTGTTCGGCATGGTCAGGTAGCCACATAATCATTGCAAGCAACATTCAACCAGACCATTTTATTTTGTATCAGGCAACATATGGCTACAAAACATATTGTATTTCATCAGCCTCCTTAGAAAAACAGATTTGACCACTATATATGATTTCCTTGGCCTTGAAACTGTCATTCATACTTAAAAAAATTGATTATACCAACAGGTATTTGGATTATAGAACAATCTCAAAAGAGTTGGTGGAAACCCATTCCAAGACACCAATAACACGAAAAAGTGTTTTTTGCCCTGAGGAGAACTGAACCCAGAACATCGTTCCTACTGAAAAGCAATGGTAATCAGCATGACCTGCATGCTAGACATGCACACACTATTCCCATAGTCTTCAGATATCTATGTCTATGACTGATTTCCATAAACCCAAATGGTCAATACGTGTAAGCATGTTTATTCTATAAAGATAAGTAAAGGATGCGCACAGCAATAAACGTTGACAGTGGCTTACCATTAAAGAGGGAGCAATGGAAAAATACGTTTTGCGTGTCATTTGGTGGAGTGGACCTGATTTTCCCCCAAGGAATGATATATAAGTAGACTGGTAAAACATGGTTCAAAGTTTTTTCCTTAACCTCTTAAGGACCAGCTGCCGCAGTTATACTGCGGCAATGTGGCTGGTTCCCGCGAGTCACCGCCATTGTACTTTGGCTCATACATAGCGATTTTTGGGCACGCTGGAGGCATTGCTGCATGCCCACTGGCCAACAGGGGGGAGCCAGTAAGTGGGTGGGGTGGACCCGATGTCCGCTGGCCACCCACGATTGTTCCCCGCAGTGACTGAACGGGGATCTGCCTGTATAAACAAGGCAAATCTCTGTTCTGACAGGGGAGATCACACAAATCCTGTCTTTCTGCTATGCAGGATAACGGATCTGTGTATTTCCCCAGTCACACAGTCCCCCATACAGTTAGTAAACACACTGAGGAAACACTTTTAACCCCTTGATATCTCCTAGTGTCAACCCCTTCCCTGCAAGTGTCATTAGTACAATAACAGTGCATATTTTTAGCACTGATTATTGTAATAATGTCACTGGTTCCCAAAAAAGTGTCAAAAATGTCAGTTAGGTGTCTGATCTGTCCGCTGCAATGTCGCAGTCCCGCTAAAAATCGCTGATCTCCATGATTACTTAGTAAAAAAATAAATAATAAAAATGCCATAAATTTATCCTCTATTTTTTAGACGCTATAACTTTTGCGCAAACCAATCAATATACGTTTATTTACATTTTTTACCAAAAATATGTAGAAGAATACATATTGGCCTACACAGAAGAAGAAATTCGTTTTTTTTTTGTACATTTTTTGGGGGATATTTAGTATAGCAAAAAGTAAAAAAATCTTGTTTTTTTTTTTTTTAAATTGTCACTCTTTTTTTCCTTATAGTGCAAAAAATAAAAAACGCAGAGGTGATCAAATAGCACCAAAATGAAAGCTCTATTTGTGGAAAAAAAAGGACATCAATTTTGTTTGGGTACGTCGTAGCACGACAGCGTAATTGTCAGTTAAATCGACGCAGTGCCATATCGCAAAAAATGGCTTGGTCATTAAAGCAGTTGTATACCCGCAAATGAACAAAAAACCTGTAAGGCAAAGACATAATGTAATGAGCTAGTACTTACCTTAGAATGAAGCCCCTGCATCGCATCCTGGTCAATGCAGAGGGAGCTGACATTTTCCCCTCTGCGTTTCTTCCGGGTTCGCTGCTCCGGCGCTGTGAATGCCTGCGATGGGAGTCCTCCATTTGGGCATGTTCCGGCACGATATGCCAGACCTTCCCCAGACCTTCACTGCACATGCACCACTGATGTCAGCAGCTGTATGCAGTATGAATATCTCCTAAACCATGTAGGTTTACAATATATTCATTTTACCTACAGGTAAACCTTATTATGGGCTTACCTGTAGGCAAAAATGTAAAAAAGGGATATACAACCACTATAAGGGGGAACATCTTCCGGTCCTTAAGTAGTTAAAGTGGTTGTAAATCCTTACATATACTCAATGAGGTGACTGGCCTCAGGTGATACACAGAGATAAAACAAATCCTCCCACACCAGTTGTACCTGAGAAGTCTTCTCTTCTCTACATCCGTTGAGCCTAGGTTCACATAAATGTGATGCGGGAACCAGCACCATTCCATGCGCCATTCACAGTGCCCTCTGCGAACCATTGCGGGTGTCAATACAATGTTAATGACACCCCCAGATCGCACTGCGAACTGTGAACTTACACAGGAATTGGATCGCATTGGTGAGAACACCCATGAAATCCGATTCTAGTGCAGGGGAAAAAAAGCCCTTACACAGGCATCACATGCGGTCGGCACCACAGTGCGGGTGCGAATCACATGCGATGTTTGTGTTTGCACAAGTGTAAACCTGGGCTCAAAGTTCAGAATTTTATAAAGCTTGTCTGAGCTGTCAGAAAAAAAGGGGAGAATAGCTGAAGTTACACTCTGCAGGGTTTAATGAGTAAAACTCTGATAGCTGATTGGAGGAAAGAGCTGAGGCTGCCTGGAGGTCCTTCCCCTGTCACCATTTTTCACTTGTCAGGAAAACTTGTCAAAAGAGATTCATGCGGAGATGAGAGGAATAAAGCAGCAAACAGAAATTACACTCAGAGTCCTTAATTAAGAACTCTTAAATTCATGTATGACATCTACAACCACTTTAACCTCCCTGGCGGTATTCCCGAATGTGGCTTGTGGTTACATTTCAGTACCATTAGCGGTAACCCCGAGCCACACTCGGGATTGCATTGCAGAATCCTGGTCCAGGTTACTTACCTTGTCACCAGGATCCTGCAATGTCCCCCCCACTGTGTCTGTGGGCTGGGTCTTCCACCCGATGCTCTGTGTTCCGGGCTCCGTTCCCTACGAGCGCCACAACGCACGAGGGCGGAGCCCGGTGGCAAATTAAAAAAGTACACAAAACATACCACATACAGTACACTGTATTCTGTAAGATTACATTATTGTATGAAATCATTTCACATCCCTTTTGTCCCTAGTGCTTTGTCCAGTGCCCTGCCTACACTTTTGTATTATATATACTGTTCTTTCTGCCTGGAAACTTGAGATTGTCCATAGCAACCAAAAAGTGTCTCTTTACATCAAAATTGGTTTTATACCAGCTAGAAAATAGTGATAGTAAATTAGAACACTTGCAGAATTGAGCGATAGTGAAGCGCGAGGAAATTCATTTTATTATTATTTTTTATAATTATTTATAGTTATTTATTATATTATAATTTAATAATAATTTATGATTTCGTGTTTCAAAATGTATCATAGCAGGGATGTCTACTAGACAGATTTAAGTGTGTTACAGGCCTACAATATAAAATGCCAAATTTCTATGCAAAATAATGTACCACTTTGAGATGCAAAAATCTGACATAATCATATTGCCAGTATGGTTAAGCACAGTGACAGCAAGACATTCCATTCTGCAGGAAAAATAAAAGTAAAATAAGAGTAAAATAAATAATAAGAATGTGTAATAAATCTCTGCAATACATGCACAATCCTTATGTTTTGTGCCTTTACAGATCTTGCCAGTAGAAAAAATACTTGTTAATTTTCCTGAAATGCACTCTAATTTTCTTTTGTGAGCTGATCATTTTTATGAATTGAATTATTTGTCAGCCCTGCTCAGTTGTCTTTTTCAAAACTACTAAGGCTGGCCATAGATTGTCCAAATCTTAGCCGGTTCAACCAGACAAGATTCGACCCATTTATGGGCAGGCTGAATGTACCAAGTTATTATTATTATTATGCAGGATTTATATAGCGCCAACAGCTTGCCCAGTGCTTTACAACATGAGGGCAGACAGTACACTTTCAATACAATTCAATACAGAAGGAATGAGAGGGCCCTGCTCATTAGCGCTTACAGTCTAGAAGGGAGGATAAGTTGATTTATCGATCAACTTGGGTATAACCAGCCTGACGGATTTTACTTGCAATTGTCGCTAATGGCTGCTCTAGCCCATAGCAATAATCACTGTCTTCTCCAGGTGGGGACGGCTTACCCCGCCCCACCCACAGAGAGAATACAATGTCTCATCAGCATGGATTCCCCTGTCAGCACTGTCTGTTTGATAGGGGAATCGTGCAAATTTCTGTCCTGCAATCCATGGTTGCAGGACAGAAATTCGCATTGTCTATGCCTGGCCTAAATCCCTTTCCTTATCTCCACAACATAGGGATTAATTGCTTTGTAGTCCAAAATAAGAAATGGGAGAGCTCATTAACCTCATGGATGACAGGACACAGGGCACAGGACAGCTCTGATATTTCTAACATGATCGATGGGGTATTTGCTTGCACTTTTATAATAGATTTAACAAAACACTTTCAATTGTATATTTAAAAGAACAAAAGGAAGCAAATAAGTGAAGCTCAATGTACACTTTAGCCTGGTAAACTACCATCTGAACTTTACTATGTCAGGTATTTACAAGTGCCTAAAACTGAAGAGTGTATATTAAGAAAATACCAAACAGACCATGAATGATTGAGCTCTCTTCCATCCTCTCTTGCTTCTTGGAATTCATTCAATGAATTTGCCCACCACTATCAATGGCTAATATTGAAATGCATGAAGTGGGAGAGGGCAACCTCCATTAAACGCTATGTTCGCCGTTGTTCACTTTTGTTTTTTAAATTCCAGCTCCCCTATTTACCAATATAGCATTAATGTACTTATTTTAGAAAAATGTAAGATTTCGATTTATTCTACACGTTTACCTCACTGGCCTTTGAAAACACTGCTCCATTACTTCTGCCTTACTTCCTGGACAGACTTTAGGTCATGACACAGGAAGGAGTTGACCAACTGACCCCATTAGCATACATCCTGCATCATCTACCCTCAGCTGGTCAACTCCTTCCTGTGTCATGACCTAAAGTCTGTCCAGGAAGTAAGGCAGAAGTAATAAAACAGTGTTTTAAATAGCTAAGAAGGGAGGTGAGTGTGGTGTAGAATAAATGGAAAGCTTTTTTTTTTTTTTTTTTTTGCAAAACAAGGACAATAATTTCTATATTGGTACATAGGGGAGAGCTGGAATTTAGAAAGGTGAACTTAGCCTCTAAATATAATTGATAGGTGAAGCCCATAGGTTGTCCTGAGAACTTTCATACTTGTGCTAGTACTTCGAAGGAGGCCTGCTGTGGCAATTGGTTCTGTTTGTCCTTTTGTTTTTCTTTTTTTGTACTTATGTGTCTGGCAGTTGTAAAAACTCCTAATACTGACACTTTGATACATGACGTTCTATGGGGGAACAATTCTTTACTTCTCTCCAGAAATTTGATTACTGTACAAATGCTCTAAAAGTTTGTTTTTCTTCTTAATGTTTGTTATGGTACCTATATAGCACCAATAATTATACAACACTTTACATATGTATGTCATATATTCACATCAGACCCTGCCCTAATGCCCATATCAGTTCCTGTCTTCATGGTCTCTGCACATACTACTAGGGCCAATTTTGACAGGATCCAATTAACCTACCAGCATATCTTTGGAGTGTGGGAGGAAACCGGAGTACCCGGAGGAAATTCACACTAGCACAGGGAAAACATACGGACTCCAGGCAGGTAGTGCATTTTGGAATGTATTACCAGATTAGTAAGACATTTTTACCAATACTTTAACAATTACACAGTACATAAAGTGTTTAAGACAATATTTTCATTCAATACCTTCTCCCATTTATTTCTAAGGATTCAGTTCACTGTGCATTGTACAGAGGACCCAATGAAATTATTCTGTATGAAACTAATATCTTGATTTCACTATTGGATTTTGAGCAGCTGCAGTAGTTGCTATAGAAACCAAACCACATTGCTCTGCAGAATGGTAAGCCACATCCTTACACAAATATGTAATTCTGTACAAACTTTGCTGCTTACTTCACACTTACTTCATCCAATGCAAAGGCTAAAACAACCTACTGGTCAATTGCTTCTACAGATGTCCATAAATAAAGTTTCAAGGAAAAGATCCAAAAGTGTCACATCCATAGACCTCTATACTATATACTATGTACTATAGGCTTATCAAAGATATGTAGCCAAGCAATGCTTTTGAGCCCACGTGTGAACATGGTAGATTTGTATAACTAGAACTTGGAAACACAATAGACATCTTAACTGCCTGTAAGCTGGTCATACATTATACAATTTTCTTACTCAATTTCCTTTTGATTTACCTTCAACTATGTAGAACATGACTGCATACAAATTGAAAGTGTTTAGGTTTGACCTCATACTATGCGGTTTTGGTAAATCGAAAGGAAATATGTACAAGAAAATTGTATAATGTATGGCCAGCCTTAGCCACAGCTTACAGATGGGGGTAGGATTTATAGCAGGTGGCATTAAGCCCCAAGAAAGGGAAATAATATACAGGGGGTATATGGTGAACACACGCGAGATCCTAACACAAAGGAGGATTTTACTATCAATCGTTACTGACCTATATGAAAGTGTGGGTCTATATTGGAAGTGAGATGCCACTTTAGCACAAGGGTGGAGCATTTAGTGAAGAATTAAAGGATAGGGGAAAATGGACTTTAGCGGCACGTATAGAATTTTTTTTTCTGTATGTGCCATTAAAGTCCATTTTCCCCTATCCTTTAATTCTTCAATATATTAGGATGTTTACACTGGGTGTTTGGTTGCCACCCCAGGGCACAGAAATTTATTTTTCTCTTGAGCATGTAGTGGATATAAGTTATTGTTGGAATACACAATATAAGTAGGTTATCTATGCTGCATATTCTTTTTTAAAACAAGCTGGAAACCTGTGGTTATGGATGCTTAGAGACATTTTCACTGATAATTTGGAGATACGGGATTGTTTATAATTCTTTGTAGTTTTTGTCACTCTGCACATAGCTTTTTTCACTTTAACACACAGCACTGTGATAGTGGTATCAACCCCCAGTAGGGTTGACAACAAATAATATTGCACAAGTAATAAGGAGCATTTGTACTTTATAGTGTATGTATATATATATATATATATATATATATATATATATATATATTAATTGATGGTATATTTAATTAACAAATAGGAGGTTATAATATTTGTAAAACACTACTCTGTATCTACACTAGTGGTGTCGCTAGGGGGTGGCTTTTGTGGCTATAGCCCTGAATCTAGGGGCCCATAGCCCAGAGTCTCTACAGGGTCCCCAAGGGGAGGGGAGGCTCTCTGGGGACCCTGATGTAAGGGGGTCTCTCTGGGGTCCCTAATGTAATGGAGGCTCTCTGGGAACCCTGATGCAAGGGGGAGGCTCTCTGGGAACTCTGATGTTAGGAGGAGGCTCTCTGGGGACCCTGATGTAAGGGGGTCTCTCTGGAGACCCTGGTGTAAGTGGGGGGCTCTCTGGGGATATACACACACACACACACACACATGTATATTACTGTAGATACATGTGTATGCCCGCCCAAGCGTATGGCTTTCTGTACTATGCTGCTATGGGCTCTAGCCCCACATCTTTTGTAGACCTAGCAATGCCCCTGATCTACACTGTATATTTATGAATTATTAGTACTAGTAGGATACAAGAGTTATAAAATATACAATTTCAAGCAAGCATCACATTAAAACCTAAAAATCATTGGGGTATAGCCTTTTTTTTTGTCTTCTAGTCCCAAAATTTACACAGCCCCGTCAGAAAGCACACCAACCTGAATTTTCTTAACCGTAGTTAAGCAACATAGTTGGGTCATCTTCCCCCCCCAGGGTGTGAATCACAGAGAGACAGCGACAATAAACTTATAAGGTCACCTCTCTCTTCTCTCTCCTCTCTCCCTCTGTCAGCGTGTTCCTTTTCAACATATGTGTATGCAGAATACCTTACTGGCTTCCAGTTCTGCCCCTTCCTCTACCACAGGGAAGATTAAAGAGGAGTTCCACTCTACTGTGAAAAAAATAAAAGTTAGCAGCTACAAAACTGTAGCTGCTGACTTTTAGAAAACAGCCACTCGTCTGTCCCATAATCCAGTGCTGTGCTCACCCCGGTCGGTTTCACCCGCTAACTTCTTTCCTCAGCACTGCCATTTTCCCTGTGGGCACCGGGCTGTGACAACTTGCAGCTTCACAGCTGGGTACCCACTCTGCATGCGCGAGCAGTGCTGCGCATCCTGAATGGTGGATGCAGTCCTCAGAGACCTGTCACGTGTCCCAGAAGATTGCAGGGGGGGAGGGAGGGAGGAGAACTTCCGATTCGATTGCCTAGGCCAGGGGTGGGCACCCTCAGCACTACAGCTGTGGTGAAACTACAAATCCCATCATGCCTCTGCCTCTAGGAGTCATGCCTGTGATTATCAGGGTCTTGCAATGTCTCTTGGGACTTGTAGTTTCAAAACAGCTGGAGGCCCAAGGTTGCTTACCCCTGGCTTAGCTGGTTGGAGTGGAAATGGGAGTGGGTACCTGTCAAATTTGATTTGAGTTTTAGCTGCTGTCAAATCAGATAGTAATATTCTCCAAAATAAATGAGTACCTTTCTTAAATATCTTTGAGGATGTTATAGTTGATGGTTCGCGTTGAAAAGGTGGTCCACACAGCATGAATGTACTTCATGTCTTTTTGGAAAGCCAAATGTAAAAGTTTTTTTTTTTTAATTAAAAAGTAAAAAATGTGTAATTTAAGTGTTACTAAACCCATAACAGTCAAATCAGTCTGTATATGCAGTAAAGCATGCTTGTTATACTCATTGTGGGACCTAAGGAATTAATCCTCTGCATTGTGTAAAAAGGCTGTTTGATCCTGTCTTCTCTGATTCTCTCCTTCTTCCACTGTCCCCAATCCATCTCCTGATAAGATGAAGCCTTTGGACTCACTTTGCACATGCTCAGTTTGGTGTGTGTGCACCAACACCTTTGCTGCCATTGTGCTCTCGCTGGGTGTTTGGTGTGCTCCTGTACCTTTAAGAAGGGGTGGGCTCCCCTTCAGTCCACCTGCTCTCATCTAACCATCAGAATGCATGTGCCTCCACTGCGGGGACACTTATATGTTAGTGTTAGGACCACAGATACCGGGGTGCCTTGACGTGGCTCTGTGGCTCACGCATGCTTTTGCAAATGCGTGCGGACTAAACCCCTGTTTTTAACGCATACTGTTAGACAGGTTAATTTGGTTGTCTGCGAGCTGGTGGTAAGTAGGCTTTGGTTTTTCCCTGGGCATTCCCCAGATATTGTTGTTATCAGTTTGGTGTGTATTGCTAGAGAGTTTTTTTCCTTGGGAGGGTGCATGTAATTGGCACAGGGCCAATCAGTACTGTCCAGACAGAGGGTAAAGGGTCTTGCAGCCTCATAGGACAGTCAGAGTAGAATGAAAACTCCTCCTAGAAGCTTTAACAAGACACTGATAGAAGTCATAAGACTGCTGTATACTGCTCATGAGAAAAGGTTTTTTAGCAGTTTATATTTACTAAAATATTTGCCTTTCCATGTTCTGTGTACTGTGGGAGACCAGATATAGTAAATGCAGGGTCCTGGGTTTAGTAACACTTTCATTTAATAAGTAAGGCTAAGAGTCTTTAAACAAGCAAGTTTAGTGGGTATCTATATAAAGCGATCTTCATTTTGTTGGTATGGTACAGAAAAATTTGCTTGTATCTCTTCTTGATGAAACATTTTAATTGGCCTACACTTTTATCCAGGTAGACTTTGACAATTTGGCATAATTTGTGTAATAACTGAAATAAGTGCTATATATGTGAGCCTTATGGCAAGACACAGGAGAACGGTGAAAAGTCTGAGAGAAGGTCAGGGAACTGCTCTGAACTCAACACTTCTGTGTGATGAAATATAACCAGTATTACATTACTAAGTCTCCAAGCTGAGGAGGACATGGGGTATGTTCCAGTCTGTTACTAAACAGGCCGAGGTGTTGAATGTAATGCCAGTTCTTTCATAGCTCAGCATTACCCCACAGTCTCTGGAATAAAACCAGCAATCGTTCTATAAGAAGGATGCGGATTAACAAGCCTATGATTATCTAATATATCTTTAACTCATCGCATAAAATCATTCATGCATATATTTTATTGTAGTTTATTGTATTTTATTTTATATAAATGACCACTGCTAGATACAGTACATAATATGCAGCTCTCAACAGTGTACATAATACTGTGTTCTTCAGTCAATACCACAGTAATACTACATATATCCTCTAAAGTCCTTTTGGTCAGAAAACAACCCAAATGTTTGATTTTACACTTTAAACACAGATATCTAGGATTCCAGCACTGCAAGGCAAGACTAGATCCACCAAACTCTCTGTGACTAAGTGTTTAGCACTTCCACCTAGCAGCACTAGAGTTGTTGGTTCAAATCCCAACCATGACACTACCTACCCGTAGTGTTCATGTTACATATAGCCCCCAGATACATCGCCAACCTCATCTTCAGATATTGCCCAAATCGTCCCCTCTGCTCCTCCCAGGACCTCCTGCTCTCTAGCTCCCTTGTTAGCTCCTTTCAAGGTCATCTTCAGGACTTCTCCAGAGTCTCTCCCATCCTCTGGAATTCCCTGCCCCATATATCCAATCAGCCCCTAACCTGTCCACCTTTATGAGATCCCTGAAAACTCACTTATTCAGGAAAGCTTATCCCACACCCAGCTTATAACAACCCAATCAAATCATTCCCTGCATCTATTACCTTTTGTACCACCACCCCCTCCCTTTAGAATGTAAGCTCTACGAGCAGGACACTCTTGCCAATTCTATATTGTACTGTAATTGTGCTGTCCCCCTTCTACATTGTAAAGTGCTGTGTAAACTGTTGGCGTTATATAAATTGTTAATAATAATAATAAAAGTTACGTAGTAGGTGAGGTTAAAAAAAGACTCAAGTCCAACCTGTATGCTTTTATGTCAGTATTACATTGTATATCCCTGCATATTGTGGTCTTTCAGGTGCTTATCTAAATGTTTTTTGAAATTACAGATGCTCCCTGGTGAACCCACCGCCTGTGGAAGGGAATTCCACATCCTTACCGCTCTTCCAGTAAAGAACCCTCTACGAAGTTTAAGGGCAATTTCACACAGAGTGGGGGCATCAGTGGTAAACCGCAGTCTTAGAGGCGCTTTTTGGCTGCTAGTGGGGTGCTTTTAAACCCTGCTAGCAGCCGAATAAAGGGTTAATAGCACCCACAAAGCGCCACTGCCACTGATTTCAATGGGCACGGGTGCTTTAAGAGCGATGTATACACCACTCTTAAAATGCCTCAAAGATGCTACTTGCAGGACTTTTTTAACTTCCTGCAAGCGCAGCGCTCCAGTGTGAAAGCCTGGAGTGACAAGAGAGGTGCTTTACAGGCGCTTTGCAGGCTCTATTTTTAGCGCTATAGCGCTTGTAAAGCGCCTCAGTGTGAAAGTAGCCTAAGGTTAAACCGCTTCTCTTCTAATTTTAGTGAATGCCCATGTGTCTTTTTAAATTTCTTTTGTGGAAAAATTGTATCCCTATTGTGGGGTCACCAGTAAGGTATTTGTAAATTTAAATCATATTCCCTCTCAAGCGTCTCTTCTCCAGAGAGAATAAGTTCAGTGCTCGCAACCTTTCCTCATAACTAATATCCTCTAGTCCCTTTATTAGCTTTGTTGCCCTTCTCTGGACTCTTTCCAGTTCCAGCACATCCTTCCTGAGGACTGGAGCCCAGAACTGGACAGCATACTCCAGGTGCGGCCGGACCAGAGTCTTCTAGAGTGGGTGAATTATCGCTTTATCTCTGGAGTTGATCCCCTTTTTAATGCATGCCAATTTTCTGTTTGTTTTGTTAGCAGCAGCTTGACATTGCACACCATTGCTGAGCCTATCATCTACTAGGACATCCAGGTCCTTTTCTATTCTAGATTCTCCCAGAGTTTCTCCTCCTAGTGAGTAGATTGCATTCATATTTTTGTCACCCAAATGCATTATTTCAAATTTTTCTACATTAAACCTCATTTGCCATGTAGTTGTCCACCATGTTAATTTGTTCAGATCTTCTTGCAAGGTTTCCACATCCTGCGGAGAAATTATTACCCTGCTTAGCTTAGTATCGTCCACAAATACTGAGATTGAGCTGTTTATCCCATCCTCCATGAATTAAATAAGATTGGTCCCAGGACAGAACCCTGGGGGACCTCACTCTCCCCACCAGACCATTCTGAGTACTCCCCATTTATCACTACCCTCTGAACTTGCCCTTGTAACCAGTTTTCAATCCATGTAGTCACCCTATGGTCCATGCCGACAGACCTTAGTTTGTATAGTAAACATTTATAAGGAACTTTGTCAAATGCCTGATACACCACATCTATGGGCCTTCCTTTATCTAGATCAGACTTTCTCAACCTTTTCAACACAGAGGAACCCTTGAAATAGTTCTCTGGTCTCGGGGAAACCCTTCCAAAAATTAGAAATCTACAACTCAAGATACATTAGTGTGATGGTCAGTGGGAAGAATGGTCCTTACACTTGTGGTCATTGGGAAGAATTACCTCCTTACAGGTAGCTAAAAATATCAATGGTGTGAGTAGGAACTTATATGAGAAGCAGAAATTGCCCAATGCTGAAGGAACCCCTAGCAACCTCTGGAGGAACCCTAGGGTTCCACTGAACCCTGGTTGAGAATCACTGATCTAGATGGCAGCTCACCTCCTCATAGACAGTTAATAGGTTGGTTTGATTCTTGATGAATCCATGCTGATTACTGCTAATGATACCGTTGTCATCAATAAAATCTTGTATATAGTCCCATATCATCCCCTGTAAGAGCTTGCATACTATTGATGTTAGGCTAAATGGTCTGTAATTCCCAATGATGTATCTTGGCCCTTTTTTAAATATTGGAGCTACAATGGCTTTTCTCCAATCTGCTGGTACCATTCCAGTCAGTAGACTGTTCGTAAAAATTAGGAACAATATTTTTGCAATTACTTGACTGAGTTCCTCCCGGTCCCTGTGTGGGTTTCTTCTGGGTACACTGTTTTCCTCCCACACTCCAAAGACATGCTAGTAGGTTAATTGGCTCCTGTCCAAATCAAATTGTCGCCAGTATGTGTATATATACATGTGAGTTAGGGACTTGTAAGGTCATTGAGGGCAGGGACTGATGTGAATGTACAATGTAAAGTGCTGCGTAAATTCAGCTTTAGTTTGACAAATTAGAATCTTTAGAGTTGTCACGATAGATATTTGAAAAATGTCACATTTATAGTATTATATTATATATTATTCAGGCGCTTATCCAATAGTTTTTTTTTTTAAATTATCGATGCTCCCTGCTGAAACCACTGCATGTGGAAGAGAATTCCACATCTTTGCTACTCTAACAGTAAAGAGCATAATTTAAGGTTAAACTGCTTTTCTTCTAATTTTAGTGAATGACCGCGTGTCTTATTAAATTCCCTTTCACGTAAAAGCTTTATCCGTATTGCGGGGTCACCATATGGTATTTGTGCATTGAATTCATATCCCCTCTCAAGCGCCTTGTCTCCAGAGAGAATAAGTTCAGTGCTCGTAACTTTTCCTCATAACTAAAGGTCCTTCAGTCCCTTTATTAATTTTGTTGCCCTTCACGGTACTCTCTCCAGTTCCAGAGTACATCCATAGAATGTAAACTTAACAACCAATTTCTCATATTTGCGCCCTTTAGTTATTTATAAATACCATTGAAAGTGTTTTGCTATATCTGTTCAGTAAATGCAAGAAAATTACCAGTTGGTCCAATAAATCCAGCCATAGATGGTTCAAATCTCAGCCAGTTCAGCAGCGTCTATGGGCAGGCTGAAGGTACCCAAGTTGATTAATCGATCCTTGGGTAAAACCAGCCTGCTGAATTTTTCATGCAATTATAGCTGCTGGCAATAACCACTGTGTGTTCTCCTGCTTGGGACAGCTCCCCCCCGCCCCACTACTGGGAGAAATCGCCCTGTCAATGGCTGCCTTAAAGTGAGATTAAAGCTGGTTGGGTTTAAAAAATAAATAAAATAACAAGCATGTAATACTTACCTGCTCGGCCCTGCCCCCCCGCTCTCTCCTCATTGGCTCACTGGCTGTGATTGACAGCAGTGGGAGCCAATGGGCTCCCTCTGCTGTCTCACCAGAGTCTCCTGTGCACATCGCTGGATCGAGAGGGAGCTTAGGTGAGTATTAGGGGGGCTGTGGTGGGAGCAGCACGCAGGAGGGTTTTTATCTTCATGCATAGAATGTATGAAGGTAAAAGACCTTCAGCCTTTACAATCACTTTAATAAATCTTCTGAAAGCTAATCATTTTCTGTGCTTTTCGGACTGTTACTAGTTAACATTGTTCTTATCTCTCTCTATGGATTACAGAACATCTCTACACAATGTTATAGAAAAAGAAGCAGGGGAGTGGGGAAGTTCTGTAATCTTTACACATTTCCAGCCTCCCTCCACAGAAAAAAGTATAGTGAGTGATCAATATTTTATTTTTGTTTTGGGGTTCGGATACACTTTATGTTCTGTCAGAGGCTAACAAAAGAATTGTGTTCTTGCCTATAAACCATTAGTAAAACAGAGCTGAGCAAATACAATAAGCCAGGTAGCAGTTAAAAGCAGCACAAACATATAATCAGACACATCTGTATATCTGGCAAAAAAGGGACTTGTAAGATTGATAATCCAGTATTTGTCCCTGCATGTGTGTCTACAGTAATTTGTAAAATGGTAAACTTGTATACAAGTAGGCTCTACCCTGATTTACATTCTTTCATGTTCAGACCAATTCCATGTCAGTCAATCTTTAACTTAAAGCGGAGTTCCGCTGACATTCTTTTTAAAAGTCAGCAGCTACAAATACTGCAGCTGCTGACTTTTAAAATAGGGACACTTACCTGTCCATGGCACCTGCGATGGCCTCACCTGAAGCCGATCTGTCCCTTGGCTCTCGGGTGGAGGGAATCAGGAAGTGAAGCCTTGTGGCTTCACAGCCTGGTCCCCTACTGTGCATGCATAAGTCACGCTGCTCGTCCTCACTGGTCCCTACTGTTACTGGGACCTGTGTGTCTCCCAGAAGATAGCGGGTGGGGGGGGGGGGGGGGCCAGACACAGCGTAAATTACCACGGAGCCTGCGGTGCTCTATGCCCGGAAGTGGGAGCCCCCCCCTCTCCCCTGAAAGGTGCCAGAGATTACACTGGAGGGGGAGAGGAACCCCATCAGCGGAAGTTCCATTTTTGGGTGGAACTCCGCTTTAACTTCTGCAGCAATGGTTTCCAACCTTTCTTGACCTGGGTACCTCTTTGCAGCCCTTTTGTGTAAATTGTACCTCTAAAAGGAGGTGGGACAGAGGGCAGAGAAGGGGGTGGGGCCAATAGTGGCGCACTACCCTCGCCAAACAAATTGGTGGGTGTGGCCAAATTGTGCTACCAGTAGAAGGGACATACAATTACTGTATGATGACAGCTCTATACCACATTAGTACTGATTATTACTTCAAGGCAATGTTAGGTATGATAATCATAATGTTCCAAAGGTATTATTGCTCTTCTGAGCGGCCTCTCTGCCCAGAAGACCCTTAAACATTGTGTGAATCATTTTGGTATATATCTTTTGTGTTTGTTAAGACTAAACCTGGCTACACACTGATATATGTTTTTTAATCTGTTTGGATGCAGCCACTGTTGGTTTGCAAATTTTCTGCCTGACCCCTTTATTTTTCTTAATCAAAGGCTGTTGGGTGGGAGAGGCTAACAGGAGCACCCACAAAGCAGATTTCAGTCAATCATTAGGAAGCAAATGAAATTTGCACAGTGTATGGCCGGATTAAATCCCACTCCTTCTCACACTTTACATGTCACTGCTTCTCACTCTAATATTTAGACATTTGTGATAGTTGGTTTTGCCTGCAGAGTACAGTTGGTGTTTAAAAGCAAACGTGAACAGTATGAAGAAATACTAAGCTATTTCTAGTGATCCAAAATGTTCATATATGCTATTAACATACCACAATTAAATACACACATTGCCATGAAGGCATCTACAAAAATGGCCATGGTAATCCAGTTTAGATGAAGCCCATGCATAAGGCAAATCTGAAGATGCAATAGGATCATTGCCACCTGTAGGAAACATACTCATTTGATTACTTGGGAATTCAGTGAAATAGATTTTTATACTTAGTTAACATTAACAATATCAAATGTTGCTGGAGATAAAACTCTCAATTTTGCTTTAGTGTTTTTTTTTTGTATTTTGTGTTTTTCTTTTTTTCTTTTTTTGATCATTATTTGTGCACTGCAGATTTATATTTTTTCTTTTCTTTTTTTTTGAGAAATAAAAAAGTAAAATAATGAGTGTACATAGCGTGGGTCTGTTTTTGGCAAAACAATGGTCCAAGATTGTTAAAAGGTGCCTGCTCAACCCTCAGTAGCCATTTATAATCTATTGACTATGTAAGATGTGCTGTAATTTGACTGTCCTAAAAATAAGTGTCTAGTGACACGAAAAGGTGATCCAAAATATTGTTGTAGAATTGATAAAAATGAGAACAAAAAAACAAAATACAATAAACACAATGAAGGCTTCCATTCCCAGTCGATATTTCCTAAAGCCTTGTACACACGGTTGGAGAATCCGTCGGAATGTGTCTTATCAGACCGTGTCGTCAGATAATCCGACTGTGTGTGGTATGCATCGGACTGATTCCGTCCGAATCTCTGTCGGACCCAATTTTCCAACATGTTGGAAATATTTCCCGACCAACTGGTTCGATCGGACCTAATCCGATCATGTGTAGCGAATTTTGATCGGACCAAGTGCCACGCATGCTCAGATCAAATTCCTACATCAAAGCTATTGGCTACTAGCCTGAATGTAGTCCCATCGTAACGAAATTACGTCATCACGTTCTGAAAGATCAGACTTTTCGACAACTTAGTCCGACCGTGTGTATGCAACAGTTTCGGACACAATCCGTCGGACTAAATCCGACGGACAAAATCCGATGGATTTGGTTGGCAGAATCTTCCGACCGTGTGTACAGGGGCTAAGAGGAAATGCGTTGGATTGGAGCTAGCAACACAACGTCCGTCCGAGCCAGCCGTTCTGCTGAGCAAAATTACAATATACATTGCTCGGTTTTAGCATCTTGGATGTAAGTGCAACATTTTTTTTTTAAATAAATCAGAATCTTCCGACCGTGTGTACAGGGGCTAAGAGGAAATGCGTTGGATTGGAGCTAGCAACACAACGTCCGTCCGAGCCAGCCGTTCTGCTGAGCAAAATTACAATATACATTGCTCGGTTTTAGCATCTTGGATGTAAGTGCAACATTTTTTTTTTAAATAAATCAGTTTTATACACAGTTATGCACTATTAGCCTCCTCTATTACCTTACATATTGCCTGATATGACATGCGGGAGTAAGGAGTTATACAAGCCCGATTCTGTGTCTCAGAGCCGGCTGGCCATTTGATTTTCAACCAAAAATATGTAGAAAAATATATATTGGCCTAAGCTGATGAAGAAATGTGTTTTTTACAAACATTTTTGGGGATATTTATTATAGCAAAAAGTAAAACATATTGTTTTTTTTTTCAAAATTGTCATTCTTTTTTTGTGTATAGTGCAAAAAATATATAAAAAAGTGCAGCGCTAATATTGCAAAAAAAACTAAAAAAACAATGCGAATAAAAGTATGAGGTTATACATAAACACATTGGGGTGATGAAAACGCAAACAATAGTGAAATGTGAATCCACCAAATAAAATTTAGTGTGCTAGTGTAGTACTTTCAGTACTACAAAACACAATTCAGACTATAAAGTTGCAAACAAAGTCCAAATAAATTTGCAATCCAGCAGACGTATTAAAATCCAACCACTGGTGTGACCCTTGGAATGGGAGACTAGTCAGAAACACCACCATCATAGATAGGAGGAGGCTTACCAGATCGTGGTGACTTGGCAAGGCTTATACCACCCAAGTCACAAAGGCTTGTTAGGTTAAATAAACCAATAACGGTCCTGAGTCCGCATCAGTGGATTAGCAACAGACGATCAATAAGGTGTAGCAAATGGGCTCCAAAACATCATATGAGGGTAAAAGCTTAGCATCATGTGAGTTATGTCATGCAAATAAAAAGAGCTGGCATAGCATGATACCGTTTAACCGCTTGCCGACCGCCTCACGCCGATATATGTCGGCAGAAGGGCTTGTATAAGCATAATCACGTACCTGTACGCTGCCCTTTAAGAGCCGGCCAGCAGGCATCTGTGGCAAGCTCTGTCAGTCGAGTCGCGGGTCCCGCAGACTCGATTGTCGCAGGGATACCCCCGATCGCCTCACGGCGAGGAAGAACGGGCAGATGCTAATGTAAACAAGCATTTCCCCATTCTGCCTAGTGACAGTGTCACTGATCTCTGCTCCCTGTGATCGGAGCAGAAATCAGTGATGGGTCACACACAGCAACGCCCCTCCACAGTTACAAACAAGCCCCTAGGACACACTTAACCCCTACACTGCCACCTAGTGGTTAACCCCTTCACTGCCAGTGCCATTTACACAGGAATCAATGCATTTGTATAGCACTGATTGCTGTATTAATTTCAATGGTCCCAAAAATGTGTAAAACATGTCCAATGTGTCCGCCACAATGTCGCAGTCTCCCATTCCAAGGGTCACACCGGTGGTTGGATTTTCATACATGTCTGCTGGATCGCACTTTTATTTGGATTTGTTTGCAATTGCAATTTTTATTTGGACTTTATTTGCAACTTTATAGATTGAATTGTGTTTTGTGGTACACAAGTACTACACTAGCACATTAAAGTTTTTCGGGTGGATTCGCATTTCACTATTGTTTGGGTTTTCATCACCCCAATGTGTTTATGTGTAACATCATACTTTTATTTACATTGTTTTTTTTTTGCAATATTAGCGCTTTACTTTCTTATACACTTACATTGATGCTTTTTGTCTACAGCTGTGTCGGCTGCTAGGTTGCAGTTTCACAGCGCAGTATTCTTTTCCTTTCTCTTTTATATCACAAAAAAAAAAAAAAACGCAGAGGTGATCAAGCTCTATTTGTGGGAAAAAGGGACGCAAATTTAGTTTGGGTACAGCACTGCATGACCGCGCAATTACCAGTTAAAGCGACGCAGTGCCAAATTGTAAAAAGTGCTCTGGTCAGGAAGGGGGTAAAACCTTCCAGGGCTGAAGTGGTTAAAACACATGCACCAGGAAGATTCACCCACGGTAAATGTCAGAATGCTTTAAAAGTATATCTCAAGTGTGATTATTATTATTATTATACAGGTTTTATATATAGCGCCAACAGTTTGCCCAGCGCTTTACAACATGAATCCTATCTTTTAATATTTTTTCAGAAACAACTGCAGTATAAACAGAAGATTCATGGGTATAAATGTTCTTTTCTGTTTGGGTTTATTATACAATCCTCAATAATTTCCCTACTCCGCCATATTACTTCTGGCTCTCAGTGTTTTATTTCTTTTTTGAAACAAAACCTTTGTGATAACGTTCCTACCTCGCTGCTCTTCTCTGGTACTGCACAGCTTGCCCCTGTCACTGATGTAATATGATTTAATGCTATTTCTGAAAATCGCTTTTAAAGGCTGAAATGGCATCATATGCGGCATACAATATTCAAAACTAAGATGGTCTTTGAAAAACATCTAAACCTTTCTGTGTTAATTTGATTTAGAATTTTTGAGTTTTTGCAGAATGTTGTGTGTAGGGAGGATGTAGTTAGAGATTGCCCTTTTAACGGCACAATTACACGATACTCACTTCTATCGTATTGGAGTTGTTCACTGTAAGAGGAACATTTTCTACTAAAGACAGGAAAAATATTGATCTGTTTTGCCACCTTCACAATAATGTTGCAAGAAAAAGGTCACGGGCAGCTCTAAGTCCTTTAGATAACCCTACCTTATGATGTGAAGTGGCCAAAAAAAGCAGGATAAGTCACTGATTTATATTGTATTTGTATTTATATTGTATTTGTATATAAAATATTGTAATTATTTCCTTTTACAAATTGCATGCATTCAATTAAAGTTCTGCAGCTTTTCCAGGCTCTGAATTCTGGATGTTCCTGTAATATTGACTAGTAAGAGGAGAGTGTTTATAGCTCTCTGGTGATAGGTAAGAAACTAATGATTAGTAATTAGGTTCTGTACAGAGCCTTGAAGACAAATAATCTATCTGTACCTCAGATAGAAGGAATAAATCGATCGTTTTTTTTTTCGGAAGCCCCAGATTTTTAGGGGTTCAAAGATTTATGACCTCACACAATAACATCCAAAGTTATGCCGGCCATACATGGTTTGAATTTCAAAAGAATTTTCTTTCAAAAATCGTATCTAAGAATTTTAATACAAATTTCGCACCATTAGTGGGCTGCAGCAAAAGTCGGTTTTCGCACGGCAATCAGATTTGAGGAATCGGACATGTTGGAAATTTTTTGAAAAACAAACGATTTTCTAATCAACGATGGGAGAATCGTGCGAGAAATGTAATAATAAAAAAAAAATGTGCATGTGCAAGAAAATAAAATTTAAGGAGAGAAAAGAAGATTCCCAGCCACGAAAATTATTTTCTGTAGCAACATGACGTGAAATTGAAGGCTTGGTCGGCAGAATTTCAAAAGTCAATGGTGACATCATCGGATCACAAAAAAAAAAAAAAAACTTTCTGATTTTGAAAAGAAAATTTGTTCGAAATTCGACCGTGTATGGCCTGCATTAGATGATTTTATATCCTTTATGCACTGGTTTAGTGTGTCCAAGAACATAAGATGATCATCACCCGTTCTAATCAATTGATAAAGAATCCATTGTATGTCTTTACACACTTGCCAACCACTGTGATGTTCCTAGATGACTGATCTTTGAGAAATTTTAAATCAGGATGGAGTTTCCTGGCTGATCAGTCGCATTTATTCAGTGCAATTGGTGTGCACAGCCTATAGCATTATAGGCTGCACCCCAGAGCACAAACACACATGCGTGTCAATAGAGCGCGAGGAGGAAAAAAAAGCAAATTACCATCTGGAGTAAACAGGACATCGGTCCTGCACACTCTAGACCCACGGCTGCTAAGCAGTGCCCACCAGTGCCACCTATCAATGTCCACCAGTGCCACTTATCAATGCCCATCAGTGCTGCCAATCAGTGCCCATCAGTGCCTCATCATCAGTGCCACCTATCAGTGCCCATCAGTGCCACCTATCAGTGTCACCTACCAGTGGCTATAAGTGCCCATCAGTGCCACCTATCAGTACTCTTCAGTGCCGCCAATCAGTGCGCAACAGTGCCACCTATCAGTGCAGTCTCATCAGTGCCCACCAGTGCCGCCTCATCAGTGCCCAGCAGTGCCATCTATCAGTGCCCATCAGTGCCACCTTATCAATGCCTATCAGTGCTGTCTATCAGTGCCCATCAGTGCAGCCTCAGTGCACATCAATAAAGGAAAAAAATGACCTGTTTTCAAGATATTATAACAAACTATGAAAATTGTTTTCGGTCTTTTCTTTGTTAGTTTAGCAAAAAATAAAAACCCCAGTGGTGATTAAATACCAAAAGAAAGCTCTATTTGTGTGAAAAAAAAATGATCAAAATGTTATATGGGTACAGTGTAGCATGACCGTGCAATTCTCATTCAAAGAGTGACAGCACTGAAAGTTGAAAACTGGCCTGGGCAGGAAGGGGTAAAAGTGTCCAGTAAGCAAATGGTAATTGTTAATGCCACCCAAATGCATCTCTCAAAAGCAGTGTGTTTACAGCCACCAAACTGCATGGTATCGCAATACCATGCAGCTTGGTGCAATCTGAAAAAGTAATGCTTGCACTGCTTTTCCACATCTGATTTGCAGCCTATTCAAATGAATGGGCTGCCAAAACCGGACCTCATGGGAATCTGTGGGAATGCACGTGTTCAAACGCACACGTTCCAATGTGAACCGGCTCTATAGCATGCCCTTGGCAGCAAAGTAAAAATATATTCAAAGATGCACAAGGTTTTTTAAAGGGGAATAGTAGACATCTTGTGCATTATTCTGATGCAGGGATTTTAGCTTTATAAATTTGGAATGGACAACAGTTTTGCTTTAAATCTGTTTTTAAATTAGACGCACTCTAATAGGTTTCCTCAATTTATGCAACCGATCCCATGCAGTGTCCTTTCTAAGCAGCTTTGGGTCCCAGTCACAGGCTTCTTTTCTTGTGTATAATACAGGGATGATAGCCCTGCACTCTGCATGATGATACAACACTGGAGCCTGCCGGAGCCAGGAATGAAGTAGGTAGTACACCTTCTCCCTGCACCCCTAGACTAAGTCAGCATTTAACCCTTCCAGTGCAGTGGGCCCCACTGAAAGGCTACATTTCATCTCATTCCCAGAGTTCAGCATTGTCTTCTTGCTTGTGTCATTAATGCCAGAGAGAAAAATAGATGTCTGAGCTAAAATGAATTAATCACTCAGACTAACTAGGTGACCTCTGACTGACCCAACTAGGCTCAAGTAGAAATTTCTTGACAAGTCAGGGATTGTGAAAACTGGCCTGAGTATAAGCAAACAAATACATAGTAAGTACAATACCTAAGGTAAGACCCTTGATTGCTCACTTATGTATTTATTTACACATTGTAATAGCCCTGACATATACTGCAACACTATATAGAGATCATTAGAGTGATTGTAAATGATCACCTTGTAAAACAACCCATTCAGTTTAAAACTGAAATGAAAGGCAAAACATTTTTTTATAGATGTAGAATTTTTTTTAATTTTTTTAATAAATGATCATCACATAATCTCTGTTCTTAGCTGTATAAGAGCTGGGGGAGGAGTAACAACAGAACACTGAACTCTCCAGTGAGGGGGGAGGGGTGTCAGGACAAGTCTGATCATTGGAGGAGAGCACAATGAGTTCCCAGGATAGCTGTGCTCTACTGCTTAGCGTGGTCAGTTTCTAATAGGAAAGCAGAGGGACTAGCAGGAACACCAGGCATTTCACACAAGTGAAGCAATATAAAGAGAACAGGATACTTTTCCATACAAGTTCATGGTACAGCAGGCACATGTCAGGAATATGAAATTCTGAGGTAACAAATACTTTAAGCCATTTATGTCAGTCCCAGCCCCTGGAGGAATTGATGACGGAATGTCATATTTGGTACAATCAGCTTTATAGAAGGTTTAAATATCTATAGATGACTGAAAATAATTTTGATTACTTTGATATTTTATATTTTTCATTATAACAACACCCACATATACATGCGTGCATTGTATTGTGTTTTGTGATGCTCTTGTTCAACCATGATTAAAAACTTTAGAGTTTCCCCTATCAATACACACTGGCTGCTGTCTGATAATGGTACAGAAAACAGTGAAATATTTACAGTAAAACCTTGGATTGCGAGCATAATTCGTTCCAGAAACATACTTGTAATCCAAAGCATTTGTATATCAAAGCAAATTTCCCCATAAGAAATCATGGAAAATCAGATGATTCATTCCACAACCATTTATTCATAAATCCTTCAGTTTAAAGTAAGATTATAGCAATGTGATAGGTTGTATAACCATCCACAAATGGAAGCCTTCACAAGGGGAAGGGAAGCAAAATCCAGCAGAAGCTACAGAGTATAAAAGAGAAGAGAAATGTAGCAATATGTTGCTTAACCACTTGCCGACCGCCGCACGCCGATGTACGTCATCAGAATGGCACGGGCAGGCATAAGCACATACATGTACGTCCTTTGCCTCCCGCGGGTCGGGGGCCCGATCGGGCCCCCGCCCGGTGCCTGCGGCGGTCGGTTTTCGTTCGGGAGCGATCCCGGACGAGGGGACGGCCATTCATTCATGGCCACCCCCTCGCGATCGCTCCCGACGAATGGAAATCCCCGGTGACATCACTTCCTCTCCTGTAATGTAAACACAGGAGAGGAAGTGATGTATTCTCTCCTCCGTGTCGGTATTTTTCGTTCCGACACGGAGGAGAGCGGATCAGTGAGTTGCACCAACACATCCCACACACAGTAGAACATGCCAGGCACACTCACACCCCCCCTTTACCCCCCGATCACCCCCCCAATTACCCCTGCCCCCCAGTCACAGTGACACCAATGTCATTTTTTTTTTTTTTTTTTTTTTTTTGCATTGGTGTCATTTGTGACTGTAATAACTGTTAGGGCAGTTAGGGTTAGCCCCCTTTAGTTCTAATGTACCCCCCTAACCCCCCCAATAAAGGTTTAACCCCGTGATCACCCCCCGTCGCCAGTGTCACTAAGGCTGGGTTCACATTGCAGCGGTTTATGAGAACGAATGTGATTCGCACCGCACTGCAGTGCAAATCACATCCGATCTCTGTGCGATTCGAGTTCAGCCATTCGCCGCACCCGCCGCACCCGCCACACCCGCCGCACCCGCCGCAAATTCGCACGGGACCCTTTTTTTGGCCCGCAGCAGAATCGGATCGCATGGGTGTTCACACCATGCGATCCGAGTTTGCAGATCGCACTGCGATATGCGAACTGATCTGGGGGTGTCAGTAACATTTCACTGACACTCCCAGCAGTTCGCATAGGGCAGTGTGAACTGCCGCCGGGAGGCATGCGATGCGGGAACCCGCCGCGCATTCGTGGCGTTCCCGCATCGCTCCAGTGTGAACCCAGCCTAATAAGCGATCGTTTTTCTGATCGCTGTATTAGTGTCACAGGTGACGCTAGTTAGGCAGGTAGGTATTTAGGTTCGCCGCAGCTTTTTATAGCGCCAGGGACCCCCATATACTACCGCATAAAGCCCCCTGATTGCCCCCTAGTTAACCCTTTCACCAGTGATCACCATATAACTGTTACAGGTGACGCTGGTTGGTTAGTTATTTTTTTATAGTTTCAGGGCACCCGCCATTTATTACCTAGTCTCACTAGTGTACCCCTAAATTTAGGGGTGTCTACTTTCTAAAATGGGGTCATTTGGGGGGGGGGGGGTTTGTGCCATCTTGGCATTTTATGGCCTTCAAAACTGTAACGCCCTTAGAAAGCCTGAAGGCGGTGCTTGGTTTTTGGGGCCCCGTACGCGGCTAGGCTCCCAAAAAGTCCCACATATGTGGTATCCCCGTACTCAGGAGAAGCAGCAGAATTTATTTTGGGGTGTCATTTCACATATGCCCATGGCATGCGTGAGCAATATATCATTTAGTGACAACTTTGTGAAAAAAAAAAAAAGTTTGTAATTTTCCCGCAACTTGTGGCAAAATATAAAATATTCCATGGACTCAACATGCCTCTCAGCAAATAGCTTGGGGTGTCTACTTTCTAAAATGGGGTCATTTGTGGGGGTTTTGTGCCATCTTGGCATTTTATGGCCTTCAAAACTGTAATAGGTAGTGAGAAGTGAACTCAAAAAATTACGCCCTTAGAAAGCCTGAAGGCGGTGCTTGGTTTTCGGGGCCCCGTACGCGGCTAGGCTCCCAAAAAGTCCCACATATGTGGTATCCCCGTACTCAGGAGAAGCAGCAGAATTTATTTTGGGGTGTCATTTCACATATGCCCATGGCATGCATGAGCAATATATCATTTAGTGACAACTTTGTGAAAAAAAAAAAAAAAAAAAAAAAGTTTGTAATTTTCCCGCAACTTGTGGCAAAATATAAAATATTCCATGGACTCAACATGCCTCTCAGCAAATAGCTTGGGGTGTCTACTTTCTAAAATGGGGTCATTTGTGGGGGTTTTGTGCCATCTTGGCATTTTATGGCCTTCAAAACTGTAATAGGTAGTGAGGCGTGAAATCAAAAATTGACGCCCTTAGAAAGCCTGAAGGCGGTGCTTGGTTTTCGGGGCCCTGTACGCGGCTAGGCTCCCAAAAAGTCCCACATATGTGGTATCCCCGTACTCAGGAGAAGCAGCAGAATTTATTTTGGGGTGTCATTTCACATACGCCCATAGCATGTGTGAGCAATATATCATTTAGTGACAACTTTGTGTAAAAAAAAAAAAAAAATTTTTTTTTTGTCATTATTCAATCGCTTGAGGCAAAAAAATAAAATATTCAATGGGCTCAACATGCCTCTTATCAATTTCCTTAGGGGGTCTACTTTCCAAAATGGGGTCATTTGGGGGGGTTTTGTACTGCCCTGTCATTTTAGCACCTCAAGAAATGAGATAGGCAGTCGTAAACTAAAAGCTGCGTAAATTCCAGAAAACGTACCTTAGTTTGTAGATGTGACAACTTTTGCGCAAACCAATAAATATACAATTATTGACTTTTTTTTTACCAAAGACATGTGGCTGAATACATTTTGGCCTAAATGTATGACTAAAATTGAGTTTATTGGATTTTTCTAATAACAAAAAGTAGAAAATATCATTTTTTTTCAAAATTTGCGGTCTTTTTACGTTTATATCGCAAAAAATAAAAATCGCAGAGGCAATCAAATACCATCAAAAGAAAGCTCTATTTGTGGGAAGAAAAGGACGCAAATTTTGTTTGGGTACAACATTGCATGACCGCGCAATTACCAGTTAAAGCAGCGCAGTGCCAAAGTGTAAAAAGACCTCTGGTCATTTACCAGCAAAATGGTCCGGTCTGAAAGTGGTTAATGTTGTACCTTTGTTAAATGTAACCATATTGCTACACTTAGAGGCGCCTCTCTTCTCTTTCATACTCAGTTGTGACATGATGATGCTACTTGTATATCAAGGCCTTGTTTGTATATCAAGTCAAAATTTATTAAAAAAATTAGCTTGTCTTGCAAAATGCTCTCAAACCAAATTGCTCTCAAACCAAGGTTTTACTGTACATGCAAAGAACACATGAGGAAGCTGTTCAAGTAAAGACTATCATATAGTGATTATTAGCATTGATCATTAGCAACAGGTTTCCACTAGGGTTTTTTTCAAAGGTTGATCTCTTGCCTGATTTCTGGTTTTATGGCTATAATAATTATTTATTTTGTTTCACAATTATTTCTGAAGCTAACTTTGTCATGTTGAGTATATATGTGTGGATGGAAGAGTAATGCCGCATGCACACGACCAGATTTTCCGTCAGAAAAGGTCAGACGGAATCATTTCATCAGATATTCCGATCGTGTGTGGGCTTTATCTGCCTTGTTTTTCAAAAATTCTGATAGACCTAGAAATAGAACATGTTTTAAATCTTTCCGACGTAATCAATTCCTATCGGGAAAACCGTTCGTAATGGCAGCTATTGGCTACTGGCCATAGAACTTCCTTTTTCTAGTCCCGTCGTATGTCATCGCGTTCTAAACGAACGCACTTTGGTGTGATCGTGTGCAGGCAAGTTCGTTTCAGCGGAACTCCATCGGAAAGACCGCCAGAGTTTATTCTGATGGAAAAAGCAGTCGTGTGTACGTGGCATAAGTCCTACCCCTTATCTTTTTTTCTTTATTTAAATCTCCTTAAAACCTTCTGACCACACAAATGTACCATAAGCTGTAAATATATGGCTGATATTGAAAAAATAATGGAATGTATTTGTTTGGATATCCTCTCTAATCTCCTGCGGAAAAAGCAATACATGCATACAAAATGTGTCAAGAAATATTCTCCTAACTGTTTGCATTGACGACCTTGGGACCTCTTTGTTGTGGAAATTAATGATTGATGATACATTGCAGGAGGGGAACATTTGTGTAAGGGTTAGGATTAATAATGCCATGTGATTTGTATGTGATATGTCAAATTGAAGAACTAAAACGTTTTTTTGTTTTTTTAAAGTATAAATTATTTTATGCATGTAAAATAAACATATATATACAGAAATGTCTATATGGGTACCTGTAAAATCCCATTATAATTATTTGCTATTGTAAGCTGTAGGTGCACAATTTTTCATGTGGGTTCCGTGCGACCTGAAAAGGGTTTCCCAATGCAAAAGGCTGGGAAAGGCTGATTTAGACACTTTTTACTACATCACACACTATATATACAGTATGTATACATAAATATAAATAAATAAATATATATATATATATATATATATATATATATATATATATATATATATATATATATATATATATATATATATACACACACAGTATCTGTGAGTACACCCCTCACATTTTTGAAAATATTTAAATATTTTAATAAATCTTTTTATGTGATAACACTGAAGAAATGACACATTACTACAATGTAAAGTAGTGAGTGTACAGCTTGTATAACAGTGTAAATTTTCTGTCCCCTCAAAATAAATCAATACACAGCCATTAATGTCTAAACTGCTAGCAACAAAAGTGAGTACACCCCTAAGTGAAAATTATTTATTTATTTCAGATACTTATACAGTGCCATCAATTTACGCAGTTCTATATATACATCAGTCCCTACCCTCAAGGAGCTTACAATCTAAGGTCCCTAACTCACATTCATAAGTACACATACTAGGATCAGTTTAGACTGGATCTAATTAACCTACCAACATGTTTTTAGTGTGTGGGAGGAAACTGGAGTAACTGGAGGAAACTCATTATGACACCATCTGAACCAAATAAGTTTATCTTGGTCTCATCAGACCACAGGACTTGGTTCCAGTAATTCATGTCCTTAGTCTGCTTGTCTTCAGCAAACTGTTTGCGGGCTTTCTTGAGCATCATCTTTAGAAGAGGCTTCCTTCTGGGACAACAGCCATGCAAACTAATTTGATGCAGTGTGCGGTGTAAGGTCTGAGCACTGACAGGCTGACCCCCCACCAGTGGCGGCTGGTGCTAAAAAATTGAAAAACCGAAAAATACTGAAAAAAATACATCAATTGCAGCCCCACTGTGCCATCAAAAGCAGCCACTGTGCCCATCACTTGCTGCCACTGTGCCATCAAACACTGCCACTGTGCCCATTAAACACAGCCACTGTGCCATCAAATGCTGCCATTGTGCCCATCAATTGCTGCCACTCTGCCCATTGAATGGTGCCGCTCTGCCCATATAACGCAGCCACTGTGCCATCAAATGCTGCCACTCCGCCCATCGAATGCTGCCACTCTGGCCATCGAATGATGCCACTATGCTCATCCAATGCTGCCACTGTGCCATCCAATGCTGCTACTGTGACTCCTCTGCCCGGCAATTACCTTGTCTCAGTGGGGCAGTGGGTGACGACAATGAGCTGTGTCCTCTGAGCGGTGTTCTCCATTAGTCTCCTCCCGTCCTCTACCATCAGGCGTCCAACCACAGAGCCTGTCGTCTCAGCCAATCAGGTGATGGGTAACAGACCCGAGCACCTGATTGGTGGAGAAGCAGTTCACTGTTAGGACAGTGAATATTAATTTGCTGTTCTAACACAGCTGGGTGAACTGTGAGCGCCAAACATAGTGCTCGCAGGTCACTCTTTTTGACGCCGATTAGAGCCTATGGCTCTAATCAGGTGCTTCAAAAACACTCCCCCGCCGCTGTAATTCAGGCGCTGGTGGCCGTGGATAGATTCATGCAATGCATGGTCTTGGCCACCATGCTGCAGCTCAGTTTCAGTGTCTGGGCAATCTTCTTATAGCCTAGGCCAGTGGTCATCAACCCTGTCCTCAGGGCGCACTAACAGGCCAGGTTTGCTAGATAACTGAAATACATCACAGGTGATATCATTTGCTGCTCGGTGATTGCAGAATTCTAGTCTGCATTTCCCCAAGGTAATACATAAAAACCTGGCCTGTCAGTGGGCCCTGAGGACAGGGTTGATGACCACTGGCCTAGGCCATCTTTATGTAGAGCAACAATTCTTTTTTTCAGATCCTCAGAGAGTTCTTTGCCATGAGGTGTATGCTGAACTTCCAGCGACCAGTATGAGAGAGTGAAAGCGATAACACCAAATTTAACACACTTGCTCCCCATTCACACCTGAGACCTTGTCAGTCACATGACACCAGGGAGAGAAAATGGCTAATTGGGCCCAATTTGGACATTTTCCCTTAGGGGTGTACTCACTTTTGTTGCCAGCGGTTTAGACATTAATGGCTGTGTGTTAAATTATTTTGAGGAGACAGCAAATTTACACTGTTATACAAGCTGTACACTCACTACTTTACATTGTAGAAAAGTGTCATTTCTTCAGTGTTGTCACATGAAAAGATAGAATAAAATATTTACAAAAATGTGAGGGGTGTACTCACTTTTGTGGGATATCTATATATCTATATATATATATATATATATATATATATACCGTATATTAATATTATATATAGATATAAATATAATTGTGTTCATTGTACAATAGACAATGGAATACAGAGATGCTGTCCTGGCCACTCTTACATTGAAGCATTGGGGTCATGGATTGAACTCCTACAACAAACACTGTCTGTTGGTATATGTGGGTTTGCTCTGTGATTTCCTCCCACTGTCTAAAGTCGGTTAACTGGCTCCCACCAGATTGACCCTAGTGATTAGACTGTAAACTCCATCAGGGAGCAGAGAGTGTAGTGATTTGTCTATATACACTGTAAAAAGCTACATAAATAAACCAATCCACACTTTCCCTGGTTCACGAGTACATGAATCTGGTCCTGCTCTAATTTTGATCCACTCTTTCCTAGAAACAAATTTCTTGTAAATAACAATCATCGGAAATATCCTTCTTTACTAATGCAACGCTAATGGTCCATTCGTACCACATTTTACCAACTACAACACACCTCAACTCAAGAACATTTTGTGTTTGCTGCATTTTCTCTGGTGCACCACAATGCACATCATATATTGTGGAGTGCTTTTGTACTTACAGGACAGGTAAGTCATGAAGCCTTTTAAAATAAATAGCACTGCCATGCACCAATGTACATACAGTAAGGAAAAAGTATTTGATCCCCTGCTGATTTTGTTTGTTTACCCACTAACAAAGAAATGATCAGTCTATAATTTTAATGGTAGGATTATTTTAACAGTGAGAGACAGAATAACAACAAAAAAATCCAGAAAAAACGCATTTCAAAAAAGTTATAAATTGATTTGTACAGTGCCTTGCGAAAGTATTCGCCCCCCTTGAACTTTTCAACCTTTTGCCATATTTCAGGCTTCAAATATAAAGATATAAAATTTAAATTTTTTGTGAAGAATCACCAACAAGTGGGACACAATCGTGAAGTGGAACGAAATCTATTGGATAATTTAAACTTTTTTAGCAAATAAAAAACTGAAAAGTGGTGCGTGCAAAATTATTCGGCCCCTTTACTTTCAGTGCAGCAAACTCACTCCAGAAGTTCAGCGAGGATCTCTGAATGATCCAATGTTGTCCTAAATGACTGATGGTGATAAATAGAATCCACCTGTGTGTAATCAAGTCTCTGTATAAATGCACCTGCTCTGTGATAGTCTCAGGGTTCTGTTGAAAGCGCAGAGAGCATCATGAAGACCAAGGAACACACCAGGCTTTTCATTTTGAAATGGAAGGAGTATCAGACCACTGCAAATCTACCAAGACCTGGCCGTCCCTCTAAACTTTCAGCTCAGACAAGGAGAAGACTGATCAGAGATGCAGCCAAGAGGCCCATGATCACTCTGGATGAACTGCAGAGAACTACAGCTGAGGTGGGAGAGTCTGTCCATAGGACAACAATCAGTCATACACTGCACAAATCTGGCCTTTATTGAAGAGTGGCAAGAAGAAAGCCATTTCTCAAAGATATCCATAAAAAGTCTCATCTAAAGTTTGCCACAAGTCACCTGGGAGACACACCAAACATGTGGAAGAAGGTGCTCTGGTCAGATGAAACCAAAAATCGAACTTTTTGCCCACAATGCAAAACGATATGTTTGGTGTAAAAGAAACACAGCTCATCACCCTCAACACACCATCCCCACTGTCAAACATGGTGGTGGCAGCATCATGGTTTGGGCCTGCTTTTCTTCAGCAGGGACAGGGAAGATGGTTAAAATTGAGGGGAAGATGGATGCAGCCAAATACAGGACCATTCTGGATGAAAACCTGTTGGAGTTTGCAAAAGACCTGAAACTGGGACGGAGATTTATCTTCCAACAAGAGAATGATCCCAAGCATACAGCAAAATCTACAAAGGAATGGTTCACAAATAAATGTATCCAGGTGTTAGAATGGCCAAGTCAAAGTCCAGACCTGAATCCAATCGAGAATCTGCGGAAAGAGCTGAAAACTGCTGTTCACAAACGCTCTCCATCCAACCTCACTGAGCTCGAGCTGTTTTGCAAGGAAGAATGGGCAAGAATTTCAGTCTCTCGATGTGTACATCAGCCTTTGCAGCACACGTGCTGCCACGCACTGCGGGAGCATGCTCGCGGGTCTGGTGGACTCTATGTCCGCCGGTGACCTGTGATCTTGGTGTACAGAGACAGAATGGGGAACTGCCTATGTAAACAATGCGATTCCCCGTTCTGCCAGGTGACATGTCAGAGATATTCTGTTCCCAGTGATCAGGAATAGTGATGTCATGTGCTTGATAGCCCATCGCCCCTACAGTTAGAACACACCAAGGGAACACACTTAACCCTTTGATTGGCCCCTAGTGTTAACCCCTTCCCTGCCAGTGTAATTTTTACATTTATCAGTGCATTTTTATAGCACTGATCAATATAATAATGTCACCGGTCCCCATAAAGTGTAATTTGTGGTCAGATTTGTTTGCTGCAATGTTGCAGTCCCGCTAAAAATCACAGCTCCCCGCCATTACCAGTAAAACAATAAAAAAATAAATAAAAAAAGTCCCTAAATCTAGCCCATAGTTTGGAGACGTGATAACTTTTGCGCAAACCAATCAATATATGCTTATTGTGATTTTTTTTACCAAAAATATGTAGAATATAATATTGGTCTAAACTGATGAATACATTTTTTTATATATATATATTTTTTGGATATGTATTATAGCAGAAAGTAATAATTTTTTTTTCAGAATTGTTGGTCTTTTTTTGTTTGAAGTGCAAAAAATAAAAACCACAGAGGTGACTAAATACCACCAGACGAAAGCTCTATTTGTGGGAAAAAAATTACATCAATTTTGTTTGGGCACATCACTGCACGACTGCACAATTGTCAATTAAAACTACGCAATGCCGTATCACAACAAATGCCCTTTTCATTAAGGGGCCAAATCCTTCTGGGGCTGAAGTGGTTAATGAGTGAAATAAGTATTTGACCCCTTTACGAAACATGAATTACATACATGTGATTGCCAACCCTTGTTGGCAATCACAGAGGTCGTTTTCTTGTAGCTGGTCACCAGGTTTGCAAACACCTCAGGAGCCACTCCAGGACCTTAATGTGCTTCTTCTTGAGCCACCCCTTTGTTGCCTCGGGTCATTGTCATGCTGGAATACCCATCCATGACCCATTTTCAATGCCCTGGCTGAGGGAAGGAGGTTCTCACCAAAGATTTGACTGTACATGGCCTCGTCTATTGTCCCTTTGATGCAGTGAAGTTGTCTTGTCCTCTTAGCATAAAACACCCCCAAAGCATAATGTTTCAACCTCCATGTTTGATGGTGCCGATGGTGTTCTTGGGGTCAAAGGCAGCATTCCTCCTCCTCCAAACACAGCAAGTTGAGTTGATGCCAAAGAGCTTGATTTTGGTCTCCTCTGACCACAACACTTTCACAAGTTCTCCTCTGAATCATTCAGATGTTCTGTAAGGGTCTGTACGTGTACTTTCTTGATCAGGTGGACCTTCACGTCGCAGTGTGTTACCAATTGTTTTCTTGGTGACTATGGTCCCAGCTGCCTTGAGATCATTGTCAAGATTCTCCTGTGTAGATCTGGGCTGATTCCCCACCATTCTCATGATCATTGAAACTCCACGAGGTGCACGGAGCCCCAGACTGAGGGAGATTGTATGGTATTTTGTGCTTCTTCCATTTGCAAATAATCATACTATTGTCGCCCTCTCTCCAAGCTGTTTGGCGATGGTCTTGTAGTCCATTCCAGCCTTGTGTACAATCTTGTCTCTGACATCCTTGGACAGCTCTTAGATCTTGGCCACGGTGGAGAGATGGGAAACTGATTGATTGATTGATTGCTTCTGTGGACAGGTGTCTTTTATACAGGTAATAAACTGAGATTAGGAGCACTAATCTCAGCTCATTACCTGTATAGAAGACACATGGGAGCCAGAAATCTTGCTGATTGATAGGGGATCAAATATTTATTTCACTTAATAAAATGCAAATCAATTTATAACTTTTTTGAAATGCGTTTTCTGGATATTTTATTTTTTTTATCAAATAACTTTTTATTGTTTCCAACAATGCATTACACTTCATTCTGTATTGCGTCACATTTGCTCAACAAGAAAGAAAATGAGCAATCGCTAGGGGCCTCCCGCCCGTTGACCCACCGCAGGGAGCCTTCTGGAACAAGTACAGACCAGGCCAAAGAGACTCCTCCGCGATCAATTGGGCCATCACTGGATTTAGATATATAGTTCCACCCATCATGGTGTCCAGTGAGGTAGCCCAATAGATAGGTACAGATATCTACAAATGTTACTAACTGCTCACTCCAGTCGTTGTTTTCAAAGCAACTTTCTAGAGGAACGGTAAGGCACATGGAAACAAGAGCCAAGGAGAATAGAGAAACAAGAAGATAAAGAAAAGGAAAGAGATACTAAGCGATAAGGAAAAGAAAAGGGAGAGCAAAGGCGAGAGAATAGGAGATAAAAGGGATAAGAGAAGGGAGAGAGAACTTTAAGAAATAGAAAAGGGGTGAGAGGTGGGAGGGAGGGTGGGGGAAGGAAGGGGAAGGGAAGAGGGGGTAATCACTGTGTGCGGTCCTCCCGAAGATTCCATGGGCTCCAGACCACATCATGAGCCTCAATCCCGTCCTGTATCCTGGCGGTCATCCTCTCCATCAACTCCACGTCCCTAATTCTAGTATGGAGCGCACCGAGGGTGGGGGGCTGTACTTTTTTCCAATGCAGGGCAATTAGACACCTCGCCGCTGTCAGGATATGTCTTGACAGTTTCTTTCGGGACTTCGTCAAATTAGGAAAGGGGATGCCCAACAAGAAGGTCTTGGGGTCCAGTGGCACCTGCTGATCTAGGATAGTAGTCAAGAGGCGCTGGACCTCTTCCGAAAAGGGAACTATAATGGGGCATTGCCAGAAAATGTGGAACAGCATACCTCTGTGGTCCAGGCACCGCCAGCATCTGTCGAAGGAGTTTCTGGATATTTTTATTGTTATTCTGTCTCTCACTGTTAAAATAAACCTACCATTAAAATTATAGACTGATTATTTCTTTGTCAGTAGGCAGACCTACAAAATCACCAAGGAATCAAATACTTTTACCCCTGTATTTGTAATGTGAATTGGGTACATATTCAAATATATGATTCTAGTGCCTATTGCTATGTGTGCTCATCCATTTTAAAGTGACGGTTACCAGTGTCTTTTTTCACACTATTCTTCAACTGGATTACCAACATCAAGTCATCTGTGTGTGGGAAAATGTCTCTTTTTTGAACCAGTTACCATTCTAATGGGCTCCTGAAAGTTTTATATCTGCAAATGTTAGAAGTCATATATATATACATATATACATAATGAACTCGTATAAAAATGTTTAGTACATAGACAATTATTTGATTCTCACTCCATTCAAAAGTGTCTAAAATATTGAAAAAATAAAAATTTTATTTAAAAAAAAATGAGTCCTGCACACCCAAAGAGTGCTATAAAAGTGACCAGCTATCTCCACTTCTTCTCCACATGACATCCACCACCATCCACCGCAAGTTGAAAAACCTGCTCACTTATAGCAAGTCAAAACCAAGCTCATCTGTGTCCTCCCACTGGTAAGTGTCTCGGACCAGCTGATTTTTTTTAAGTAATGATGTATGCAGTGGCATGCAACTTGTAAAATGAATTAGTGAACTTTAAGTTTATTTACATTCTGCAATTTACATGATTCATTGCTGTCAGATTCAAGACTTTTCACCATGTTTCTAGCCAGTTCTGCAGCCTCTTGTTATATGACCATGCACCGTTTTCTCCTTTGAGAACTACTGAGGCGGTGCTTAGAACTTGAAAGGTTTATATTTTGGGCCACTGAGAACTTTATGGTTACAACCAAATGGTTTTGGGTGCAAGATAAATGTTTTAAAATTAGAGCCGCTTATTGGGTATCTGGATACCCTTGCTAAAATGCAAAATTTCCATGTCGGATGTAGTGTCTTTACATAGCCATTCTAGTTTTGTGGAAGATCTGCTGTTTCCTGATACCATGTGTTACAATTATTGTGTTGCAACAAGGAAGGATCAATCACAAAACACATTCTATTCCTTTACATGAATTTCCATGGCTACATATTTGTTTATCATCTCTGGAAATGTCAGCCTCAAATCCCAGCTGTAAGATGTACAGCTACAAATATCATGGTATGCACAATCCATAACATGTTTGTCAGAGGTTAGTCAGAGCTCATTCATAATACGGGAAAAATGCTGAAAAATTCCATTGGTCTCATCCCTTGTCAAGTACACATGGAGACATGCACTTCAGAGCCCTGTGAACCTCAAAACGGAAACCCTCAGGCACACGTGTCCAGTAAACCATACCGTTACAATTATCTCCTGCTCTGATGTACTGGCACTGGGTTATTCTTCGTATCTGCACTCAGGCCCAGAAGAGCTTCACAGAAGTGGCAAGAAAAGCCCATTACAGTAAGTATAAATCTTTGTCAGTGCTGTTTTTTTTTTTTTTTTTAAGTCTTTAGAAAGGCTTTCATGCTCACCCAAGCCTATGGTCTCTTGACATCACCTGCCACATGCCTTATTGTAAAAATACTTTTATATGGAATACATTAGGAGGATTATCACAAACACAAAGAGACACAAAAATCACCATTAAAAAACAAGTTATTTCAAAGTTATTTTAGTTCCCTTTACTGCTGAAAAATGCTGAAATATACTCAAGAGAAGGAGTAATGAGGAGCAAGGTATAAAGAAGGTACACCAGTCAAAAGACCATACCTTTTGAGAGACTTAACTGGTATGCCATTTCACATTAACAAAAAAATGTGAAATTAAATATGGACAGCTAAACTCTTCCAAATTTTTAATGCATTCATTGACAATGATCTAACCATACAGTACTGAGTGAGATTCCACCTAAAAATTTTTTATGATACAGGATTTATATAGAGCCAACAATGTATGCGGTACTTTACAACATAAGGGCAGACAGTACAATTACAATAAAATTGTAATACTTTTCATGCAGTATAAAGGGTTGTATGTATACATATATGTGGTATATGTCTAAAACTTGGTTGTTCTTTACATGAAGTTTACACACAATTTCAGAATGACAATAAATTTCCCAAACCAGCCACCTAATTTTATGGCTTGATGAGATGTTCAGGTGAGGATTGGGTCATTCAGGGTTAACTGAACATGCAATTCTAAACTTGAAGAGAAATCTGCTTGTGGTTTCTTGGGAAGCGTGAAAAAAGTATTTAATAGCAGGGGTTCAAATTTTCAAAATGCTGCGTGCCAAATCCTGGGGGCTTCAAATATGGAAAAGATGTCCATCATACTCAGGTAGCCATCATCCCATCCAATGTCAATCTAATAGTATTTATATTCATACATGAAAATTGTGCAAAAATATGTCTAAAGTACAGAAGCATAAATGGGTCAAAAAGTATGCTCATAAAAAGTATTTTTTGGTATTTTTATTTCTCAGATGCTAGAAAAAGTAAATCAAAATATTAAGCCTTGGTCAAACTGGCAAATCATGACCTCTTAGCTTAAAGTACAGATTATTGGACATGCAATTAACATGTGGCAAGACAATTGACATTTAATGTTCTATATAGTCTCAACAAGCTATAAATGAGCATTAAAACAAGGTCTCACTGACCTTTACAGCTGCATGCACTGTGGAGCAAATCATTTATAAATTTCACGGCAGAAGCACTGAAGTTGTCCAAGTTTTTCTCTCAACATAAGAAATGGAAAACCCCACCAACTCGAGCAGATGGAGAACTTAATGACTAATCAGTAATTAATAATTAATATATACCTTAAAGAGGAGCAACATGTTATATTTAAAAGTAAAATGAAAAGATAATGATTAAATTAATTAGAACTGCGCTCTCCATAAAGTACAAGTGCAAAAAAATACCAACATTATGTATATAAGTGAAAAAATATGTGCAAACAAATACTGATATTGAAATACAATCATATATGAACTCTCAGCACAATAGTCCAAATGGAAAAACAGCCAGCATAGTGTTTATAACCATATGTTCAAAAAATCAAAAATCAAAAAATATTGTGATGAAACTGGAAAAATACAAAGTGAAAAATGTTCAAATTTAAATGACTTCTGGATAAAATCTTTCTACTATTCGGCACTAATTAAAGAGATATGTCTTCCACCACCATCACCGGCCACACAATCTACTCACCAGAATGTAATGACCCCCATTACAGGAGTCAAAAATGCTTCAATGAAATGATGCCAAATGGACTCTCACGGCCGCGGCTTGATTCAAATGCTGTATGATCAGGAATGTTGTGACCTGGATGGACGCTAGGTGGACTTGTTTGTAAAAACTTCAATGTAGGATTGGTCATCCCAGACCATCAATGCCATAAATTTGGAAAAAGATAAAATGTTCCCATAGTGAAGTATGTCAAAAAAATTATTTTAAACAAAGTAAAACCGAATAAAAGTTCAAAAAAGCTATACAAACGAATCTATGAACAAGGAAACGCTGCTAACACTCCAGCTGCGTGTCAAAGGGTGGAAGTGATGCGTCATGCTCAGTACACGTTTGTGTAGCTGCTATGAACTTTTATTGGGTTTTACTTTGTTTAACCACTTTCAGACCGGACCAATTTGCTGGTCAAAGACCAGACCACTTTTTGCGATTCGGCACTGCGTCGCTTTAACTGACAATTGCGCGGTCGTGCGACGTGGCTCCCAAACAAAATTGACGTCCTTTTTTTCCCACAAATAGAGCTTTCTTTTGGTGGTATTTGATCACCCCTGCGGTTTTTATTTTTTGCGCTATAAACAAAAATAGAGCGACAATTTTGAAAAAAACGCATTATTTTTTACTTTTTGTTATAATAAATATCCCCCAAAAATATATAAAAAAACATTTTTTTCCCTCAATTTAGGCCGATACGTATTTTTCTACATATTTTTGGTAAAAAAAATCGCAATAAGCGATTATTGATTGGTTTGCGCAAAAGTTATAGCGTTTACAAAATAGGGATAGTTTTATAGCATTTTTATTAATAATTTTTATTATTTTTTTTTTTACTAGTAATGGCGGCGATCTGCGATTTTTATTGTGACTGCGACATTGTCGGGGACCCATCGGACATTTTTGACACATTTTTGGGACCATTGTCATTTATACAGTAATCACTGCTATATAAATGCAGTGATTCCTGTGTAAATGACACTGGCAGTGAAAGGGTTAACCTGTGGGTGGCAGTGTAGGGGTTAAGTGTTCCTAGGGGTGTGTTACTAACTGTGGGGGGGTTGGGCTTTCATTTAGTGTACACTGATCTCTGCTCCAATCACATGGAGCAGAGATCAGAGTCACTAGTTGCTAGGCAGAATGGGAAAATGTTGTTTATACAGCATTTCCTCCATTCGGCCGCTCCGTGAGACGATCGCGGGGATGCCCGCGGCGATCGAGTCCGCGGGTCCCGCGACCGGACTCACGGGGGTCCCGACCAGCGCGGGAGCGCGCCGCCGGCGGCACGCTCCCGATGGCACGGCGGCAACGAATATTGGACGTACATGTACGCCAATATGCCTGCCCGTGCCATTCTGTCGACGTACATCGTCGTGCGCTGGTCGGGAAGTGGTTAAAATAAATTTTTTGACATACTTCACTATGGGAGCATTCTATCTTTTTCCCAATTTATGGCATTGATGGTCTGGCATGACCAATTGAGGTTTTTACAAACAAGTCCACCTAGCTTCCATCCAGGTCACAACATTCCTGATCATACAGCAGAGTCCAATTGACATCATTCCATTGAAGCGTTTTTGACTCCTGTAATGGGGGTCATTTCATTCTGGTGAGTAGATTGTGTGACCAGCGATGGTGGCGGAAGACTAACCTCTTTAATTATTGCCAAATGTTAGGAAGATTTTATCCAGAAGTCATTTAAATTTGAACATTTTTCACTTTGGATTTTTTCAGTTTCATCGCAATATTTTTAGATTTTTTGAACATATAAACACTATGCTGGGTGTTTTTCCATTTGGACTTTTGTACTTAGAGTTCATATATGATTGTATTTCAATATCAGTATTTGTTTGCACATATTTGCACTTATATAGATAAAGTTGTTCTCTCAGCAGCTCTGCTCACTCAGCTTCCCCCCTCCCAGCAGAGGCATTGCAGCCTTCCAGCCTTCAGATCTCCAGTATAAGCACAGAGCAGGTCTACAGAAAGAGCTGGAGTAGGGTGAGCTTAACTGTTCTGAGAATCGACTTGAACAAACCCAGTGCTTCTCTTTGTAAATAAATTGTTCCACGGTGCCTGCAGCTACAGAAATCAATGAAATCTTGTTTAAAACCTCATTTACACACTTAACTGTTCGTAACTCGACCCAGGTTAACATAAAAAAAGGGCAGCTGGCTTTTATTGCACAATAGTGTCTTTATATTTCTTCTGCAATAAGAGCATTTCCTCTTCACACCAGCAAAGTTTCTGATGTATATATTTTGAGCAGAAAAACTTTGCTGCCGGGAACTTCTATGCATGTGCCAATCACGGTGGATGAAAATGACGAAATCAGAAAAAATCCAGACAAACATGTAAGCGGTAATCACAAGGTTGATTGTTAGCATTGCAGTGCAGGAGAGGCCCCTTTGGTAGCTGATTCTGTAAAAATCTACACACCATGAATTGGATTTAATTCTTTATTAAAAGGCCCAGTCACAGTTACACTCATATAAAAAAGGGCACAACCTTGCACTTAAAGTGGATGTAAACCCTAACATATACCCACAGTGAAGTGAACAGTCTCAGATGATACACAGAGATTAAACAAATTCTTCTACATAGGTTTTACATGTATATTTGCAGTCTTCAGCTTTATATACTGTTTAGAATGTGCACATCATGTTAGAATTTTAACTTCCACATTCAGCAGTAGCAGTGTAGTGTTGGATTACACTGGAAGACAGCTGATTGGAGGAAAGGCACACACACCCCTCCAGATAGACAGAGACTTTCAGAGCTGTCCTGTGAGTAAGTTCTACTAATCTATTTATAGCACCCACCCCGACACAAAAGTCAGGCTGGTTTTATCACGGGTCAGAGAACTTGTCAGAAGTTACATAGTTACATAGTAGGTGAGGTTGAAAAAAGTCCATCAAGTCCAACCTACGTGTGTGATTATATGTCAGTATTACATTGTATATCCCTGTATGTTGTGGTCATTCAGGTGCTTATCTAATAGTTTTTTGAAACCATCAATGCTTCCTGCTGAAACCACCACCTGTGGAAGGGAATTTCACATCCTTGCCGCTCTTGAACTAAAGAACCCTCTACGCAGTTTAAGCTTAAACCTCTTTTAATTTTAATGAGTGGCCACATGTCTTATTAAACTCCCTTCTGCGAGAAAAGTTTTATCCCTATTGTGGGGTCACCAGTACGGTATTTGTAAATTGAAATTATATCCCCTCTCAAGCATCTCTTCTCCAGAGAGAATAAGTTCAGTGCTTGTAACCTTTCCTCATAACTAAGATCCTCCAGTCCCTTTATTTGTTTTGTTGCCCTTCTCTGTACTCGCTCCATTTCCAGCACATCCTTCATGAGGACTGGTGCCCAAAACTAACAGCATACTCCAGGTGAGGCCAAACCAGGGTCTTGTAGAATGGGACAATTATCGCTTTATGTCTTGAGCTAATCCCCTTTTTAATGCATGTCAATATTCTGTTTGCTTTGTTAGCATCAGCTAACATGACATTGCTAAGCCTATCATCTACTAGGACCCCCAGGTCCTTTTCCATTCTTGATTCCCCAGGAGGTTCTCATCCCAGTAAGTAGATTGCATACATATTTTTGTCGCCAAAATGCATTATTTTAAATTTGTCCTCATTAAACCGCATTTGCCAAGTAGTTGCCCACCCCATTATTTTGTTCAGATCTACTTACAAGGTTTACACAACCTGCAGAGAAGTTTATGCCCTGCTTAGCTTAGTATTGTCTGCAAATACAGAGATTGAACTGTTTACCCCATCCTCCAAGTCATTTATGAACAAATTAAATAGGATTGGCCCCAGGACAGAACTCTGATAGACCCCACTTTCCACATTGGACCATTCCAAGTACTCCCCATTTATTACCACCCTTTGAACTCACCCTTGTGGCCAGTTTTCAATCCATGTACTCATCCTGCAGTCCATGCCAATGAACCTTACTTTGTACAGTAAACGTTTATGGGGAACTGTGTCAACTGCTTTTGCAAAATCCAGATACACCACGTCTACGGGCCTTCCTTTATCTAGATGGCAACTCACCTCCTCATAGAAGGTTAATAGATTGGTTTGGCAAGAACGATTCTTCATGAATCCATGCTGATTACTGATAATGATACCATTTTCATTACTAAAATCTTGTATATAGTCCCTTATCATCCCATCCAAGAGCTTGCATACTATATTGGTGTTAGGCTAACTGATCTGTAATTCCCAGGGATGAATTTTGGCCCTTTTTAAAACATTGGTGCTACATTGACTTTTCTCCAATCAGCTGGTGCCATTCCAGTCAGTAGACTGTCAGTAAAAATTAGGAACAATAGTCTGGCAATTACTTGACTGAGTTCCCTAAGGACCCTCGGATGCAAGCTATCTTGTCCCTGTGACTATTAATGTTAAGTTTTTCAAGTCTATTCCTATTTCTGTCCTCTGTTAGCCATGAGGGTGCTTTCCTGTATGTATCATGAGGAAAAACACTGCAGTTTTAGTTACGGAAGCCCCCCAATTCCCTCATGAAGACTGAGGAGAAGAATAAATTCAATACCTTCGCCATCTCACCATCCTTTGTAAACAGAGTCCCTTCCTCATTCTTCATGGAGACAATATGGTCTGTCCTCCCTCTTTTACTGTTTATATACTTAACTACTTAAGGACCGAGCCTCTTTCTGAGATTTATTGTTTACCAGTTAAAAACATTTTTTTTTTGCTAGAAAATTGGTTAGAACCCCCAAACATTATACATTTCTTTTTCTAACACCGTAGAGAATAAAATGGTGGTTGTTGCAAGCAATACTTTTTTTGGTCTTATAATTTGCGCAGCGGTCTTACAATCGCACTTTTTTTGGAAAAAATATACTTTTTTGAATAAAAAAAATACAATAGTAAAGTTAGCCCAAATTTTGTTTATATTGTGAAAGATACTGTTTCACCAAGTAAATTCATACTCAATATGTCACACTATTTATTTTTATATCTTTATTTTTCATGTTATTTTCACTTGAGAGGCACTAATATTTGGAATTTTACCACTTTAGGTTTCATCAGGATCAGTCATTTCTTTACACACTTGTTCTACCATGGATATACTTCTTTGACAGTTCAAAAATACCCAATTTCTCTGGGTCTGGTTGTGGATTCCAAAAGTATAACAAATGTGGCTTATTTCTAATGCAAAAATATTAAAGACATTTTGTTTTTTAAATAAAAATCTAAATGTATGCTTTAATTGTACATTAGTAACATAGAACACAAAGTTAAGCTGAAAAAAAAAAACACTCCCCAAAAATATATCAAATCGGCATAATTACATAACAAAAGACAGGCTGCTAAAGCAGGTAAGATAAATTAAAAAAATGCTATTTTAATAGCTAAAAAAGGTTTGATGTACCACATGGGGATAACATTTGCAAAGGACCCAAAAGCAATTATAAAATAACTGTACATAAAGAACCTGGGCCACATAACTTCTACCCACATACACAGAGACCTCAGCTCAGTTAGTTTTAAACCATATTTAAACCACTGCTTCTAATTCTTAGAAATAATGTAATAACAGGCATGTCACTAGTTGACTAATGTGAGGAAATTCAGTTCCAAAAAAATTGTTTGCAAGGTTTTGTCCAGCCACCATGGACCTGTATATCTAACTGTTGAAAATATAGTTAAGGGATATATAAGGCACAACATTTTGCAATGTATGATAGAAGAGCCCATTTAACAAATTTCCAGTATGGGCTTATAAAAGAAAAGCGTAGTATTTTTTAAATAAAAAAAATAAGCAGGAGCATGAACAGAGGGGTGGCTGCGAATGTAGCATATGCAAACTTTGGTAAAGCTTTTGACATATTGAGGCTGATTTACTAAAGGGTTTGACAATTGTATGAAGATTCACAAAATTTATTGGGGTTGATTTACTAAAACTGGAGAATACAAAATCTGGTAGAGCTCTGCATAGAAACCAGTCAGCTTCCAGTTTCTTCTGTCAAACACTAATTGAACAAGCTGAAGTTAGAGGCTTAATGGCTATCATGCACAGTTGCACCAGATTTTGCACTTTCCAAGTTTAGTAAATCAACCCCATTGATATATATATATGTATATAATATATTTATTTATTATTACAGGTTCGTTGTATAGCGCCATCAATTTTCGCAGCGCTTTACATATACATAATTTGTTCCAAAAACATGCTTGTAATCCAAAGCACTTGTATATCACAGCAAATTTCCTCATAAGAAATAATGGTTACTCAAATTATTTGTTTCACAACCATTTATTCATAAATCCTTCAGTTTATAGTCCATATAAAAAGATTATAGCAATGTGATAGGTTGAGTAAGCATAAAATGTCCATTCCTATAAGGCAGCCTCCGCAAAGGAATTGGAAGCAAAATCCAGCATGAGCTACAAAGTATAAAAGAGAAGAGAGGCGCCTTTAAGTGTAGCAATATGGTTACATTTAATGAAGGTACAACATTAAGCAACTCACGAGGTTGATGATTAATAGAGGCACATTTAAGTATGTAGGCATTCGGGGTAAAGCTGTTTACATAGACCATCCTCCGCACCACTGGCTCTCACTGCTGTCAGTCTGCAATCGTGACCAGGAAGACTACCCAGCAGTAGAGTGATCTGAATGTGTGGCTTGAACCGCTCGTGGAGCGCAGAGAGGAAGGGACGACACTTCTCTTCTATTTTATACTCAGTTGTGACATGACGCTACTTGTATATCAAGATATTGCTTGTATATCAAGTCAAAATGTATTAAAACATTTTGCTTGTCTTGCAAAAACACTCTCAAATGAAGTTACTCTCAAACCAAGGTTTTACTATATTTTTATATATATATATATATATATATATATATATCTATATATATATATATCTATATATATATCTATATATATATATTGACAGTATGAGTTGCCGTCACTGTAAAATTAGTCGTTTAAAGGACATAGAGTGTGCACACTGGCTTGGTGCAGGACTGCAGAGCATAGATGTGGTCTGGAGAAAACTGCTTTCGCAACTTTCTCCGGATTTTGGTATTCCTGCATGGCACTCTGTAGTTTGAAGATTCCGTCGTGCCTTTTTTGGGACAGGATCTCCAACCCTGTGTCCAGGTTTTGTGGAGGACCAGCAGGGTGTGTGTTCAGGTGAGCACAGTCCTTATAATGAAGGTATGGGAATACCTCATGGCTCTCAGTTGGAGATGGCTCTACCCCAAGACAGACAGGAGGTCTCTAGGGGTCAGAGGCTACAGGTGGCAGCCAGAGCATGTGTGTGTCTGCAAGAGGCAGTAAACAGCTTGAGAACTAAGGCCAGAGCGGGGCTGTGGGCGCTAAAGTAAAGCAGTCTGCACAGAAGCACCTATGGTCTGTGTGACCAGCATAAAGAGCAGAGGTACAGCTAAAGAGAGAGCCAGGTGGGCTAGCATTTTCTGTTTGTGAATTTACTGGAGACTAACCCCTGCGTGGGAAACCTTTATGTTACAGACTTTATATGTGCCTTTTTGTGCCATGCCCTAAAATATAGTTGCTGACTGGCTTGAATCACTGGAAAACGCATCCAACACTAGAGCTAACAGTCCCCCATGTTACTATATATATATATATATATATATATATATATATATATATATATATATATATCCTACTATATAATTATTATTTATTTATGTAAGACTACATGCTTGGATCCAGTGGCGTAACTAGAACCTTCAGGGCCCCGATGCAAGAAACCATGGAGGGCCCCCCCCCCACCTCCGTACAGGGCTCTTTTCTCCGAGCCCGATGGTGGAACACCAGGGCCCGGTCCCAAGTGGGTGGCTGCCCTATAAAGGAACCGATTTCTCCATTTCCCCCCGCTTTTTCTCCTCTCCCACCCACAGGCATTCAGCGGCTGCAGGAAGGAAAATTCACATATGCACACACATATAAACCAGTGGCAGCTGGTGCTCAAAATTTTTAGGGGGGTGCAAGCAAACTGAAAAATTCAGAAAAAAACATAAATTACAGCCACTGTACCATCAAACGCCACCACTGTGCCATCAAATGTCATCACTGTGCCCATCAAACTCTGCCGCTGTGCCATCAAATGCCACCAGTGTGCCCATCAAATGCTGCCACTGTGCCCATCAAGCTCTGCCACGGTGCCCATCAAGCTCTGCCACTGTGGCCATCAAATGGAGCCACTGTGCACATCAAATGCTGTTGGTGTGTCCATCAAATGCTGCCACTGTGAATCCCCACCGCCCGCTCGCTGTCTGCCTGCCACTTACCCTGTCTTGGTGGGGCAGCGGGTAACGGCCATTAGCGGGGTCCTCCATGCATCTCCTGCCATCCTCATCTCCTGTCCTCTCCTCCTGATTGTCTGAAATGATAGGTGCAGCTATTGGACGCCTATCAGGTGATGGATAACAGACCCGATTGGTGGAGAGGCGGTTTAGTGTTAGGAAAGTGAATATTAATTCACTTTTCTAACACACCTGGGTGGACTGTGAGCGTCAAGCATGGCGCTCGCAGTTCACCTATTTTGAAGCCTATTAGAGCCTATGGCTCTAATCAGGTGCTGCAAAAACACCCCCTGCTGCTGTAATTCAGGCACCCGACACCCCAAAAGGGACCAGACACCTAAATATGGGGGTGGCAGCGGTGGCCATGGATAGATTCATGCTATGCTATGCATGAATTTATCCATTGGTCATAGAGGGGGTGGCTGGAGAGAGGGGGCGGAACCTGTGCGCCCTTTTGGATGCTCCGCCACTGATAAACACATGCACATTCACATACATACATACATGCACACTCATATACATGCACACATACATATATGAACACACACACATACAAGCATGTTCACACACACACACAAGCATGCTCACACACACACATACATGCATGCTCACACACACACACACACATGCATGCTCACACACACATACATGCACACACATACACATGCACACATACATGCTCACACACACACATACAAGCATGCACACACACACGCACACATACATGCATGCTCACTGCTCACACACATACATGCATGCTCACACACACACACATACATGCATGCTCACACGCACACATACATGCATGCTCGCACGCACACATACAAGCATCCTCACACACACACAAGCATGCTCACACACACACACATACAAGCATGCTCGCACACACACATACAAGCATGCTCACACATACAAGCATGCTCACACACACACACACACACACACACACACATACACACATACATGCATGCTCACACACACACATGCATGCTCACACACACACACATACATGCATGCTCACACACACACATACAAGCATGCTCACACACACACATACAAGCATGCTCACACATACAAGCATGCTCACACACACACACATACAAGCATGCTCACACACACATACACGCATGCTCACACACACATACAAGCATGCTCACACACACATACAAGCATGCTCACACACACACACACACATGCATGCTCGCGCACACATACAAGCATGCACACACACACATACATGCATGCACACACACATACAAGCATGCTCACACACACACACATACAAGCATGCACACACACTCACACACATATAAGCATGCTCACACACACACATACAAGCATGCACATATGCACACATACATGCATGCTCACTGCTCACACACACACATACATGCATGCTCCCACGCACACATACATGCTCACATGCACACATACATGCATGCTCACACGCACACATACAAGCATGCTCACACGCACACATACAAGCATGCTCACACGCACACATACAAGCATGCTCACACACACACATACAAGCATGCTCACACACACACATACAAGTATGCACACACACTCACACACACACATATAAGCATGCTCACACACACACACACACAAGCATGCTCACACGCACACATACATGCATGCTCACACGCACACATACATGCATGCTCACACACACACATACAAGCATGCTCACACACACACACATACAGGCATGCTCACACACACACACACACACACACACACACACACACACACACACACACACACACACACACACACACACACACACATAAACACAAATACAGTAGATAGAATTATAAAAAAAAACAAAAAAAAACGGCAGACATTTACCTCTGCTTTTCCTGCTGGGTACTGCACTCTAGGGGGAGACAAAGAGCACACACTGTGCTTTTACTTAGGCTAATGTGAGAACGGAGCTCCCCACGCAGTGCCGATTTCAGTTCGGCTGATGATCGGGGAGCTCCTGTCAGCCTCCCCTCCTATCGAAGAGTACAGGGGGCCCTCAAAGGCCCCCTGCAGCAAGGGGCCCGGTCGCCATGGCGATCTTGGCGACCCCTATAATTCCGCCACTGCTTGGATCCTTGCATAAACCTAATTATGCAATTATGAAAAATTGTCTTTAAACTTAACCCATATCAGTTTCCAAAGCAAAATACACTGCTGAAGTGTTTGTCAAAAAAACTCAGTGCCCACGCTGTAGCATTAAAAACAAATGAACCTGAATACTACTGGGTGATATAATGATGGAAAAGAATTTGAGAACACTAGTAAATTATAGACTTCAAGTGAACCTGTGCATTCCCCATGCAGAGCAGAGCAGCAGGTTTACTTCAATCCTCCCTTCCTTAGCAGTGTCAGCACTATATAATCACCTTTCCTTCACTCCCCTGTTGCTTAGCTGCCGGGAGCAGAATAAGCCACCCTATGTAAGCTATAGTTCGCTTAAGTTGTAGCTTACATAGGGGTAGGAACACATACAGCAAAGTACCAGATATTTGTTAACTCCTTTACTAAACAAAGCAGTGGGGGACAAAGAAAAGGTGAGTATGTGCAGCCCAGGAGCAGGGCAATAAAACAAACCTCTTTATTTGCCTTGCTGGGCCTGAGCTCCATAACTCCATTGTGTCTTGTAGTAACTAGGTACAGTAAGAGAAACAACAACAGCCAGTGGGCTGTTCGGTTAGCTATTCAATTAGCCCAAGGGGTCTAATAGGATCAGTGCCTGGAGCTCTCCAAGTGTCCCAGATCCTGGGAGACAGTCCCAAGATTTGGGACACTATCCCAAAAGCAACCCTTCCATCACTTGGCACTAAAAGAAAACCTTAATGTTAGGCAGAACAATCTCACTCCAACAATTCTAATCTTGGCCTGACATCATTAGAGAGAGAAGAAGCAGCAGGGAGTAGGTGGTCTGGTAAGTACACGCTGAACACTAATTAAAGGAGAGGTGTAAATTTTGTGTCCCTGACCATAACATTTTTTAGGCCACCATTGACCATCATTGAGTAGAGGAATTTATTAAGCCTCCACGGACCACTAATGTAGGGGAACTTATTTTACAACCACTGCCCACCAATAAAGAGAGAATTTAATATTACTATCACTGACATCAATCAAGGGGGAGTGCATTTTACTGCTACTGACCACTAAAATGGGCGGGGGGTTATTATGATTGCTACAAACCACCAATGAAGAGAGATTTATTTTGGCCCCTAATGCTGGGGTTAATATTGTGGCAACTGACACCAATGCTGGGGGTTATTACTGCCTCCACTGATACAAATGCTAGAAGTTAATGTTGTGATGTTGTGGCTACTGACAACAATGCTGGAGGTTATTATTTTGCCCATTGGTACTAATGATAGGAGGTTTTTTCTCTCCCACTGGCACTAGTGCAGGAGGCTATTATTGCATCCCTGACTCTCATACTAGGGTTATTATCCACTGACACTGATGCAGGGGATTATTTTGACATCCACTATCACTAATGCTGGGGGTTATGTTTGCTCCCACTGACACTTCTGTTGGAGGTTATTATTGTATCCACTGACACAGATTCCAAGGGCTAATATTGCATCCACCAACACTGATGCTGGTGGTTGTTATCGCATCCACTGGCACTAATGCTGGGGGTTATTTTTTTCTACCATTGTTACCAATGCTGGGGGTTATTATTACTTAAGCTAACACTAATGCTGTTTTTTTCCCCTTCCATTGACACCAATGCTGAGGGTTATTATTGCATTCAGTGACACCAATGTGGAGGGTGACTATAACTACCACATCACTGCTGGGAAAAAAAAAGCTAATGCTTTTAGGACTTTTTCTAACCATATGACCTGACCATATCACTTTTAAAGAAAAGGCTAATATAAATGGACCTATCCTTCTTTAAAAAAATAAACTGGGAAGAAAATAAATACGTAAATATACAAACAGGGGGACATCCCTTACCTTTGGAATAAACACATTTTAATCTGTAACTACAAATTTGTTCTTGCAGTAAGAGCTGTGGAAATTGGTAAAGTGTTTCACTGAAAAAGGTTTGCGCAGACATGGTAGATTGTTTCAGAGGTTAGCTGCTTCCTAATACAGGGGGATGTAAAGAGGCTGGATACAATTACTAACCTACAGAGTGGAATGCTGATACAGGGATTTATTTAATTGTCATTAATAAGTCAAAATTACCCTGTTAGAGAAAAATGAACCTTTAGAACAACTTGGGTTTACAAAGATGCACAGAAAGTGTACAAATATGTGCTGCAAATAACACACAAATCTATGGAAAATATATGAACATTTTTTTTCCCATTTATAAATATCCAATTTACAATATACGTATACTGTACATCTATTGACATAATGCCATACATTTCTACAAAGAATGAGTAGTTTTTATATAAAATATTTATATAAAATATGTTTATATAAAATATTTGTTACATTACTGTAACCGGAAGTGGGGAAATATTTTCAAACAAGATGCAAACATTTATGAAAACACAATATTTTGTAGAGTAGAGGAATAAAACCTTTGTCAATTTCTTACTGTTTGTGTCCCCACTGAGGACATTTTTCCTCCATTGATGATACCCTATAAATCAGGAGGACTTGACAGGTTTAACCAGTGGCAGATTACCAAATAGGCAGAGTAGGCACTGGCCTATGGGCCCCACAACATTAAAGGGCCCTGTGACAACAGATCAATATAATATTAATTTGATCTGGAAATAAAATTACAAAGACGTGTTCCTAAATTGTTTACAAAAGATGTAACAACTCAAAGAAAAGAAAACTTTACATTAATGGAGAAGTAGGGCCAAAACTCTGGACTGGCAGCTAGCTCAACCTTTAAGCAGGAGCCTGAGCTAGCCACTCCTGCTCCCTCCACAACCCATTCTTCCAGTGAGCACTGGAGGAGCAGAACAGAGCATGACAGTCACCTGCTCTCTGTTCACTGAAGGCTGGGAACTGAGTGATCAGTGGTCTTTGATCGCTCGTTTCTTGATCTTAGAGGTGGCGGGGGACAGATGCAGCATTGGATCAATGCGGCATTCAACTAGGTGAGTATGTAGATTTGTTTTCTTAAAACCCCACACTTCTCTTTTAAAGACTCTATACTATATTCATGTAATGTACCCAATAACAACTTAAAGTACGTTAACATCAGGCTCATATTACAGTTCGTCTCTTCAAAGCTCACCTTCTTTCAGCTGTCAGTTTGTAAAACATTTTGGTGCAAAATATGTATATGTAATGTACAGCAGTGATGGTCATCTCCATCTAGCGGCCGACATGAATACTACTTAGCAGCGGCAACCCGTCTACACAGGGTGCAGGAGCGTGGCCCCCTAAGCCATGCGCCCGGCCCCTAGTTTAGATGCAGGCGCCTGACACATGGATTCCAATGGGAGATTTTTTTTTTTTAGAAGCACATGATTAGAGCCTGAGGCTCTAATTGGCTTCAATAAAGTGTGGGCTCGGGGAGCAGTGCTCTGCCCACCAGTGTTAATTTTGTCGACTAAAATGACTAAAACATTTTAGTCATCTAAATTTACTATTTTAGTCTACTAAAATACGACGGAAACTAAAACAATTGAGATAACTAAAATACAACTAAAACTAAAATAGCATTTTAGTCAAAAGACTAAATTGGGACTAAAATTAAAATGGCATTTTAGCCAAAAGACTAAGACTAAAACTAAATTGAAATATGACTTCAAAATGAACACTGGCCTTTAGTGCATGTTCATAACTCAATACATTAAATAAATAATAACATATGAGATTTTTCCCTCCAGCCATATATAATGAGTTTGGAAATTGTAGAGAAATGTTAACTAATGCATTGCAATTTAATTACACCCATTTGATTTCAGAGGACTAAAATTAATTTTAGTTGACTAAAAGGTAGGACATTTTAGTCGACTAAAATGTACTGGAGATTTAGTCGACTGAATACGACTAAAACTAAAACAATTGCAGAAGACTAAAATGGGACTAAAACTACAATGCCATTTTAGTCCTAAGTCTAAGACTAAAACTAAATCGAAATTTGCTGCCAAAATTAACACTGTTGCCCACCCACTTGTGTGACGATAGCAAATTAATATTCGTTATTGTCTTCCTGCTTCTTCTCCCAGCCAAACCCGGCTCAGGAAGCGTGTCCTGAGACCCAATTGGCCGAGAGGAGAAGCGATCCTATTGACCCCTGAGGAGGAGGAGGGAGGAGACACAGGGGAAGCCGTGCCACCATGAAGTAGAGGAAGGAGGAGACGCGGAGACCCACCGCGACCTAGATGGGGTAAGTGCTAAGACTGATCGACTGACCGAAGGGGGGGTGGATGGATTGCCACCCCCCCCCCCCAAAAGTATACCACCAGCCGCCACTGCTACTTAGTTCAATGTTATCCCAATAGAGCGTGGGCATGAGAAACCTCCAGAAACCTGCAAGGGGGCCAAAATGTTTCAACTACCTAGGGTATGCCAAAGACAGGAGGTGAGGGGAAATCCTGTGTGGACAGACACAGAAATAAGCAGACAAATTGATTTTCTAACTCTTGTATACTCTACTAAGGGTTCAGCCTTAAAAAAGTATCTTCATCATCTACATGCAACAAAAGTGTAATATATTGCAGCTTATTAGTCCTTAGATGTGGCAGCTGCATTTTTTTTCACCCAGCGATCCTGTCTGTGACACACTTCCTGTCCTGCTCTGCTCTGCTCAGTCACCATAATACAGGCATGTCCAATGTCCGACCTGCGGGCCAATCACGGCCCACGTTCAGGTTTCTGATGGCCGGCCTGGTCATTTTGACATGTATATCTTTTGTGGCCCCCAAACGAATCCCTGAGCGCAGAGGGCCACAAAAGATGTACATGCTGGCTGCCTTGGAAGGGACAGGGAGGGGGCGGGACGAGTGCCGTACAGGAGTATTTCCTGTTAACAGGCCGACCTCTGCAAAAGGAAGTCCTGTCTCCTGTGCTGCCATTGGATGACTATTCTGTCCATCACAGGAGGTGGGACTTTCTATTAAAGAGGCCGCCGATAACACAGGAGTTTCTCCTGTATGTCTGTTGGCGCTCGTCCCTCCCTCCTCCCCCGCCCTGTCTCCTTCAAGGCTGCAGATGTGCATGAATCATGCTGTAACTGATGGCAATGGTGAGTCTTCATTCAGGGCAAGGGGGGTGCTGCATTTAGGACAAAGGGGGTGCCGATTCAGGACAAGGGGGGGGTGCCGCATTTAGGACCAGGGGGGTGCTGCATTCAGGACAACGGGGGTGCTGCATTCAGGAAAAGGGGGTGCTGCATTCAGGACAACAGGGGTGCTGCATTCAGAACAAGTGGTGTGCTGCATTCAGGACAAGGGGGTGCTGCATTCATGACAATGGGGTGCTGCATTCAGGACAAGTGGTGTGCTGCATTCAGGACAAGGGGGGTGCTGCATTCAGGACAAGGGGGGTGCTGCATTCATGACAACGGGGTGCTGCATTCAGGACAAGTGGTGTGCTGCATTCATGACAACAGGGGTGCTGCATTCAGGACAAGTGGTGTGCTGCATTCAGGACAAGGGGGGTGCTGCATTCATGACAACAGGGGTGCTGCATTCAGAACAAGTGGTGTGCTGCATTCAGGACAAGGGGGGTGCTGCATTCATGACAATGGGGTGCTGCATTCAGGACAAGTGGTGTGCTGCATTCAGGACAAGGGGGGTGCTGCATTCAGGACAAGGGGGGTGCTGCATTCATGACAACGGGGTGCTGCATTCAGGACAAGTGGTGTGCTGCATTCATGACAACAGGGGTGCTGCATTCAGGACAAGGGGGTGCTGCATTCATGACAATGGGGGTGCTGCATTCAGGACAACGGTGGTGCTGCATCCATGACAGTGGGGATGCTACATTCATGACAACGGGGTGCTGCATTCAGGACAAGTGGCGTGCTGCATTAGGACAAGGGGGGTGATGCATTCAGGACAAGGGGGTGCTGCATTCTGGACAAAGGGGGTGCTGCATTTATGGCACTTTTGAGGCTGCATTGATGGTCACTGACCCTTATTTTGCTTCACAGTTCTTTATTTAAAATGTAAGATTTTTTCATGAATCTTCCCTCTTAAAGTGAAGGTGTGTGTTATACACCAATAAATACAGTATATCCAAATAACACGCCCGAGCTCATCTCTTGACCGCACACAGCCACAAAGGTAAGAGATTTCTTGTTGGGCAGTGTATTAGTGCTCGGACGAACACACTTAGCCCTTGTACACACGGTCGGACATTCCGACAACAAAATTTTGTCCGAAACTTGTGTTGCATACACACGGTCGGACAAAGTTGTCGGAAAATCCGATCGTACGTAACGTGATGACGTTATTTCGTTACAACAGGACTACGTTCAGGCTAGTAGCCAATAGCTTTGGTCTAGGAATTTGATCTGAGCATGCGTGGCACTTTGTCTGATCGGAATTCTCTACACACAATAGGACAAAGTCCGATCGGATCATGTAGTCAGAAAGTTTTATAGCCCGGCTCTAAATATTAGATATTCAGATGGAAACAGTCTGATGGAGCCCACACACAGTCGGATTATCCGTCAACACGGTCCGATCAGACATTTTCCGTCAGAATGTCCGACCGTGTGTACAAGGGCTAAGACCGAATTTTAATGGTTCACAGAATGTCAGGCAAAATGGTCGGCCCTCACGCATGTTCACTTCATCGAATCTGACCCTCTTTGAAAAAAGTTTGGACACCCCAGCCATAATGTATCTGTGAAGGAGTGGCATTGTCCACCTAGGACAAAACAACAAAACACCTCCATCTCTTCTCATATCTATAACATGGGGAGGTGCTCTGTATTACCCAGAGACAGCTGGGAACAATGCTGATAGAAGTCAGCGCAGGCATAGAGCACAAGAAACTGAAAAGATTTGTGACAGGATTTATAGGTATTTTGTTAACAGACATAAAATGTTTTAGTGATATATGTAACAGACCAAAAAGGAGCAAACAAGAGTAGTTTATTGTTAGGGTGTACATATCTTTTATTGTTAGACTATATATAGAGCCCAGGGGAGGGGTGGGCATTGCTATAATGAATAATTACCTGCAGTCTTTATGTACAAAGCAGTGTTCACAGCTACTGCCTGCATGCACATTTCTGCTAGAGAGTCACAGATTTCGCCAGACAGACAGAACGGTTTTATTTTCTACTGGTGATTATTCTGCAATGACAGAAAAAATGTAGACAATACATTTCTTTATATTATTTTAGTCTGATCTACAATACCACAATCTCGTTGCAAGCAGGACCGATTTGAATGAAAAGGCAGTTTGTTGTGGTGACGGCTGAACATCACTCAGATTCTTTATGATTCAAATCCTTTACTTAGCTTTCTAGGATAAACACTACAGTTGGGTACACATCTCTTGTGTTAGGGTATTGTAGGTGGAAGGTAAGACACAAAGGTACATGAGGGTTAACTGTGACCTTACTGGTTATCAAGATGAATGAAGTGTGGAAACTGGGGGAGGAATATTAACCAGGGATTTGCCTCAGTCAATATTTACTGTTCCTTTGCTCTTCCTGAACTGATCGGTCAATATATCTTCATGTTCACCCTAACAAAACTCAATAGCCACTTGATATATTGATATCTTTTTGTGCTATTTACTTTTAGTGACAATTCCGGCTGGCCCACACACTGCTGAATGTTTAGCAATGACAATGAAGATTCTCCACAGAAAACAATGTGTAGCTCTCACTGCTTTAAGTCTTTTGAATACATATTTAGCAATGATATTAAACAAAGGAGTGAAAGAGCTGCGACCATGCAAACTGAAATAAGCGTTTTTTTTTTTTTTTTTTTTTCAGGTAATGCATTGCGGGAGCAATTGTCATCATTATACGACCTGTTTATCTTTGGCTGCTGCTCTATGGTTCCTGCATGAGAACCCATCCTTCTTTGGGTTTGCCCACCTTTTCCTAAATTCATTAGAAAGTGTTGTGCTATTACATTCCAGTTGCACAGGGGCTTCTGTATTTTGAAAGCACCGAAGCTGGCTAAAGATTGTCAAATCTTTCTGAGAATGATGGCTGTGGAGATATCTGCCCACCCTTGCACAAGCCAATTGAGTTCTGAGACCCTCTATCATCTTTGCCAATGCTGTTAAAGATGCATGCACAGTACTTTGGATCCTTTACTCGTCTCTATAGCAGAATGAAGGTCTAGTACTTACATGTAGATTACTTGTAGTCAGGGGCAGGTTTCCTTCCGTCCAGTAGGTGGCACTGTCCAATTACACAGATGGAATGGCGTCTGTTAGGGCAAATGTCCCTCATGGACTCCATCCTGTCTCAGAGGAACCTGATTGGGTGCTGCAACCCCCGGTGAAGCTGGGTGGCCATCTTGGCGTGGGTCCTAATAAAGTAGGGTAACCGAATCCTGAATCATTGCAACGTGCTTTGAGCAAATTGTAGGTCAGGAATAGATACCTTGATTATTGGTGAGAGTGAATTGTACAGGGGAAAGGTTCCTGGCAAGTGAGGTCAGAACAGGGAAAACCAAGGCCAAGGATAAATCCAAGGGAAAAACCAAGCTTAACCGCAGACTACCAAATAACCTGTCTATTGGGATGCGTTAGAAGCAGGGGTTTAGTCTGCACACATTTGCAAATGCATGGGTAAGCCACAGAGCCTCGTCAAGTCACCCTGGGGCTTACGCATTCATTTGCAAAAGTGTGCATACTAAACCCCTGCTTTTAATGCATACTGTTAGCCCTTGTACACACGGATTTTGTCCGATGGATTATGTCCGAAACTGTTGCATACACACGGTCGGACAAAGTAGTAGAAAATCCGATCATTCAGAATGTGATGACGTTATTTCGTTACGACGGGACTACGTTCACGCTAGTAGCCAATAGCTTTGGTGTAGGAATTTGATCTGAGCATGCGTGGCACTTTGTCCGATCGGAATTCTCTACACATGATCGGAGTATGTCCGATCGGAGAATTTTGTCTGAAAATGTTACCAACAAGTTGGAAAACTTGGTCCGTTGGATACTCCGATGGAAACAGTCTGATGGAGACCACACACAGTCGGAATATCCAACAAAACGGTCCAATCGGACACATTCCATCGGAATCTCCGACCGTATGTACAAGGGCTTAGACAGGTTATTTGGTAGTCTGCGGGCTGGTGGTAAGTTAAGCTTGGTTTTTCCTTTGGATTTATCCTTGGTCTTGTTTGTACCTGTTGTTAGCCTTTCAATGCATCTTACTGCGATAGCCAGCTATAGATGGGAGCACGTGGCGTTTTTTTATATTTTTTTTGTTTTTTATTTCAGAACAGGGACAATGCCTGCCTTTATGGTATCTGGATCAGGAATGTGGGGATCTTCCCACCAATAGCAGTACAGTGCTATCCCAGAAAACCATTACACCTCCAGCAGAAGCCATCCTCTGGTAACAAAGACCCAAGACTAGTAACATTGTGTAAAAACCAACTGCTCCATTGCTTTATATCAATGCCTACAAATACTGTTATCATTCATTATTATTAATACATTCTATATTCTTTATCAGACAATTATAACATCAAGGACTGTGTGTGTGGACTCTCGCTGCCTGGTCCCCACCTATATTCACAAAGAGTAGAAAAATCTTCCCGTGTAATGGTGACCACACAAGTATTGATATGATCAGTCAATCGATCCATTGATGTGACTAGGCTCACCAAATTCAATAAAAATCACAAACTAGAGATCCTATGTTTTATAGATTTTGACAGGTCTTTATTGATTTTGACTTGTTGCTGCATTGATGGGCCGTGGTGGAATTTGTCAATTGCTTTTGATCACTCAAACAACTATTTCTGGGTGTGTGCCAGAGAACTTAATGTAATGTAGATAAAATACTAACAATAACTTACAAAGCCTTCCACAACTCCACCCCAGCTACATCACTAACCTATTCTCAAAATACCAACCAAATAATCCTCCCAAGACCTCCGGCTCTCTAGCTCCATCGTCACCTCCTTCCATACTCGCCTCCAGGACTTCTCCAGAGCCTCTCCCATCCTTTCGAAATTTCCTACCCCAATCTGTCCGACTATCTCCAACTCTATCCACTTTTGGCTCGCTTCAAACTAGCCCGACTTCAAAGTCGCACGACTTTCAGTGCAATTTTGGAATCCGACTTTGGTATAAATTTGATGTGACGTTTTACACTCTGTAGGATTGAATTCGTATCAAAGTCGGACCAAAGTAGTGCAGGAAACTTTTCTAAAGTAGGACAGACTTGTGTAGTATCAGTTAAGGTAGCTCTCATAAGGAAACTTTGAATTTCACATGTCATCTGACTTGGGGTCTCACAAGTTGGATCCTATATCGAATCAGTGTGAACTGGGCCTAAAGGCGATCCCTGAAAACGTTTCTCTTCAGAGAATCCTATCCTGCCTCCTCCTAACAACTGTACTTTAATTTCTTCATCAGCTCACCCTCCACAGTTATTACCTTTTGTAACACTTGACCCTCCCTCTTAGGTTGTAAGCTCTAATGAACAGGGCCCTATGATTCCTCCTGTATTGAATTGTATTGTGACCAGGGCAGCCATCAGACATTTTTGGGCCCCTTACACAGCTTTAGACCTGGACCCCCCACCACCCCCAAGGCTGACCACCAACATTCCCCAGGGCTTGCCTTTGGGCCACCCTACCGAATCTGCACACCAGCCACCTCACCTGAATGCACTCAGCCCCCCTCAATCCTGTATATATGCCAGCCTCCTCACACCTGTATATATGTCAGCCCCCCCCCCACACACACACCTATATATTTGACAGCTCCCCCTCAGACACCTGTATATATTTCAGCCCCCCAGACACTTCTATATATTTCAGCCCCCCCCCCCCACACACACCTGTATATATATCAGCCCCCCCCACACACCTATATATATAACATCCCCCCTGGACACCTGTATATATTTCAGCCCCCCCCACACACACACACCTGTATATATATCAGCTCCCCCACACACACCTGTATATATGTCAGCACCTCCCCACACACACCTGTATATATGTCAGCACCTCCCCACACACACCTGTATATATGTCAGCCACCCCTCCACACACCTGTATATATGTCAGTGCCCCCCCAAACCTGTATATATGTCACCGCCCCCTCCCCACACACACCTGTTTATATGTCAGTGCCCCCCCACACACCTGAATATATGTCAGCGCCCCCCCCCCCCCCACACCTGTATATATGTCAGCCACCCCTACACACACACACACACACACACACACACACACACACACCTGTATATATGGCACCCCCACATACACAAATCTGTACACACACAAGCCTCTGGCCACTCCAAGCCCACAAACAGCCCCCCATCCCTTTCCTTCACAGCCCCTACTTGTAACTTCCTACCTGGTCCCAGCTGGTTTTCACAAAGCTGACATGTTGCTGAGAAGCACAGCACAAGCAGATCACTGTCACACAAGGGGTGCACATGCACATAGTAGCCAGAGGTGGCATTACAGAGCTTGATGTCTAAAATCAATGACACGAGAACAGCAGAAACGGTGAGATAATTTCTATAGTGCACAGCATGGATCCCGTTCACCTATCCTGCCTTCTTCTGGCCCAGACGGGCCCCGCAGGTCCTGGAGCCCCTTACAGTTGTAATGGCTGTACCCCCCTGATGGCGGCCCTGATTGTGACTGTGCTGTCTACCCTAACATTGTAAAGCGCTGCGAAACTGTTGGCGCTATTTAAATCCTGTATAACTATAATAATAAATGGAAGGAATGTTTTTTATGATTGTTTACATGAATGATCAATAATCAATTGATAAGCAGTTGTTTGCAAAGCATAAAAGTGATACTAAAGTCTATTTTTTTAGTTAAAAATAACAAAAATGTTATACTTACCTGCCATGTGCACTAGATTTACACGGAGAAGCCGAGATTGTCCTCTTCTTGGGTCCCCCGCCAGCACTCCTGGCCCCTCCCTCCTGTTGAATGCCCCCACAGCAAGCAGCGTGCTATGGGGGAAACTGAGCCAAGCTGCAGTACTCTGTGTCCATTCAGACAAGGAGCTGTGCCCGGCCCCACCACCTTTCTCTCCTCATTGGCTGACTGACTTTGATTGACAGCAGCAGGAGCCAATGGTGTCACTCTGCTGTCTCAGCCAATGAGGAGGGCAGTCCCGGGCAATCTAGACACTCCTACAACATCGCTGGATAGTGATGGGGCTCAGGTAAGTATTAGGGGGGCTGAGGGGGGTTGCTGCATACAGAAGGCTTTTTATGTTAATGCATAGAATGTATTAGGGTAAAAAAAAACTTCTGCCTTTACAATCACGTCAAACTATTTTTGTGCCTTGTATTGTTTGATAATTTAAAGTAGAACTAAAGGCTAAACTTTTTCTTCATTTTAGATGGTGTAAAGAAGGGGCATAACCTCTGTCAGTTTTTTGCCATCTGTTTATCCTTGAGAAGATTTACCTTCACCTTGTCCCAAAGCCAAAACAGGAGGTGAGAGGAAATCCTGTGAAAGTGAGGCCCATTTCATTTTAATGGGTCATGTTTATTGGCAGTGCCATCTGCCAAACGCAACAGGACCATCCGGATGTCTTTGAAGTTTGAGGAGGGCTGTAAAACTATGCTCAGCCACTTACGTTTATAACCCCCAGCCCCCCCCCCCCCCCCCGATTGTACTGATTATTTTGATGTGTGGATGAATTGCTCAAGTTTGTGAATGTTTAACTATAAAATCTACTCAATTAGTCATTAGTCAATTAGTCATTGGGAAACTCCAGGGGGCAGAGTGAAACGCATTGGGGATGTGGCCTGGTGAGAGTCCAGGCTAAGATTGCCACCTTTTCCACCTCCATAGGATTCCTTAGATGTGTGACATCATGGATCACCCCTTTCCTCCTTCTTCTCTTGCTCCATGGTCCAGTTCTGATGCTCATGTGCCCATTTTAGGCACTTTTGACAAGGGGCAGCATGGGCACGCTGACCGGTCTGCGGCTACACAGTCCCATATGTAACAAACTGTAATGCCCAGTTTTTCTGCTTTCAACACATCTACTTCATGGACAACATGTCTATTTGGCACCTAATATAACCCTCTGACTTTCAGATGCCAGTGTAAGAATATAATCGATAATATTCAATTTACCGGTTAGTGGTCATAAAGTTAAGGCTGATCGTTGTATATACACATACACACACACACTTCAGTTACAATGTTACCATGCCTTAATATGATTATTGACATGAAGCTGGTCTCTTTAACATGAAAAAAAAATTAAAAGACTTATACATTTCCTATACTTCAATCCACTTTTGTATGGTGTATATATTTTTCACAGCTCCAAATGTGGCTGCAAATGTAACGATAATATTGGCAACAAAAAAATCTGAATATTATATACACTGTATATTGGCCTTGAGTTCACCTGGGGAAAGAAGAATTGATAATTCGAGATAGAAACTGAGCTGGTGGTGCATGATAATCCCCAATAAATTTCAGAAAAGCAAAGCCAATAGTAGTCTGGGACATATTAAAGGATTCATATAACTAGTATTCGCTTGTCCTTTGCATCATGTCACATCTGAGAAACTCTGAAACAGGAAAACAAATCTTTGCCTCTAGTATGCAGTTGGACTTTTCCCACAGATTGCTCCGTAAACTGTGATAGAGCAGGCAAAAACAGTGTTATTTAGAGCATTGAGTATTAAAATGTTAAAAATGTTTTGATTTCCAATCAACAGGAATTCTTTAAAAATGAGTTCAGCTCAAAACAAAGTGTAGGCAAGTATAGTGTGGTCAGTTCCAGCCATCCTATGCTGCTCATCCTATGAGGTGCAACACCTAGTTTGAATCTGAGCTTAAAAGATGTTCTAGCGGCTGAGCCTAATCTATGACCTCTATGTACTACAGTGATTTCTGTGATCATAGAAATTTAGAGTTAGAGACAACTAAGGTCAGAAAGTTGTGGCCAGGAACACTTTAACCACATCAATACTGGGCACTTTCTCCCCCTTCCTTCCCAGACCAATTTTCAGCTTTCAGCGCTCTCGCACTTTCAATGACAATTGCGCGGTCATGCTATGCTGTACCCAAATTAAAATTTTATCATTTTGTTCACACAAATAGAGCTTTCTTTTGGTGGTATTTATTCACGACTCAGTTTTTTATTGTTTGCGATATAAGCGAAAAAATAGCGGAAAGTTGGGAAAAAAAACATTTTCTTCTTTCTTTTTTAAAAGAAATCCAGTAAAATCTAATTTTGTCATAAATTTAAGCCAAAATGTATTCTGCTACATGTTTTTGGTAAAAAAAATTCCGTTAAGTGTATAATAAGTTTGTGTGATCATGGACAGATGTACGCAAATGATCATGTACAGATGTGCGCAGGTGATCATGGACATATGTGTGCAGATAATCATCAGGACATGTGATTTTAGTGGGACATATGTGGGGGACAGGTGTTTTTATTATTTGGGGACATGTGTGTGTTTACATTGTGTGTTGGTGATCAGTGAGTAAAAAGCTGTAAAAAAGAGCTCATACTCACTGATCACCAGCTGGCTGCAGCGATCTCCTCTCCTCACGACAACGTTTGTGTGAGGAGAGGAGAGCCGATTGCCTAGCAATCGGCTCTGTGTTTATATCACATGACGGCTGTGATTGGACACGGTCGTCATGTGATTAGAAGGGCCAATTACAGAGCCCTCCTGCCGATCGGAGATGTGCCATGTCTGGGTGACACCAGCGCATCAGGATCATGCTGCTGCGCGGGTACGTGATCCCCCTCCTTCTGAGGGACGTTTCTGAATGTCCACCCAGAAGGAGAGAGTGCTTACCCGGCAGTTTATGTACATTGGTCGGGTGGGAAGTAGTTAGGATGGTGACTTTCCTTCTTCAGATTAGAGTCTTATGCCCTGTACACACGACTGGACATTCCGACAACAAAATCCATTGGATTTTTTGCGACGGATGTTGGCTCAAACTTGTTTTGCATACACATTGTCACACAAAGTTGGTTGTAAATTCCAAACATCAAGAACGTGGTGACGTACAACAAGTATGACGAGCGGAGAAATATTAAGTTCAATAGCCAGTGCTGCTCTTCTGCTTGATTCTGTGCATGCGTGGCACTTTGTGTGTCAGAATTGTCTACACACGATCAGAATTTACGCAAACGGATTTTGTCATCGGAAAATTTTAGATCCAGCTCTCAAACTTTGTGTGTCGGAAATTCCAATGGTAAAAGTCTGATGGAGCCTATACACGGTCGGAATTTCCGACAACAAGCTCCGATCGAACATTTTACATCAGAAAGTCCTATTGTGTGTACAGGGCATTACAATACAAAGTACAAGGGGGTGGATTTACTAAAGACAAATAGACTGTGCACTTTGCAAGTGCAGTTGCACTCATTTTCTCCAAAGCTTTGTTAATGAGGTGGAGCTTCACCTTGTAAAGAATACCCAAACAGGTACAAAGAAATTTAAAAAAATAAGCATTTTTGCTTGCACATGATTGGATGATGAAAATCAGCAGACCTTTACCACATTAACTAGGCTCTGGAGAAAATTGGTGAAACTGTCCATGCAGAGCTTTCTTTTGGTGGTATTTAATCACCACTGGGTTTTTTATTTTTTGCGACATAAGTGAAAAAAGAGCAAAATTTTAGAAAAAAAAACACTTTTTTTGTTTCTATGATAAAATTTTGCAAATGAGTCATTTTTGTTCATAAATTTGGGCCAACATTTATTACTACTACATCTCTTTGTTAAAAATAACCCAAATTAGTGGATATTATTTAGTCTCTTTGAAAGTTATAGAGTCTAAAAGCTATGGTGCAAATCATTGAAAATTGATCACATCTGATCACACCTGATGTGCTGACGGCCTTTCTCATTTCTTGAGGCTCTGAAATGTCAGGAAAGTACAAATACCCCCCAAATTACCCCTTTTTGAAAAGTAGACAGTCCAGGGTATTTAGTAAGAGGCATGCAGAGTTTTTTGAAGTTGTAATTTTTTTCCACAATTCTTGGGAAAAAGAATGTTTTTTTTTTGTTTTGTTTTTTACAAAATTGTCATAATAACAAGTTATTTCTCATACACAGCATATGCATACTTCGAATTACACCCCAAAATACATTCTGCAACTCTTCCTGAGTATGGTGATACCACAAAGTGTGGGACTTTTACAAAGGCTGGCCACACAGAGAGGTCCAACATGCAGGGAGCACCGTCAGGGGTTCTAGGAGCATAAATTACACCTCTAATTTCCTAACGACTTATTACATTTGTGAAGGCCCTGGAGCACCAGCACAATGGAATTACCTACAAAATGACCCCATTTTGGAAGGCAAACACCCCAACGTCTATTCTATGAGGCATAATGAGTATTTTGAACAGTTCATTTTTTTCCACAAGTCTTCAGTAAACGTGGAAAGAATATGAAAACATATATTTTTTTTACACAAAGTGGTCAGTTTATAAGATATTCCTAACTCAAAGCATATACATAGCAAAAATGACACCCCAAAATACATTCTGCTACTCATCCTGAGTATGGCGATACCACGTGTGTGACTTTTACACAGCCTGGCCACATACAAAAGCCCAACATGCAGGGAGCACCGTCAGGCGTTCTAGGAGCATAAATTACACCTCTAATTTCCTAACGACCTATTAAATTTGTGAAGGCCCTGGAGCACCAGGACAATGGAATTACCCACAAAATGACCCCATTTTGAAAAACAAACAACCCAAAGTATATTCTATGAAGCATTATGAGTCTTTTGAATGGTTAATTTTTTTACACAAGTCTTCAGAAAACGTGGAACGAAAATGAAAATCTTTTTTTACACAAAAATTGTCCATGTATAAGATATTTCTAACACATAGCATGTATATAGCAAAAATTACACCCCAAAACACATTCTGCTACTCCTTCTCAGTATGACAATACCACATGTGTGAGACTTTTACACAGCCTGGCAATATACAGAGGCCCAAAATTGAAGTAGTACCTGCAGGCATTCTAGGAGCATAAATTAAACATCTCATTTCATTCCTACCTATCACACTTTTGAAGGTCCTGGAGCACCAGGACAATGTAATTACCCCCAAAATGACCCCATTTTGTAAATAAAACACCTCAACGTGTATTCTATGAGGCATGGGCTGCAAATAGGTACTCGGGTACTCTGATGGGCTGGAGACAGGTACTCAGTTACTCCAGAGGGCTGGTGACAGGTACTCGGGTACTCCAATGGGCTGATCACAGGTACTCGGGTACTCTGATGGACTGTGACAGGTATTTGGGTACTCAGATGAACTGTGACAGGTACTCGGGTACTCAGATGAGCTGTGACAGGTACTCAGGTACTCGGGTACTCATTTGGGCTTGGACAGGTACTCGGGTACTCAGATGAACTGTGACAGGTACTCAGATGGACTGAGCCAGGTACTCAGGTACTCAGATGAACTATGACAGGTACTCAGGTACTCAGATGGGCTGTGACAGGTACTCAGGTACTCAGGTACTCGGGTACTCAGATGGACTGCGACAGGTACTCAGGTACTCAGATGAACTGTGACAGGTACTCAGGTATTCAGGTACTCAGATGGGCTGTGACATGTACTCGGGGGCTCAGATGGGCTAAGACAGGTACTCGGGTACTCAGATGGGCTGAGACAGGTACTCTGATACTCAGATGGGCTGGGGCAGGTACTCAGATGGGCTGTGACAGGTCGTCAGGTACTCGGGTACTCAGATGGGCTGTGACAGGTACTCGGGTACTCTGATGGGCTGTGACAGGTACTCAGGTACTCGGGTCCTCAGATGGGCTGATAGGTACTCAGGTACTTGGATACTCAGATGGACTGTGACAGGTACTCAGATGGGCTGTGACAGGTACTCAGATGGACTGTGACAGGTACTCAGGTACTCGGGTACTCAGATGGGCTGACAGGTACTCAGGTACTCGGGTACTCAGATGGGCTGTGACAGGTACTCGGGTACTCAGATGGGCTGTGACAGGTACTCAGTTATGCGGGTACTCAGATGGGCTGTGACAGGTACTCAGGTACTCTGGGTACTCAGATAGGCTGACAGGTACTCAGGTACTCGGATACTCAGATGGACTGTGACAGGTACTTAGGTACTCGGGTACTCAGATGGGCTGTAACAGGTACACACGTACTTGGGTACTCAGATGGGCTGACAGGTACTCAGGTACACAGATACTCAGATGGACTGTGACAGGTACTCGGGTACTCAGATGGGCTGGTACAGTTACTCAGATGGGCTGATAGGTACTCAGGTACTCGGATACTCAGATGGACTGTGACAGGTACTCAGGTACTCAGATGGGCTGACAGGTACTCAGGTACTCGGGTACTCAGATGGGCTGGGACAGGTACTCGGGTATTCAGATGGGCTGGGACAGGTACTCGGGTACTCAGATGGGTTGGGACAAATACTCGGGTACTCAGATGGGCTGTGATGGGTGATGACAGGTACTTTGATGGCTGGTTACAGGTCCTCTTTATTGGGGGGGGTAATCAGTGTGTGTTGGTGTACACTAAGTGCTAACGAGATGTTACCACAATCTCCTTCTCATGCATAATCTTGTGTCAGGAGGAGAACCCGGTAACATCTTGTTACCGCGGTTTGTTAACATTCTGTGACCGGCTGTGATTGGACACAGCCGGTCACGTGGTAAGGAGCCAATTTCATTGGCTCTTTACTGTGATCGGGTTGGGCTGTGTCAGGGTGACAAGCCGCATCCCCGATCTCCGCTCTGCACGTGCCCTAGGCACGTGCATGAGCGCCGTGAATGTAGACTGTACATGTGACCGGGTGTGATTGGACACGGCGGGTCACGTGTATCGGGGGTAGATCGGGGGTGCCAATCACACAGATCGGGGATGGGATGTGTCTGAGGGACACACCTCATCCACGATCGCCGTGCTACGGGCACCCGGGGGCCCGCAAGAGTGGCGAAATACAGAGGAAATCGTATGACGCCCACCCAGGATGGGAGATCCCATCTGTGGGCGTCATTTGACTATGGCCCAGTATTAAAGTAGTTAAAGTACAGTTATTCTATTTTAATGGAAATATATTATGTTCTTTTGTTTAGGACTAAATGATAGCATTTATTAGTCACGTAAATATGAAATATTTCAGATGTATATATATATATCCCATTTCTAATAGGCTGTTGGAGTCCAAGATTCTTGCTTACCAGGCTAACCATAACTGCTTTGCTCAAATTGGACATTTATTTTGAGATGAGCAATTGGTGTAAAATGGTGGAAATGATTAATTCCTCTTCTTCCCCATCTCTGCCTGCTCTATACAGCTTTCTACAGACTTTAAAGGCTGGGGAGCTAAGATACTGGCAAAATCATGTGATCAGACCAGAACACCTTAAAAAAAGGTAAAAGTAAATACATCTTTCCTTTACAGGGAAATTAATATAGGATTTAGCATGGGAGTGGGAGTCCAGGAGACTGGACTTCTACTTTCATCTTTACTAAAAAAAACTTCCTATGCAGGTAAGGAGCATCTGTAGATAAGAATAAAAAAAAACCTGCAGCTTTGACCAAATTCGAATAAAGTTCCTGCTATAGATATAGGCAATTTATGTACCTCCTAAATAGGGATGAGCTTCGAGTTCGAGTCAAACTCATGTTCGATTCGAACATTGCCTGTTTGCCTGTTCACCAAACAGCGAACAATTTGGGGTGTTCGCGGCAAATTCAAAAAGCCACGGAACACCCTGTACAGGTCTATGAGAGAAATCAACAGTGCTAATTTTAAAGGCTTATATGCAAGTTAAGTTAAAAAAAGTTTTAAAAACTGACTTTTTTTGGGAGCAGTGATTTTAATAATGCTTAAAGTGAAACAAAAAAAGTGTAATATTCCTTTAAATTTCGTACCGGGGGGGTGTATAGTATGCCTGTGAAGGGGCGCATGTTTCCCATGCTTAGAAATGTCCCTGCACAAAGTGTCAATTCTACAGGAAAAAAAGTCATTCAAAATCACTTGCGTCTATAATGAATTGTCGGCTCCTTGTAATACAGAGAACACTCATTGAAAGTCATTGATAAAAAAAGGCATTACGTCAGAGGGGGGCAGGGTCACCTGCACGTCATTGGGGAAGCCGAGCTTTCCCCTTGCATCAGAGGGGGGCGGGGTCAGGTGACGGGTGACCCCACCCTCCTCAGATAAGTGTCAGGCTGTCGGGATCCCCGCAGTGTCTCGGGTGGAGACAGAGAATGGATGCGCTGCGCTGAAGGGAGAGATCACCCATTGCTGGATCAGATCAGCCATCGCTGGATGCCGGAGAGATGATCATCCGTCACTGAAGAGTGGATTACCACCGCTGGAATCTTTTTTTCATTTTTTTTTTTTTTAATAATAAAGGACACACCTTTATTTTAACAATTTTTGACACTTTCTTTGTGAAAAGGTACCCCCTTACCATTTCAAATGGGGGGCAGGATCTGGGGGTCCCCTTGTTAAAGAGGGCTTCCAGATTCTGATAGGCCCCCCCGCAGACCCCCACAACCACCGGCCAGGGTCGTGGAGATGAGGCTCTTGTCCTCTTCAACATGGGGACAAGGTGCTTTGGGGGGACCCCAAAGCATCCTCCCAATGTTGAGGGCATGGGGCCTAGTACGGTTCATAAGGGGGGGCCCTCTCGCCCCCCTCTCTTTTCCTGCGGCCTCCCAGGTTACGTGCTGGGATCAAGAGTCTGGTATGGATTTTTAGGGGGAACTCCACACCATTTTTTTTTACATTTGGCATGGAGTTCCCCTTAAAATCCATACCAGACCTGAAGTAAATGGCCTACACCTATACCAAGGGCATTTTTTAACTTTGGTCAAAGCTGCACAGTTTGCTTTTATACACAAGCGCCCTTTATCTGCATAGGCAGTCTTTTGCTAAAGGTGAACTATACCTCTAAATTGAGTCTAAAGGCAAAGTTTTTATTTTTTTTAAATAACCAATATGTTATACTTACCTGCATTCCCTACAATTTTTGCACAGAACAGCTCCCATCCTCCTCTTCTCGGGACCCCAACCGGTGCTTGCTGAAGGTTTTTATTACCTTAAAGTGGCGTTCCGCCTTTTTTTTATTTTTTATCAGCAGCTACAAATACTGCAGCTGCTGACTTTTAAAATAAGGACACTTACCTGTCCAGGGCACCCGCGATGTCTGTACCCAAAGCCAATCTCTCCCTCGGCTCTCGGGTGCTGCCGTCACCATCTTTGGTAAGGGAATCAGGAAGTGAAGCCTTGCGGCTTCACTTCCTGGTTTCCTACTGTGCATGCATGACTCATGCTGCGCTATCCCACTGGTCCCTGCTGTCTCCTAGGATCTGTGTGGCTCCCAGAAGACAGCTGGGGGGGTGAAGAAAAAAGCGCCGGAAGTGGCGTAGATACCCACGGGTGGCTCAGATATCTATGCCCGGAAGTGGGAGCAAAATACCTGTATTAGACAGGCATCTGCTCCCTCCTACCCTCTGAAAGGTGTCCGCTTGCATAGAATACTTTAGGGTAAAAAACTTTAAAAACGTTCTGCCTTTAGAACCACTTTACCCACTTTACGCTAAAGAAAGAGAGTCTAAAAGGAAAATGCTATTGCTGTGCTCTTGAAAAAAACAACGTTGCGCAAAACTTTTGTCATGGGTGCATGACAATTTGGTAAGAAATTGAAATAATAGAAGAAGATTAAAACATGCACATTTTAATAAAAGTGACCCACAACTACAATTGTTCCTTTTTCTATGGATTCTTTCTTTTTGCAAAAAGAAGCTACATTTTTTTGAACAGTCTTTAGGGGTCAGTTTGGTATTTCAGACAATGAAGGTCAAGCTGGCCAGATCACAGTGCTAAATACTTTCACGAGTAAAAAAACTTCAAACAGAGCTCTGCAATCACTGTTACAGTTGTCACAAGTGGCGATGCCCGTGTAAAATTCAAAGTTCTCTGGAAAGTCTTCTCAGCAATATTCTGTGTGAAAAAAAATTGTATGCTATTTCAAAAATGAAATACATCTGGCACTTTGAAATAATATATATATTATGGGAGCGCTGCCCATAGCATTTATTCCGTGCTTTAGAATTGAATTCTGGATTTTATTTACAATATCTGGCTAACAGCCATTTGTTGCAGGACAATTAAATTAGTCTCATGCGATAAGGTCTAAGATTCGGTAACCATAGTGACTGTACTGCTTATCCCATTTCCCTAAGTGCTGTGAACAGACCCAACCTCAGTGTATTTGGCAACCCAGTTCACATTCCCCGATATACCTGCAGGTCATCTGTTATAGGTTTTGTTGGCCTGTTTCTAGCCAGCTGTGAAAAACGTGTGATATGGGCTAACAGTATGTAGAGATACTGTAATGTGTGTTGGCTGACAACACTTTGGCTAAGGCCCCTTTCATATAAGCAGATTAATGTGTCTTAAAAAAACGCAGCTTCCAGTCTAATGCCTTCCATGTTTTTAAATCGTTTTTGGTTTTCTGAAATATAGTCTGCCTTTTCTTCTATGGTAAATATGGGAACCTCAGAAGGAGTGAAGGGCGCATCATGGCATCTTGTCATGCACAGTGTGCACACAGGACTACGTTGCTTTGCTGAATGCAGTATAGACTGATTTACTAAAGGAGTTGAAAATGTTCAAACATTAAATTGTGTGAATATTCACTTAATATTCACATTTTAGCACAGGTGAAATATGTAAACAAGAATTTGTTTTTCATATGAATATATAATTGAATTTAATATTCACAGAGTTTATTGGGTGAAGATTTTCGACTCCCTTAGAAAATTAGCCACCAAGATAAAAAAAATGCATATCTTTTTTATATACAGTATCTGCAAAGGGCCTAATAGGGCATCACAGTGTAATGTAGTCGTACGTGTTTCTCCAACAAAGACCTAATGGTGGAGTTGTTTATTTTAGTCAAAGAAATAGAACCGAAAAAGTGAGTACGCTGTGAAAAGTGAATGTATTCCCAAAGCATCCAATTTCCAATTACATCTTCACTAAACAAAGAGAGATGAATTGCTTTGAGCATTTATGAGGAAATATGAATGTGGATATGCTTATCTGGGATAGATATTGGGAGAATGGGATGTGTTTTTGTATAATCCTTTAAAATCCAATATAAACTTTTTTGGGGAATAAAGTCCTCCTCACTCCACCCAAAAAGGAGCCTATGTTTAAGACTTAATGACATATCTGTAATTAGAGTGGACCTGAACTTAAAAAATGTGAAACATCTAGAAATGCTTGTGGGCAGTTTGTTTAATGCCGTCCCAGCCAAGAACGAAGAGGGTTAATTCTTATTCAAATTCCTTGGTCTTTTGGTGAGTTCTCCTATGGGTCAGACCCACTTGCTCTGTATCATATAAATTGCAACAGCAGTGAGACACTTGGAGAAGAGAGAGTACCAGTACAGCTGTAGGTTGTGAGCCCTGTAAGGGATGGAGACATATGAAGAGACGCAGGCCCAGACTGGCCATAGGGCACACTGGGCATTTTCCAGTTGTCCAGACCCAAAACTAAGCTGGCCCCTGAGCCTACGTCACTCACCCAGCCCCCCCGCAGCCAACCGCCCATTAAGTTCATGACTGGCTGTTGGGGCGGAAACTAGAAATCAGCTGACTCGTGACTGTGAAGGGGAGGAGCTGAAGGAGGTCTCCCCTGCATGAGTTGTGACTCACAGCCTGTGAGGAGATCTCATCTCCTGATCTTGGGACAAACTGTCACTGCCACTGACTGACACGTGGCAGGATCACATAATTTATCCCCAAAGGTAAGAATGTGTCAGCTGGGGAGGTAGGGGGAGCTCTGGGGATGGGGGATCAGGATAATGATGGGAATGAAGGCTTCCATTGGAAGACCAGACTTTATGACTGGTGTGTGACCTTCCCACCTGGCAGCACCCCTTCTGTCCACCCAGCTTCGTCCTCCCCTTCACCTGGCTGAATTCCCCCTCTACTCTGACCACCTGGCTGTGTAGTCCCCTACACCAGGCTGCATCCCCCCTCTCCTCTGTCTACCTGGCTCTGCCCTCCCTCCACCTTGCTAGATCCCCCCTCTCCACTGTCCACCTGGTTCCTTCCTCCCCTCCCCCTTCCTGCATCCCCCCTCTCCTCTGTCCATCTGGCTCTGTACTCCCCTATACCTGGCTGTATCCCCCCTCTCCTCTGTCCACCTGGCTTCAACCTCCTCTCCACCTGGCTGCATTCTCCCTGCTCTGTCCCCTCTTCTCCTCCATCCACCTGGATACTGGGCAATTCCCTCAGGTAGCCACGCTAGAAATGTTTGTGAAGCCAAATGCCAAATGCCAGATGCTTTTGTTTTATTTATAAAAAAAAAAAAAAACTTGGAACATGATGCATGTGCTCAATGGTAGCTGCCTGTAAAAACCCAGCGGATGAAGACAGAAAACAGAATCTCTTATGCAATGTGCATACTTTCTACTTCCATATGAAGCAGGCTAAATATACCATAACTAAAAGACATCAAGAAAACAGTAGTTGTCATTATTTGTAATTAGTGGGAATGCTTTAGCAGTCCCACTATTGTTATTCGACGGTGTAGAACAAGACATGGTAGGCCAAGGCCAGTAATGGAGAGAGATCAACTGCAGGGAGTCTATAGGAAATAGTGACCTCTGCTTGCCTTGTGCACAACTTCTACAGTTCAGGTTCTCTTTAATAAGCATTACATGATGCAAACTATAATCTTGACATTGAATCCTAAAGAGATGTATGTACACCTACACAGACACACGTTTGAGTAGTTTTTAGTTTTGATTGGTTTTGGTGTACAAGTAACCAATAAAATAATATAACAAGGCTCCAAAACAATATAACAAGACAAAGATATGAAATGTGCAAACTGAGCACGCAAAACAAGAGTAAGTGATTCTCAATCAATACATGTGGCCAATTGTTATCCACAAGTGTTGTATGTGTCTCATTTGAGTTATGGCACGGCTTGCTAAAGGTATGCTTATTAACATACCACCTCCTCCCACAATCAGCAGGCAATTCATACCTGTCGTGTAACAATAAAGTGAAATGTGAGACTGTGACAGTGGCATTTTTTTGCCTGTTGTCTGCTGTGAAGCTGAGGAAGGGAATGATGAGGTTAATGCCCAAATCCCTATACACAGTAGCATGAATACTGATTGTAAATGTCACTGTTGTGTGTGAGTTATTTATGCACAGTCCCAAGATTTGCAATTAGTGCAAGATAACATTTAACTTAGAATGTCATCTATCAATAAAATCTTCATTAATTTAATTACCTTAGGCTACATTTTTCCTGATAAACAAGAACATAGTTGCACGGTATTATTATAGATGGCTAATTATATGTTAAGGCTCATGTAATAATAACATATTAATAGCGTGCTATGCTTGCAGTGGTAAATGTTGAAGTAAGCTGGGTGATCAGTTTGGAGAAGCTTCATGGGGGCACTTCAGTCTGAAGTCTACCCAATGGAAATTTATGGAGTCATCTTGTGTGTGTCCATGGGAGACTGTTGGCAAATTGGTGGGAGATCAACCTCAGGAAAAGAACTCTAAATGAAACAAACAAAATTATCCCACACATTCTAATGAAAAAGAGAGTAGATAGGTATCTTTTTTCAAGCAAATTTTGTATAAATCTTCTGAAATTTGGAAATAAATGTTGACAGAATAACCATACACATTCCTACTGATCAGAACACACGTGAATCCTGTATGTGTCCAAAATGATCAGAATCTTGTTGTACTGGATGGGTATGCTCAGAACAACTCAAAGCTTTTTGAAACCTGATGGCTTTTTAATGATAAAGAAACCCGTTAACCCTTGTAGGAAATGAATCCCGGTGGAGAACTGAGTTACGAATTTAAAGGAAACCTGTGTGGAGAGAAAAGGGAGGCTGCTGTACCTGAATTATCTTCCTCCAGTTAGTTCTCAGGTTGCCATGCACATACAGTAGCTTTACCTTTTTGGCTAAGAATGAAGACAGAATCCTAAATGTCCATCATTTTTGTCCAGTGGCTCAGAAGGTACTGCAGTTGCTGGAGCTGGAAACAGCCAGGTAGCTAGTCTCTGAAGAATGAGAAATTAACAAGTAGAGAGGACCTATAAAATCACCACATTCATTGTAGTATTGAAGGCAGAACCTTTTTTCCATTTTGGATATAGTAAGGAAGGGTTATAATCCTGGTAAGTCTTATTTTTGCCATCTCTGTTCCATTGGGGAGGTTTCCTCCATTCCATTCCATGCCATAGCCAACACAGAAAGTAAGCATCACAAGAACTAGTGTTGTAATTGGAAGATTTCCTTTTCATTACCATTCTGGGGACAACCCAAAATTTGGGATTTTATTTTACTTCAACTTTCAGTGATAATGATAAACAAGACAAATAGAGAGGCTGAATCTTCCTAATTGGTACACAAACAGCAAAAAAAATAAAAAATACAGGTGTTCTAATCCCCTTTCACTCTATCCAAAACTAAAAAATAAAAGGTTTTGTCTTTAGTTATATTTAAATGCCAAGTTTGCGTATCCTGAGATCAATGTAATGTAGCATCACTACGTTAAAGATCAGGACAGGTAAGGCCAGCTAAGAATCAATCAGTCCATTATTTACATTTTAAAGTTCTGTGTTTTAATATTTGCTATTTTTTGTTGTACATGCTACATGTTTTTCATATTTAATTACCTTTCTTTATTTAGTTTCACCAGTTTGGCAAACTGCCTTGATTTATTGAGAAGGATGTAAAAAGGTGTTTTTAAGGGTGCGATGGGCTTTAAGTACCTCTCGGGGGTACTGAAGCTCCTTTTAATTATTCCAAACCTGAGTGTGTCAACAACACCCAATACACACAAAACCCACAAATATAAAGAACATTAAATAAACAAACAAAACTACCTCAAAACACAACTTTTAATTAAAATAGGTTTCTTTTTGAATCAAATTTTGTATACTGTAAATCACTATAACACAATGGCTGATAGAATTATTGGAGCCTTGTTTAATTGCCGATGCATGCTCAGAACAACTCATAATTTTTTGAACCCTGATGGCTTTTTTATGATAGAGAAAACCTGTCAGCCCTGTTAAATGATTTACCGTATATACTCGAGTATAGGCCGACCCGAATATAAGCCGAGGCCCCCAATTTACCCCCAAAAAAACTGGCAAACTTATTGACTCGTGTATAAGCCGAGGGTGAGACATGCCTGTCCATCCCTGTGTGTGTGTCCGTCCATCCCTGTGTGTCCGTCCATCCCTGTGTGTCCGTCCATCCCTGTGTGTCCGTCCATCCATCCCTGTGTGTGTGTGTGTCCATCCATCCATCCATCCCTGTGTGTGTGTGTCTCCATCCATCCATCCATCCATCCCTGTGTGTGTGTGTCTCCATCCATCCATCCATCCATCCATCCATCCCTGTGTGTGTGTGTCTCCATCCATCCATCCATCCCTGTGTGTGTGTGTATCCATCCATCCCTGTGTGTGTGTGTGTCTCCATCCATCCATCCATCCGTGTGTGTGTGTCTCCATCCGTGTGTGTGTGTGTGTGTGTGTGTGTGTGTGTGTGTGTGTGTGTGTGTGTGTGTGTGTGTGTGTGTGTGCGTGTGTCCAGCCTACCTGTGTCCCGAGCCTTTGTCCCGAGCCTCCGTCCCGTGTCGTGCCTTGCCTTCGTCCCGTCCCGTCCCGTCCTGTCCCGTGCCGTGCCTTGCCTTGCCTCCGTCCCGTGCCCTCTTCGTCGGCGGCCATTGTAAAATTCAAAAGCCGCGCCTCCTCCTTCGCCTGTGATAGGCGGAACACTGAATTTCCCAGCAGCCTGTGTTCCGCCTATCACGGACGTCGTATCATCCTCGTCCGTAGTACGAGGATGAGAAGATGCCCGTGATAGGCGGAACACAGGCTGCTGGGAAATTCAGTGTTCCGCCTATCACAGGCTAAGGCGGAGCCGGAGGCGCGGCTTTTGAATCATAGAATGGCCGCTGTCTGTCTGCTCGACACGCTGATCGAGCGGGCAGACAGCGATGACTCGAGTATAAGCCGAGGGGGGCACTTTCAGCCTAAAAAAAGAGGCTGAAAATCTCGGCTTATACTCGAGTATATACGGTAAGTAAAAGTCCTGCCCAACAGCAGCCACCACAAATTGCCAACTACTGTTAGTCAGGCAAGCATCCTCTCATTTTATAGGGAGTGGTAGTTGGCAGGACTTAAACCTAAGGTCAGTAGAAAAGTGACACCAAGTTCAGAGGACAAAGAGAAGGTTTTTGGGCTAATACAGGTTTTTGTCAAGTGTGCTCTAAGAAAAAAACTTTTATACTTTTAAAACAGAAGATAGATTCACTTTCAGTGCTCCTGCATACCGTTAAAACTGTGAAAATTACAGATACAGGTACACATAATAAATACAATACATTATTTAACAATGTTGTATAAATCGAAATAGTGGCATGCCTAAAGCAGCACAGTGGGTGTGTGCCGGCCTGGTACAGTCAACTATAGGGTAATATGAGAAAGGCAAAGCAGGGCTGATAAATATCAGACTAATGGTGCACAGAGCTTGATTTGCTGTTAGGCCACCACACACGCTCAAGAGTGCCAGGCACAGCAGAGGTGGTGTTTGTCCAGACAGGCTAATTTAAATACAAAGCAGTACCATGGACACATGGACTGCTGCCTGTTTGTTGGCCAAATATTGTAGCAATTGCCTGCTTGTTAGCCATATATTGTAGCAATTTCCCATTTTTTGCCTTCAAAGTGTATATGATTGACAATTTTTAGACCATGCATTGTTAGGATTATCATTTTCCCAGTAGGTATTGTCAAATCACTTTAGAAGACTAGATTATTAAAACTGAATCCACTGCATACCTGTCACATTCAAAGCATGTTGCTATTATCCCCGCATTTCCCTAGGTGTGCCATTATTAAACCTTTGAAACATATTTTTTGACTAGGTTGATTATACTGTTGTACAGAAGTTTTAGGCAGGTGTGAAAAATGCTGTCAATTTAGAATGCTAATAGAATTGTTAATAGTTTATTTTTTTTATCAATTAACACAATTGAAAATAAATTAATTAAGTTATTCAAGGTGCATTTGCACACAGTATTTGAAGGAACTCAGCACTTAGGTTGTTCCAAACATCTTGGAGAACTAACTACGGATCTTCTGTAGGTGTAGGCTGCCTCAAATCCTTCTGTTTCTTCATGTAATCCCAGACAAACTCAATGATATTGAGATCAGGGCTCTGTGGGAGCTAAGCTAAGTAGAAAATAATACTGGGAGTATGCTATAGGCCCCCTAACCTGAGGAAGGACGGGGAGAGGGATCTCCTATCACAAGCTGGATTAGCAGCAAGGATGGGTAGTGTTATCATAATGGGGGATTTTAATTATCCAGACATAGACTGGGCGGAGGGAACCACGCATTTGTCTAAGGCTCGTCAGTTCCTACATGTCTTACAGGACAATTTTATGGGTCAGATGGTAGACCCATCAACTAGAAATAAAGCGTTACTGGATCTACTGATTACCAACAATGCAGACCCGATCACGGGTGTGGAAATATGGGAAATTTAGGAAACAATGATCACAGGTCAGTTGGCTTCAGTATAAATACAAAGACACTGAATTTCAAAAGAGCCAACTTCCCTAAACTACGAACCTGGCTAGAAGGCATAAATTGGGATAAAATCTTAGGAACAAAGAACATGGGTTTGCTTTAAGAGCATATTAAATAAGGGCATTAGCCAATGCATCCCATTGGATAATACATTTAATAAAGCGAACAAAAGTCCTGGATGGCTTAACTCCAATGTAAAAATGCATATGAACGCAAAGGAGAAGGCCTTCAAAAAACACAAGGTTGGGGGATCATCATCAGCATTCAGACTTTATAAAGAATGCAGCAAGAAATATAAGGGTGCAATCAGGGCGGCTAATATAGAACACGAACAACACATAGCGGAGGAGAGCAAACAAAATCCCAAGAAATTCTTTAAGTATGTAAACAGTAAAAAAGGAGGACAGACCATATTGGCCCCATAAAGAATGAGGAAGTACATCTGGTTACAATGAATGGGGAGATGGCAAAGGTATTGAATTTATTCTTCTCCTCAGTCATCACGAGGGAATCAGGGGGCTTCAGTAACCAAAACTGCAGTGTTTATCCTTATGACACATCACAGGAAGTACCTCCTTGGTTAACAGAGGATAGAATTAGAATTAGACTTGGAAAACTTAACATTAGTAAATAACCGGACCAGATGGCTTAGGGAACTCAGTAAAGTAATTGCAAGACCATTGTTCCTAATTTTTACTGATTTTTACTGATATTCTACTGACTGGAATGGTATCAGCTGATTAGAGAAAAGCCAATACATTAAAGGTTCGGGAATTATTATAACACATTTATGCTATACTGTAGGATAAAAGCACCAATATATATATAAGAGGGGAGGGGAGGGGGGGCGGGGTTGATAGAAGGGATGGGAGGGAGGGGTGGGGTTATAACAATAGGAAAAACGTAGGAATTGCAAAAATAGTGATGGTAGGAGAAGGGGGGATATGGTACTGTTTAGATAATGTGCTTTTTTTTTTTTTTTGCTAATTATATGTGATGTATGGATGTATCTTCATGTCCCCCTTCCCTTCCTAGAGCTCTAAAACTCAGATCTCGGAAGGGAAGAAAGAGGTATTTGAACCCTGGTAATGTTATTTTAAAATGTGGTCTGTATAAATGTGAAAATTTAATAAAGATTAATAATTAAAAAAAAAAAAAAGAGAAAAGCCAATGTAGCACCAATATTTAAAAAGGGCCCAAAATACATCCCTGGGAATTACAGACCAGTCTAACATCAATAGTATGCAATCTCTTGGAGGGGATGATAAGGGACTATATAAAAGATTTTAGTAATGAGAACGGTATCATTAGCAGTAATCAGCATGGATTCATGAAGAATCTTTCTTGCCAAACCAATCCATTAACCTTTCTGTGAGGAGGTGAGTTGCTATCTAGATAAAGGAAGCCCCGCAGATGTGGTGTATCTGGATTTTGCAAAAGCATTTGACACAGTTCCCTATAAAGTTTACTGTACAAAATAAGGTCCGTTGGCATGGACCATAGGGTGAGTACATGGATTGAAAATTGGCTACAAGGGCGAGTTCAGAGGGTGGTGATAAATGGGGAGTACTCAGAATGGTCAGGGGTGTGTAGTGGGGTCCCCCAGGATTCTGTGCTGGGACCAATCCTATTTATTTTGTTCATAAAAACAAAATGGATGAGGTAAACAGTTCAATCTCTGTATTTGCAGATGATACTAAGCTAAGCAGGGCAATAACTTCTCAGCAGGAAGTGGAAACCTTGCAAAAAGATCTGAAAAAATTAACGTGGTGGGCAACTACATTGCAAATGAGGTTTAATGTAGAAAAATTTAAAATAATGCATTTGGGTGGCAAGTGCCAGGATTCCCAAATCTTTTCAAACCTAACCCATTTTTCTAAGACAATCGCAGAAAGGCTTAGTTTATCATGATCCATGACAGCTTGTTTTTCACCAAGTCAAAGGGGATCGTGGGCGTCCTCCATGACCTAGTTTTGCTATCCTAGCTACCGTAAAAATAAAGGTTATGAGTTTCCCTGCTTGTCTTGGTGTTTTCCGTCAACCGGTCATCCCAAAATAGCTTGCTGTGGTGACTTGAGTAGATTCACCTGTGTAAGTGAGTAGATGAAGTTCTAGATAGGGATCCAGAAGCCTTTCACTTTGGGACATGACCGCCATATATGTAATACTGTGCCTTCCATCCCGCACCCTCAAAAACAAGAGGAAGAAGCCCCTGTAACATATGTGGCTATTCTCATCGGAGCCATGTACCATCTCATTAATACCTTATAGTTTGCTTCAATCAATGAGGTATTTATGTGTGATTTTGACACAGACTATGACATTTTGGACCATTCATTAATTTCAAACGTTTCGCCTATGTCTTGTTCCCATTTTGCCATATAAAACATTTTTCTGACTCGGAAGTCAGTAACTTATAGATTTTAGAGATGTGGCCAGTGTGCTTATCAAAGGAACTACACAAATACTCCATTGAGGTAGAAGGGGTAATATTGGATGTACGCTGTAAGGATTTAAAGAAATGCACAATTTGAACATAATTAAAAAATTCTGAGTTTGGAAGTTGGAATTTGTCTCGTAAGGTGTCTTTAGTTAGGATACCTCTGTGATTGCAAACATTGGCAATGCATAGTAAACCCTTGTTTGTCCACCAGGCAAAGGTGTGGGGATTGAGACCTGGAGTGAATGATGGGTTGCGTACCAAGGGAGCCATGGTAGTATGCGATGACTTAAAACCGTATGGCTTCACTAATCTATCCCACAGATGTAAAGAGAATGATAATGTTGGACACATCATAACTGGCCTATCTTTTGATTGCAACCACATTAATTGGCTAATTGGTTTTGTTTGATGTACAGAGAATTACAATTTCATCCAGATGGGTAGAGGTGATGAAGAGTGGAACTGGATTAGTTGCGCCAGTTGTGCCCCTTAGCTTGGGTGTAAATAAGGTTTGTTTGTTCACTCAAGGTCTCTTATTCCCCCATATAAATTTCAAAATCTTATATTGGAACTGAATAAGCATAACAACCTAGGCAAAAGATTAATCTTAATCGTGTGCCGAACCATGACGGAGGGTTGTTTTCCCACCGCTGAAGATCTGCATTCATCTTTCTATATAATGGGGAAAAAGTTTGCCTGATACAGCATATCTATAGTGAAGGTCAGAAAAATCCTAAATATGGAAGGGCCTTCATCTGCCATCTAAAATGAAATTTGTTTTGTAATTGTGTAACTGTTTCTGCATCCAAGGAGAGATTAAGGGCAACCAATTTTGTGTGAATGATAGAGAGACCCTAGACAGTGGAAAAATGATGCAACAATTGGTATAGATTTGGGATTGACATGACCATGAAGGAAAGAAGCAAGAGGATGTCATCAACAAAAAGAGCCCACTTTTGCTCAAGGTCTCCACAATGTATCCCTTTGATGTCGGAGTGGCACCTAAGTTTGATAGCCAGGGGTTCCATGGCTAGTATAAATAAGATGGAAGATAGGGGGCAGCCTTGTCGGATTCCCCTGTGAATATCTAGTTGATGTGAGCTGTATCCCTCCACCAGTATCCTTGCAGTGGGTGCTCTATAAAGGGCCTGTAAAACTGTCAAAAACTGTGGGCCAAATCCGTAACCCTTAAGTACATAGAACAGATAGTCCCATGATAAGGAGTCAAAAGCATTACAAAGGTCTAGGAACAACAGTATGCCCTTGCTGGGTCCACAGTTAGACGGCACCATAGATATAATATCTATTAATCTTCGGGTCTGATCTTGACCCTAACTATTGGGCACAAACCCCACCTGGTCCGGATGGACAAACCTAGTCAAGAAAGTATTCATTCAATTTGCTAATACTTTAGTCATCAGTTTGAGATCCACATTAATAAGTGAGATCAGGCGGTAGTTAGCACAGTCCCTATAATCCTTCCCAGGTTTAGGAATGACATGGATAAAGGCTAAATTTTCATGAGTGGCCAAAGAAGAGCCTTTCTTCAAATCATTAAAGAATGAGCAGAGATAAGGTATAAGCAATTCAGGAATAGTGATGGAGGAACTTCCGACGGGACCTTTCACGAACGCGAACCGCGAACGCGGCCGATAGTTTGCGAACCGTAACGTTCGCGGCGGGCCCTATTGACTTCAATGGGAGGCGAACTTTACAAACCTACAGGTCATATTTGCAGCCACAAAATAATTACTAGCTGTGCACACATAGTCCCACCACATGGCCAATGACATAACACATGTATGAGGTGAATCTGGGATCAACAACTACAAACATTCTTTTTTTATATGTGAAATTCTGACAATTCAGGACTCTGGAGCGCATGAAGGCAATGGAGAAGAGGGAAGGTCAGGGTAGGCAAAGAAGAGGGTGCAGGAGATGATCACCAGCACCGTGATATAGAGCACTGACACCTGCACCGTGATAGAGAGCACTGACATCAGCACCGTGACATAAAACACTGACATCAGCACCGTGATATACAGCACTGACACCTGCACTGTGATAGAGTGATCTGACACCAGCACCGTGATATACAGCACTGACACCTGCACCGTGATAGAGTGATCTGACACCAGCACTGTGATAGAGAGCACTGACATCATCACCGTGATAGAGAGCACTGACATCAGCAGCGTGATAGAGAGCACTGACATCCGCAGGTGGGAGCCCCTCATAATGAGCATAGCACAGAGATGGTGGGAGCCCCTCATAATATGTACAGCAGAGGTACAGCCCCAGGAGGAAGTCAGCACAGCACAGGGATGGTGGGAGCCCCTCATAATGAGCATAGCACAGGGATGGTGGGAGCCCCTCATAATATGCACAGCAGAGGTACAGCCCCAGGAGGAAGTCAGCACAGCACAGGGATGGTGGGAGCCCCTCATAATAAGCAGCCCCAGGAGGATGTCAGCATAGCACATGGATGGTGGGAGTCCCTCATAATAAGCAGTCCCAGGAGGAAGTCAGCACAGCACAGGGATGGTGGGAGCTCCTCATAATGAGCATAGCACAGGGATGGTGGGAGCCTCTCATAATATGCACAGCAGAGGTACAGCCCCAGGAGGAAGTCAGCACAGCACAGGGATGGTGGGAGCCCCTCATAATAAGCAGCCCCAGTAGAAATATGACACCGCTCAACCTCTTCAAGCAGGAGGTTACGGGCATATAGTACGGTGTGCTTTTTTTGTACAAGGAAGTGAGCCAAATGAAGAAAGAAGGTCTGTGTGCTCGATTACAAAAATTGTTTATAGACATATACATGGTTTACTGGTCACATGTGTTGAATTCCTCCGAGATCCATGCCTCATTCATTTTTAGAAATGTGAGGTAGTTAACACTGTCGTGAGCTAGGCAAGTACGCTTATCGGTCACGATCCCCCCTGCTGCGCTGAACATCCTTTCAGACAGGACACTGGACGAGGGGCAAGCCAACAGTTCGATTGCAAATTGGGCAAGCTCTGGCCAGAGGTCAAGCCTGCCCACCCAGTAGTCCAGGGGTTCATCACTCCTCAGAGCGTCCACATCGGCCGTTAACCCGATGTAGTCGGACACCTGACGGTCTAGGCGTTCCCTGATGCTGGATCCGGATGACACCTGTCGATGGGTCGGCTGAAAGAATGACCTCATATCAGAAGTCACCAACACATCTTCAAACCCGCCTCTTCTTGCAGACGCTGTTGGATTGGTACCCGCAACTCCTTCTCTGGGAGTGGGAATTGCTCCTCTGCCAGCACACGCAAAAGCAAGGCCTGGAAGTGCTCTATTCTGCCAGCCCTCTGTGACGGCGGTAACATTTCCACCATTTTGTGTTTGTACCGGGGGTCTAAGTAAGTTACCACCCAGTACTGGTCCTTGACCCCTATGCTTTTTATACGGGGGTCCCTATTAAAACACTGGAGCATGAAGGCCCCCATTTGCACTAAACTGGAAGCGGTGTGGTGGCCCGGCTCCTGCTCATCATCCAGGATAATGTCGTCCTCTTCATTCTCCTCTCCCCATCCACGCACAACAACAGGGATCCCAGAAAGGTTTAAAGCATGCTCTTCTTGCTCCTCCTCATCCGCCCCGGCACCATCCTCCTCTGACTCCTCTTCAGACTCCTGTTGTTCACTTGTCTCAGATAGAGTAGCCCCCCCTGTGAATTCATCCAGCATTGCGACTTCCTCATCTTCCCGCTCCTGCTCCTCCACAGCTTGATCAATGACACGACGCAATGCACGCTCCATAAAGGCATAAGGTACCATGTCACTGATGGCGCCATGGCTGCGACTGACCAGTTTGGTGATCTCCTCAAATGACCACAGAAGTCTGCATGCGTCACACATGAGCAGCCCCTGGCATGGTGAAAAAAAACCCCAGCTCCCCAGAACCTGTTCTGCCACAGAGTTCATACAGGTAGACGTTAACTGCACGTTTCTGCTGGAGCAGCCTATCAAGCATATAGAAGGTTGAGTTCCATCGCATCGGGCAATCGCAAATAAGACGTGTGACCGGCAGATTGTGTCGCCGCTGAATGTCAGCAAGGCGAGCCATGGCCATGTAAGATCTTCTGAAATGGGTCGAGATTTTCCTTGCCTGCCGCAAGATGTCCTGGACTCCAGGGTATTTGACAACGAATCGCTGCATGACCAAGTTTAAGACGTGTGCCATGCATGGCACGTGTGTAATTTTGCCCTGTTTCAATGCGCTAAGCAGATTGGCACCGTTGTCACACAACACTTTACCAACTATCAAATTGAGCGGTGTTAGCCACTGATCTGCCTGTGAATGCAAAGCTGAAAGGAGTGCCGGGCCAGTGTGGCTCTTGGCTTCCAGGCACAACAGACGCAGCACGGCATGGCAACGCCTCACCTGGCATGTCAAATAGGTTCTGGGGAGCTTGGACGGTGCAACGGAAGAGACGCTAGCAGCGGAAAAGGAGGAGTCAGCCGAGCAGGAGAGGGAGGAGGATGGAGTAGGAGGAGGAGGAGAAGAAGAGCCAGGCCTGCATGCAATCCGTGGCGGTAAAACCAAATCTACACGGCTGCCACGGGTTACATGCTTGATGGCCGTCAGAAGGTTCACCCAGTGGGCAGTAAAAGTGATATTCCTTCCCTGCCCGTGTTTGCTAGACCACGTGTCTGTGGTCAGATGTATCTTGGCACCGACACTGTGTGCCAGAGATACATTCACTTGCCGCTGAACATGGCCATATATCTCTGGGATGCCCTTCTGTGAGAAATACTTCATCCTGGGACCTTCCATTGTGGTGTTCCAATGGCCACAAATTTTCGAAAGGCCTCCGAGTCCACCAGTTTATATGGCAGTAGTTGGCGGGCTATCAGTTCTGACAAGCCAGCCGTCAACCGTTGGGCAAGAGGGTTATCCGGCGTCATAATTTTTTTACGCTCAAACATTAGGCCCACGGTAGACTGCCTAGGTGAGTGTTGGGCTTACTGCGACTAATGCGTTGACTGCAAAGTTTGCAGATGGCAGCACTATTGTCAGCAGCGGACACGTTAAAAAAAGCCCACACTGCGGAGCCAAGTGCCGGCATCCTGGGAGCACCAGATGTGACCGTACATGGTCGATGACTTTCTCCTGATACATTAGCAGTCTGCTTTGTCCCTCCTGTGCAATGTAAGTTATTCCTGCTTCTCCCCCCTATCTGCTGGTCCATATCTCCCTCTGAACTCCCCTCCTCTTCCTCTCTAAGTGGGCACCCACGTGACATCACTAGACACGTCATCATCGACGTCACCTTCCCCACCGATATAAGTAGAGATCTCGGAGTAGGCAGCAACACCGGGGACCAACCTCCTCCTTGGGCTGATCTGGGTACTGTCGTCAGACTGCTGAGTGGCGGTTGTTGCTACCTCCTCTTCCTGATTCAATGCCAAGAGTGGCTGTGCATCAGAAATGTCTTGATATGGATCCGAAAATAATTCCTTTGACTCAAGCGGAAGGTATGTGATGGTTGTGGTGGTGTTGTTGGGGGTAGTGTCTTTGGGGGTGCACATAGCAGAGAGTGAAGAAGAGGGTGCAGATCGAGAGGATGAGGAGGGTGCAGAAGAGTAAGGCTGAGTGAGCCAGTCAACCAATTCTGGTGCTTCCTTTGACGTAATCGCACACACCTTCTGTAATTTCCCACTTTGGCTCAAGCCTGTTGCTCCTGCCCCACCCCTACCACCCCTGCGGAAGGCCTGCCTGTCATTTTTTAAATGACCCTGTGACAAAACTCTCTACAGAAGTGCAGTATGTATGTGGAAGAAGGTATATAATACCCCGCTTCAATCTGTTGTTTTTGGGGGCCACTGGTCTATCACACCAGTTACAATACTTTTTTTTTGGATTGCGTTTGTCACTCTTTGTAGTATCGCTGCAGAACCGCTCAGTAGTCACAATGCTGCACAGTGGAACCGCACTATGCTATGCTTTCTATATGTGCAAGTATTTTATACGTGTATTACACAACTATATACTGCACACCAAATAGTACACCTATACCAGTCCTTAAGGACCTTTGTGGAACTAGTAGGTTGTGATTAGCAGACTGTACCTCAGTCCCTATACTGATAAAGGACTGCTGCAGAATAGGGCAGCAGTCAGCAGTAGTGCACCTCAACCCTATATATTGTGGACCTATACCAGTCCTTAAGGATTAGCAGACTGTACCTCACTCAACCCTATATACTCTAGTACGCTATACATTACCAGTCCTTAGAAGGACCTTTGTGGAACTAGTAGGTTGTGATTAGCAGACTGTACCTCACTCAACCCTATATACTGTAGTACACTATACCTTACCAGTCCTTATAAGGACCTTTGTGGAACTAGTAAGTTGTGATTAGCAGACTGTACCTCAGTCCCTATACTGATAAAGGACTGCTGCAGAATAGGGCAGTAGTCAGCAGTAGTGCACCTCAACCTTATATATTGTGGACTCTAGTACGCTATACCTTACCAGTCCTTAGAAGGACCTTTGTGGAGTTAGTAGGTTGTGATTAGCAGACGGTACCTCACTCAACCCTATATACTGTACTACACTATACCTTACCAGTCCTTATAGAACCTTTGTGGAACTAGTAGGTTGTGATTAGCAGACTGTACCTCAGTCCCTATACTGATAAAGGACTGCTTCAGAATAGGGCAGCAGTCAGCAGTAGTGCACCTCAACCCTATATATTGTGGACCTATACCAGTCCTTAAGGATAAGCAGACTGTACCTCACTCAACCCTATATACTGTAGTACACTATACCTTACCAGTCCTTATAAGGACCTTTGTGGAACTAGTAGGTTGTGATTAGCAGACTGTACCTCAGTCCCTATACTGATAAAGGACTGCTGCAGAATAGGGCAGCAGTTAGCAGTAGTGCACCTCAACCCTATATATTGTGGACCTATACCAGTCCTTAAGGATTAGCAGACTGTACCTCACTCAACCCTATATACTCTAGTACGCTATACCTTACCAGTCCTTAGAAGGACCTTTGTGGAACTAGTAGGTTGTGATTAGCAGACTGTACTTCACTCAACCCTATATACTGTAGAACGCTATACCTTACCAGTTCTTATAAGGACCTTTGTGGAACTAGTAGGTTGTGATTAGCAGACTGTACCTCAGTCCCTATACTGATAAAGGACTGCTGCAGAATAGGGCAGCAGTGAGCAGTAGTGCACCTCAACCCTATATATTGTGGACCTATACCAGTCCTTAAGGATAAGCAGACTGTACCTCACTCAACCCTATATACTCTAGTACGCTATACCTTACCAGTCCTTAGAAGGACCTTTGTGGAACTAGTAGGTTGTGATTAGCAGACTGTACCTCAGTCCCTATACTCATAAAGGACTACTGCAGCAGAAGGGCAGCAGTCAAGTATAATATTCTTTCTATATTTGGAAGAAAGAATATTATATGTGTACAACCCTATTACCATACCAGTCCTGAAAAGGACCTTTGTGGACCTAATAGTAACAGCTACTGATTAAACTGACTGTCCCTCACTGCCACGCACAGCTTCCTGTCTGTCCCTATTTAAACTGACAAAACACAGGCTGCTGCAACAATAACTTGAATAGCACTCAAAACTATATCCTGTACTACTACACCATACCAGTCCCGAAAAGGACCTTTGTGGACCTAATAGTAACAGCTAATGATTAAACTGACTGTCCCTCTCTGCAACACACAGTGTCCTGTGTGTCCCTATCTGCACTGAGAAAAGACAATCTGCTGCAACAATGACTTGAATAGCAGTGCCTCGAACCTATATCCTGAACTACACCTATACCCCACCAGTCCTTAAAAGAACTTTTGTGGACCTAATAGCTAGCGATTTGAGTCACTGCAGTCTCTCCCTGCTCCACACAGCAACCTCTCCCTATAGTGACAGTAGAAAGAATGTAAAATGGCTGCCGGATTGGGTCTATTTATAAGTTAGGGGGAATGTCCAAGTGTCCATGTGCTGTAAGTTCTCAATTGGCTGTCCTGTACCACATGATGGATGTGTCATCATAGGTCAAATTTTTTTTACACAGTAAACACGTAAGTCCTCTGGGCGAACAGCGGCAATAGTCCGCCGATCGGGTGGACCGCGAACAGCCGAAATTTGCCGCAAACTGACCGACAGGCGAACCATTCGGCCATCCCTATTCAAGAATACTTCCTATAATAGTGACACAAGAATCCATTGGGACCAGGTGCCTTCGATGGATGGAGGTCCTTGATGGCTACTTTGGTTTTCCCCATCTGTGAAATCGCCCTCCATCAGTTCTATATGATTTTTTGCCACCTTGGGTAGAGGAATGTCTCTAAAAAACTTATCAGCTAAAGCTGCAGGGAAGGCAGTTTGTGAAGCATATCATTTAGAGTAAACAAAATACTTGGACCACCGAGTGTGGATTCTGAGTCACTTTGCCATCCCTTAAGAATAGCTTTGGTAGGGCTGGATTGTAAGGACGAGGGGTACGTTTCCTAGCTAGTAGGGTGGTTGGTTTGTCTCTCATTGTGTAAAATCTGTGCCTGGACCAGCAAAGGTACTTCTGTGCTTTAGTGGTTAGACTAAGATTTAGCGCCGTGCGTGCTGCGTCAATTTTGTGCCTCAGATCTAGCTGCAGATTGTTCTTTTGTTCGCGTAAAATTGCCTGTAGATAATTTTCTTGTTGTATTGTTTGCATGTGTATACGTTTAGTCCTAGATACAAGTTGAAACAACTTTCCGCGGATTGTGGCTTTGTGCGCTGCCCAGTTAATACCAGGGGAGGTATCTAAAGCTCAATTTTTTAAATATTGGTGAATGGCCGTTTCTATTTAGTTAAAGACAATGGGGTCATTAAGCAAGGCAGGATTGAGGCACCACGCAGTGGATTTTGGTTTAGTCCCCAGATCTGATAGCTAGGGATATTTGTACCGGTGAGTGGACCAACCACGATGCAGTCAGTATTTCAGCTGATTTGATGGAGGGGAGCATTTGGAGTAAATACATGATCAATTTGAGAGTAAGTTTTATGTACTTGAGAATAATGTGTGTAATCCCTAGTTGTTGGGTGGAGATTTCTCCAGGCATCTATAAGGTCATAGGAGTGTAACAACTGAGAGTTTACAGCCCTGTTTTGGAACATGTTTCAAAACTGGTTTGTGTGGTTTGGACCTGTCTATGGCTTGATCCAGGAGCACGTTACTATCTCCTCCTATGATAATCTGGCCCGTAGCCTGTGGTATCAATGTTGACAACCTTGTTTAAAAAAATTTAATCTGACCCACATTAGAGGCATAGTATGAAACTAGGGTGATAACTTATCCATGGATTTTCCCGACCACCATAATATATCTCCCTTCTTTATCTTTAATTACCATGTCTGCGGTAAAGGGAACATTTTTGGCAATGCAAATTGCAACTTCCCCTTTTTTCTCTGGGCCTTGGATAAGTATCAGGTTGTAAAGGGAGGGGGGGGGGGTTCAAGTATTTAGATACTGAGTCGCGGGAGAAATGTGTTTTCTGTAAAAGCACAATATTTGCTACTCATTTATGGTATTGTTGGAACGTCATTGCCCTCTTGGTTGGGGAGTTAATACCCTGTACATTGTGGGTTAAGACTATAATTTTGTTTGAATGGGAGTTCAACATAATGGTTCGATAGACTGTACTTGCCTGGTATAGTTTTCCATCAGTACCTCCAAAATTCCATCACTCCTTGGGGGAACCTCTGGATCTGAGAGAAAGAGTGCACTTGAGCAAAGAGGTAGAAAGAAAGAGGGAAAAAGAAGTAGATTAGAGTTGTAATTCAGTACACCAAGTGGTCGTGTTTCGGTGGACTGGAGGTGAGATAACATCATAATCGTGCATAATATAACATAGAACAATGACCTCTGGGAAATCAACATTCCCAAAGTGTAATGTGAAGCTGTCTCTCTCTGACAGAAGGGGACAAGCTCACCAGGAAGTGGCATGCATTTGCGCCCTGGTACCTTTCCATTCATATAACTGTGAGGGGAGTGGGAACATCCGAAATACAACATTAAACAGAAACTTGTCCATACTGTTGGAAAGGATAAATTGGGCAGCTGCATCCCAGCCAAAGGGCACCCGAACACTCTACACTATGATCCATTATATATTCCCTGCCCAAAAGTGAGGCAAAGATGTCCTTATTGTAAGTAAACCAGAGCACAAACATCGTCCAATTTTGCAAAAAACAAAAACAAAAAAAGAAAGAAAGAAAAGCGATCAGGTTACTAACAACGGTGGTTCGCAGATAAAATGCTGTCAAAAAGAAAAAAAACAAACAAACACCGAGCTGTTCAGTATGTTCCCACAGATGGAGTGGGCCGTTTGGAGAATGAGAGCCCTTGTTGGGACTATATAGGTGAGATCGGCCAATCCCTATCTCGTTGAAAGGAAGTAGAGAATGAATCTCTGGAGATTAGTCCAAGGTCTAGAAGAATTTCTTCTCCATCATGGAAGTTGGCAAAAGATGCGTCTTGCCCTTGTGGGTAAACGACAAGTGAAAGGGGAAAGACCAGTGGTATTTTATGTGATTGAATAGGTGTACCAGCAGTGGCTTCAGTGATCGTCTCTTCTGGATTTTCAGTTGAGAGATATCCATAAACATTTGGATAGAGTGAACTAATAAGGTAATATCTTCCTTGATCCTGGCCTCAGACATGTTTTTTTCCTTGATCCTGTAAAAGTGAGGTTTCACGATCACATCTCTGGGAAGGCTGTCTGGTCTTGTGGCCGTTAAGGCATGATGTAACATGTCATTCTCCAGATGGTGTGGAGAAATTTCAGGGATCAAGTCCTGCATTAGGACATGCACTGCGTCTTTCAGATCATTGACTGATTCTGGCAGTCTGCGGATCCGAAAGTTGTATCGTCTGGATCTGTTTTCTAGATCTTCTATTTTTGAATTGGCTTGGTCTAGTTGTTCTTGTAAGGAGGAAATCAGGGTGGTGTTCTGGTTTACCCTTCCCACTGTACCATCCATCTTTGATTCAATTGTGTCTAGTCTCTCCCCTATGCTGTGAAAGTCCCCTTTTATTCCCGCTGTTATTATTGTGCAAGCTTTGGATAGCTCCTGCTGGAGTACTGTAGAGAAATGAACCAATAGTACTGCATCTCCAGGCTAAGGAGTAGGTGGTATGGGTTGGAAATGATCCTACACTGAACTGGACTGGCACAAAGTGATTTGTGCCAGGTCTGCCATGTGTCTGTCAATGAAAGAGTCAGGGGACACTGCATAATGCAGGGAATCCCCCTTCATAAGCAGAGGCAGGGGAAAACGAAGGGTGCTCACCTCTATGCGGCGGTGTCATCTCATCCTGTGACTGGAAAGAGAATTAATGGCTGCTGGCTAAGTTGTAAAGTAGCTGCAGCATTAAAGCCTGCGCTGCAGTGTGAGGAGAGGCTGAGCCATGTGAAGACCGGGTCCTGTGCCCCGCTCCCTTCAGATTGTACGCCATCTTGGGAGAAGAGGCCTGCTGTGCTGCTGGTGAAGGACGCTCCGAATGGGTGGTGTTTTTTTGCCCGTTCCCGTTGTCCTCCACTGCATGATGTGACCCCAAGCCCAAGCAGAGGCTTACTGCTCCCGGATCCCTGGTTTTAGGCCTGGAATGTCCCACGGCGAGCAGAGCTCGGTCAGAACATGTCCGCTCCTGATGCCGCATGCATGCGCCCTGCCTGTACTTCTCAGCATTGAGGACACCATTGATCCTGACCAAAATCTTCAACTCCATTTGAGGAAATGTAGCCCCAAACTTGCAAGGAACCTTCATCAAGCTTCACTGTTGCCTGCAATCACTAATTTTTGTATTGCACTCCAGCCCTCACCAAACATACTGCCTTTTGCTAAAGCCAAATACTTCAAATTTTGGCACATTAGTGCAAAGCAACTGCTGCCATTTTGCTGGACCCCAATTTGTTTGTTTTCATGCATAGTTGAGTTGCTTAGCCATACCTCCCAACATTTTGAGATAGGAATGAGGGACTCCTTTTAACAAACTTATGTAGGCATAGGCCATGCCCCCTGTCACATCCCCTTAAAGGAGAATTAACCAAAAAAAGGTTAATAAATTCCACAAGTGCTTTTTTTTTTACCACTACTATTCCATTATATTGGCTTGTAAAATGTACAAATGCAGTAATTTAGAAATTGGATGAAAGGTTTAGCACTGGGAAACACTTTTTGAAAGAAGTGCATTTTATATACAACTCTATAGATCAGACCAAAATGAGGGACAAATAAGGAGGAACGGAACAGAGGGACAGTACCTCGAAATCAGGGACAGTTAGGAGCTATGGCTTAGCCCCGTTTCCATGTCCTATGCATGAAAACAAAAACAAGACAAACCTGCCAAGCCAACCATTCATTTTCTATTACTCATAATATGTTTGCATATTCCTGTGTTGATTGGTTCATTCCCTTTTCTAGGTAAAAACTTATATGAATATGAATTTCTGTGTGGGCAGTAATGATTGCTTCTGATTCATATCTCTCCTATGCAATAGATCCTTGACCATCTACATTGCCTTTTATTAAAAGCAATGATTGAAATATATGGAAGGTGGTAAATTGGAGCTAGCATTGCATATATCTTTTTCATGTTAGGTGCTACTAATTAAAATAGGTATTTACTGCATCTGAGGGAGATCCCAAGACTCCCCCTGGCAATGCCTTCTCCTCTCAAGCTAGCTTTGTTCAGGCGTCATCAAAGATCAGCAGTTTAATTGTGGGCCCACAGATGACAACATCATGGAAATCCTAGTGTGTATGCAGTAGGCTGCCTTTCACTCTGTTAACTGCCATAACACTACATTAAACAGAGTGATCACTGAGGGAGAGAAGGCTGAAATGCTTCCTCCTGTCTACAGCACTCAGATGTCACCATTCTCTCAGAATGTGCTTTACAGGAAGACCTTGACAGGATGTGTATAGGCAAACTCATTTGACTTTTAACTCATACTGATATTTAATAAAAGAGATAGCTGTGTTTGAATAATTATAGTTTTGCTGTATAAAGTATCTCAATATTTTATCCCAATCGTATCCCTTTCTGTCTTGATGTGCCAAGCTGAAAAAAGGATACCTGTCATAACAATCTTTACCAATGTAGAGAATTTTAAACATCCTTAAAATATACAAAATTAAACAAGTTCAGGATTCTCCAAAATAATATAGTGTTTTTACATAAGTATCCATGCTGAAGGACATCCTTCCAGGCTCTGGGGGGCAGAATGCATCTTTCATTCTGACATGAGGCTGTGCATATGGTCATTAATGGGGCTGTGTGCAGCGTTCTCCAATTTGATAACAGATAAGTAATTAAACTGACATTCCTAAGACTGCTGATCAAATAATCGTCTAACTCTAAAGCCCACATTTTTTTCTCTGTCCTGGGGTGATGCATGCATGTCCTTGTTATGGTGGGTGTCTCTCCCAGGGAAGGGGGCAATCGTACAGGTGCCCATGAACTGGTAAGTAGGACTTCATTAAGCAGTCATATACTCAGGGGTTTAGTTGGATGACCCTTCAGTCTAGGACAGTGGGCTAAGGTACAGTAACCATGGGCAGGAGTGTGTGGCAAGAAACGTGTCTTCGACATTATTTGTGAATAGAAGGCAATCAGTCTCACACGTATAAGTAGGTGTCACTCCATAGGCATACCTCCCAATGTTTTGAGATTTGAACGAGGGACACCTATTGGCAAAAGTATGTAGGCGTAAAGCACCCCCCCCCCCCCCCCCACCACCACCACCACACCTCACCTCCTTAAAGGAGAATTATACAAAACAGAGATTAATTAAACCCACACATGCTTTTTTTTACCACTACTATTCCTTTATATTGGCTTTTGATATTTACAAATGCAGCAATTTAGAAATTGGTTGAAAGGTTTAGCACTGGGAAACACTTTTTGAAGGATACAAAGTGCAATTTGTATACAACTATATAGATCTGACAAAAATGAGGGACAAATAAGGAGGAAAGAGGGACAGCGGAACTTTGTTCCAAATCAGGGACCATTGGGAGCTATGACATAGGAGAGGTTTAAGGCAAGTGTCTTATATACAGGGTGTTGACAGGTCATAGTCAGCTCCTTGGGAAGGCATCATTTCATAAAATAAGTTCACTAGGCAACTGGTGGTATAAGCATGTGCTTCATCTTTTAACTGAGAGTTAGGCATATGTCTCAAGTGTGAAAGTGGGTGTCAATCTTGGGTAACACTGGGGAATGGCTGTAATGTAAAATTGTAAAGCCTATGTTACCCCAACATATTCACATTTCTGATATGTATCTGTTGTTCCACGTACTTGTGTTAAACAGTATCATCTTCTCTTTGCATTGCTTCCTGTGTGTGAAATACCTGGTGATCCTGCTTTCCTATTTCAAACTGACCAGGCTAGTCATAAAAGCACGTCCATCCTAGCGTGGTCAGTTTTCTTCTTTCCATTCTAGTTGGTATCACAGCCTACCTGTAGCTCAATGGCCAGACTTGTGCTGACAGGCCTCACTGCAGAGCTCTTCAATAGGAAGATAAGTATACTGATGTTTCCCTGCCTCCTGCTAAAACGTCCCCCTGCAGTCTCCTTCCCCAGCTCTTCAAGTCCCTTATGAAGCAGGGAACAGAGGTTATGTGATCATATAAAAAAGAAAACAATTATATATATATATATATATATATATATATATATATCGATTGACCGTCTGTGTATCTCACCCACAACATTTTATTATATATATATACAGTATCTCACAAAAGTGAGTACACCCCTCACATTTTTGTAAATATTTTATTATATCTTGTGACAGCACTGAAGAAATTACATGTTGCTACAATGTAAAGTAGTGAGTGTAAATTTGCTGTCCCCCTAACTCAACAAACAGCCATTAATGTCTAACACACACCGAGCCACCCAGCAGCCTGGCCCACCCACTCTCTCACCTGCCTGCCTGCTCACACACCGAGCCGCTCGGCCCACCCACAGAGCCGCCTGCTCTCTCACTCTCCCAGCCGCCCACCCCAACTAATTTCTCTGGGGAGCAATTGCCCCATTGCCCCCCGATATACAGTATCTCACAAAAGTTAGTACACCCCTCACATTTTTGTAAATATTTTATTATATCTTTTAATGTGACAACACTGAAGAAAATACACTTTGCTACAATGTAAAGTAGTGAGTGTACAGCTTATATAACAGTGTAAATTTGCTGTCCCCTCAAAATAACTCACCATACAGCCAATAATGTCTAAACCGCTGACAACAAAAGCGAGTACACCCCTAAGTGAAAATGTCCAAATTGGGCCCAATTAGCCATTTTCCCTCCCCGGTGTCATGTGACTCGTTAGTGTTACAAGGTCTCAGGTGTGAATGAGAAGGTGTGTTAACTTTGGTGTTATCACTCTCTCATACTGGTCCCTAGAAGTGCAACATGGCACCTCATGGCAAAGAACTCTCTGAGGATCTGATTAAAAAAAAGAATTGTTGCTCTACATAAAGATGGCCTAGGCTATAAGAAGATTTTTAAGACCCTGAAACTGAGCTGCAGCACAGTAGCCAAGACCATTCAGTGGTTTAACAGAACAGGTTCCACTCAGAACAGTCCTCATCATGATCGACCAAAGAAGTTGAGTACACATGATCCAGAGGTCATCTTTGGGAAATAGACATATGAGTGCTGCCAGCACTGCTGCAGAGGTTGAAGGGGTGGGTGGTCAGCCTGTCAGTAATCAGACCATACACCGCATACTGCATCAAATTGGTCTGCATGACTGTCATCCCAGAAGGAAGCCTCTTCTAAAGATGAAGAACAAGAAAGCCTGCAAACAGTTTGTTGAAGACAAGCAGATAAGGGACGTGGATTACGGGAACCACATCCTGTGATCTGATGAGACCAAGATAAACTTATTTGGTTCAGATGATGTCAAGCGTGTGTGGCGGCAACCAGGTGAGGAGTACAAAGACAAATTTCAGTCAAGCACGGTGGTGGGAGTGTCATGACTACAGTTCATTGAGGGAACCATGAATGCCAACATGTACTGTGACATACAGAAGCACAGCATGATCCTATGGAGACTGGGCCGCAGTATTCCAACATGATAAGACTACCACTGCCTTGTTAAAGAAGCTGAGGGTAAAAGTGATGTACTGGCCAACTATGTCTCCAGACCTAAACCCTATTGAGCATCTCTGGGGCAGCCTCAGATGGAAGGTGGAGGAGTGTAAGGTCTCTAGCATCCACCAGCTCCGTGATGTCATCACAGAGGAGTAGAAGAGGACTCCAGTGGTAGCCTGTGAAGCTCTGGTGAACTCCATGCCCAAGAGGGTTAAGGCAGTGCTGGAAACTAATGGTGGCCACACAAAATATTGACGCTTTGGACCCAATTTTGACATTTTCACTTAGGGGTGTACTTACTTTTGTTGCCATATATACACAGTGCCTTGAAAAAGTATCCATACCCTGTGAAATTATCCACATTTTGTCATGTTAATCCCCAAAAACTTAAATTAATGCATTTTATTGGGATTTTATATGACAGACCAACACAAAGTGGCACTTAAAGTGTAAAAAAAAACCCTATCGATTTTAGCCAAAGAAGCTGCCATCTTTGCCTCTGTTTATTCTACAACTGCCATATTGCTGCACATGTGATCAGTTATGACACCAGCCATTGCATGGTTTGACAGTTTGGTTGCGAGTACAACCAATGGGAGAGCTACATTCCGAAAATGAAACTGTTTTATGGATGGGTTTACTTCCAAATTAATTGTGAACTGGAAGGAAAATGATAAATGGTTTTCAAATTTTTTTACAAAAAAAAAACTGAAAAGTGTGACGTGCATTTGTATTCAGCCCCCTTTACTCTGATACCCCTAACTAAAATCTAGTGGAACCAATTGCCTTCAGAAGTAACCTAATTAGTAAATATAATCTACCTGTGTGTAATTTAATCTCAGTATAAATGCTTCTGTTCTGTGAAGCCTTCAGAGGGTTGTTAGAGAACCTTAGTGAACAAACAGCATCATGAAGGTCAGGAACACACCAGATAGGTCAGGGATAAAGTTGTGGAGAAGCTTAAAGCAGGGTTAGGTTATAAAAAAAATCCCAGGCTTTGAACATCTCACGGAACACTGTTCAATCCATCATCCGAAAATGGAAAGAGTATAGAACAACTGAAAACCTACCGAGACATGGCTGTCCACTTAAACTGACAAGCAGGGGGGGCATTATCCAGAGAAGCAGGCAAGAAGCCCATGGTAACTCTGGAGGAGCTGCAGAGATCCACAGCTCAGGTGGGAGAATCTGTCCATATTAGTCCTACATATCCACAATCTGGCCTTTATGGAACAGTGGCAAAAAGAAAGCCCTCTGTGGAAAATAAGCCATATGAAGTCTTGTTTGCAGGTGGCACGTGGGGGACACAACAAATGTGGAAGAAGGTTCTCTGGTCAGGTGATATGAAAGTTTTACTTTTTGGCATAAAAGTAAAACGTTATGTGTGGCGGAAAACGAACACCACACATCATACTGAACACACTGTCCCCACTGTGAAACATGGTGGTGGCAACGTCATGTTGTGGGGATGCTTTTCTTCAGCAGGGACAGGGAAGCTGGTCAGAGTTGATGAGAAGATGGATGGAGCCAAATACAGGGCAATCTTAGAAGAGAAAGTCTGCAAAAGACTTGAGACTGGGGTGGAGGTTCACCTTCCAGCAGGACAACAACCCTAGACATACAGCCAGAGATACGATGGAATGGTTTAGATGGACCAGTCAAAGTCCAGACCTAAATCCAACTGAGAATTTGTGGCAAGACATGAAAATTGCTATTCTCTGATGCTCTCCATCCAATCTGACAGAGCTTGTGCTATTTTGCAAAGAAGAATGGGCAAAAATTTCACTCTCTAGATGTGCAAAGCTGGTAGAGACATACCCAAAAAGACTTGCAGCTGTAATTGCAGCGAAAGTTGGTTCCACAAAGTATTGACTCAGGGGGACTGAATACAAATGCGTACCACATATTTATTTGTTAAAAATTTTGAAAACCATTTATCATTTCATTTTCCTTCCACTTCACAATTATATGCCACTTTGTGTTGGTCTATCACATAAAATCTCATTAAAATACATTTACGTTTTTGATTATGACATGACAAAATTTGGAAAATTTCAAGGGGTATGAATACTTTTTCAAGGCACTGTATATATGTATATATATATATATATATATATATATATATATATATACTCACACATAAACGTTTTACTTTTCTTTTCTATTTTCCACAGAATGGGTTGTATTACAACGTAAGGGTTCACATATACCACTGGTCTCCTAAGTGCAGCCCAGGATGGATGTGGCCCTTTGCTTGCCTTTTTCCAGCCCTTGGGACACTATTCCATCTACTAACACAAACAATGGGGCACTATTCATCCAACTGATACCAATGATGGGGCACTATTCCTCCCACTGACACCATTGATGGGGCAGAGTTCCTTCCATTGGCAGCAACGATGGGGCAGAATTCCTTCCATTGACAACCGATGATGGGGAAAAATTCCTTCCATTGACTTCCATGATGGGGCAGAATTCCTTCCATTGGTATCAACGTTGGGGCACTATTCCTCCCACTCACACCAGAAATAGGGCATTTTCCACTCCCACTGGACGCCAGGACATTTTCTACTCCCACTAGCCCTGGTCCTGTTTCCCTAAAGTCTGAAGGACAGTAAACTGGCCCTTTGTTTAGAAAGTTTGGAGACCCCTGACATATACTTTAAAAGGGAGGGGGGGGGTGCTTGCTAGTTCTGGCTCTGTCATGAAACTACCATTCACAGAAGTCACATCTGGCTTCCCACAGCCAAGATGGTGGCACAGGGTACCCAAAGAACCAGCATAGGTGAACACAGCGCTGGACTTTTGGACTGGAGAGTACCTGTTTATTAAACGTCAACAGCTACAGTAATTAGCATTTTCATTAATAAATTACAGAAGTTTCTCTTTAAGGCACACAAAAACGTCCACATTTGCATTGCTTGTACTGTCATAGGCCATCAAACACCCTCTAGTGCATTCTTCCCTATGAAGTGGCAGCCAGGTCACAGATATTACCCCCCTGGTTTATTGAATGAAGGATGAAGCTGGGCCCTCTGGATTTCCACTGGGCCCTAGACTCCTTGTCTAATTTGGTTTGTGCATTATCCAGCGTTAAAAAGCAATATAACATGTTTACCTGCCTGAATATCATCTCACCAGTTCATGATTTGAATGGGGTCATATGGAGTGGGCGGTAATAATTACCCTTGGTATGGTAAGGAATTGAGGGATGCAAGGTGTAGGTGGTAATTAGTGAGGGATGCAACATATTGGTGAGTCAGGCCTGTTATGTTATAGATGTTTATAGCAAAATTGCTTGCTTTGGTTTTGTTGTATTTTGTATCTGATGTTGTAAGAGCGCTAGTTCTGCATACAGTGTTTTGCAGAAATGGCTATAGATCCTTCCACCTGCCAAACAGCAAAATGGTAATTGTTTTCAAATGTTGGCAAGTATGTAGCAAGTCATACGTTTTCTCATGTAGGATTTAATCAGTAGGTCTTGTCTACTTTCGGGGTACAGGAATGTATCAGTGGAAAGAAAAGCTGTGCCTAACCAATACGTTGTGCACGTGATTTGTTCAGGCAGCATATCCTGTACATGCCGTGCTTCTCTGCATCCTCAGAGATCTGTCTATTCTATATCCTCACTGAACTGCTGGATTTTAGAACTATTCATGAGTTAATATCACAAAGTTGCCTCTTCTTTCCGTCCAGGGAGCTGGTTAAACATCTGGAAAAAGATAAAAAAAACAAAAATCTTGAAATCATTTTTCACCGTCTCTGGCAAAAACTTTTTCCTCTTCCGTCTGGAGAGAATTTAGTGAAGACTTGTTACATATGGAATGCAAGGTTTTCATGTAATGAATTGCACGCACGCCTGACTTATCTAGCCAAATGTCCACTGGATCGTCTGAAGTTCACCTAAGCCCAACGACTTACGTACCCACAGTCGCCCAATTTATCACTGACGTGCACAGATTTGAAAGCACAGCATCAGTGCAGATAAGTGTAACATATGCCTCTTTTCCAAGTTCATGGATGTTAACGCTCATTCATGCCTATTTTATTTATAGACTTGGGTATTTTTATTTTTTTTGCTTCTTCACATCGAAAGAATTAAATCAGTCTCAAAGGGTTTCATAGAGCAATTTTTTTTACCTTAGGCAACGAGAGATGGAATTACCTGCAGACATAAAAGAAAAACAAAAGCTTGTGTTATGCAAAATGGGATGCTTAGCGCTTTAATGCCCCCCTAAGGCCGGTGTTATGCTCTAAGAATCTTAAGCACAGATATGACTCTTGCTTTTTCACTCAGAAAGGACACTTTAAATATATCAACATTCATAAACAGACATTACTAACGCTCTAGTGATGAACAAAAGCTTAGTACTAGAGAAGAGTGAACTTCGTACAACCAACACTTCGCGTAATCAATTCCTTCTACCAGATCATGGTGGATTGCATGTTTTTTCTCGAATGAAAAAAATGCTTCCTATGTCCCCCAGATGTCCTACATACTTTTAAAGGCATCGGTAACCTTTTACGTTACTTCATTTTTCAGCTTTAAAATCTTTTTCCATTTTTTTTTAAATATGGCTGGAGGGTTGCAAGTGTGCAGGCTCTCCAGTATCCCGTCAGAAGCACAAACATAGTTACATAGTTGGTCTGGTTGAAAAAAAGACACAAGTCCATCTAGTTCAACCAATAGAGAGGAAAAAAATAATTATGCAATCCCATATACACAATCCTATACATTGTTACATAGTTACATAGTAGGTGAGATGTCGAAAAAAGACACAAGTCCATCAAGTCCAACCTATGTATGTGAAACCTATACCCACAGTTGATCCAGAGAAAGGCAAAAAACCCCAATAAAGCATGATCTAATTTCCTGATCCCCCGAGGGGCAATCACATATTCCCTGAATCAACTTTACTTATAAATGTTAGTATTCAGTTATATTATGTACATTAAGGAAAGAATCAATACTGAACACATTCACTCACTGTGTCCATTTCTGTGTGTTCACTGTGTTTACTTTGTTCACTGTTTGTGAATGAACAGGAAGCTGCTCAGCACGGAGCACTTCCCATCCATCCACTGTCCAGTGCAGCTGAGGCTGCAGAGAAAGGTGTGTGTGTTTGAGATTTGGGGTGCACAACCTAATGCAATAGGCTGCGCACACCTATGGAAAAAATCCAGTCCTTTCTTAAGGCTGGGTTCACATATGAGCACGCAGCGACTCTGTTCACCGTTTCAGGACTGATTTCAGCCCAAATTTTTGGCTGAATTCAGACCTAAAATGGACCAAAAGACACACAGGATTTCTGTGCAAATCGCACCGGAGCCTCTGCGGAGATATGCAAATAGAGTAAATAGATACTTAACCTGTCACGCTTTAAAATCACTCGCACTCATGGAATGACGTCAAACTTCTGTACGTGTAATTATCCATAGGTGATGCTTTAAAAGCCTTTGCAGGTTAACAGTTTCGATTTACACAGGAGGTCTGGTGCTAGAATTACTGCTCTCGCTCTGACGATTGCAGTGATACTTCACATGTGTTGCGATCACTGTTTACATATACGCCTGAGACTGACGTGTGCGTTCACCACAGCATGTGAGCACGAGGTGATGGAGGTGGTTCCAAAATTTCTTTTTTTTTATTATTTCTTTTATTTTATTAATTTTTACACTGTTTAAAAAAAAATGTGATTACTTTCATTGCTTGTAAAAGGAATGCAAACATCCCTTTAGACAACAATAGCTGTGCGGCCAGTAAACAAAGAGCCAGAACCGGAAGTGACAATATAGTCGACGCTCACCAGTTCTGACGTCACACAGTGGGAGGAACAGCATTATTTCCTCTCCCAGACATGGATGCCGCCAGTCGCATCATTCCTGGGCTTCCTTATTGCTACTTGTAAAAGTATTCCAGTGGCTGCCCAGCCGCTCAGGAATACTTTTACATGGAAGAGAATGTAAAAAATGACACCGGGATCATGGTTGTAACATCAACCATAATCCTGGTGCAAGCACCTCCCTACCAGGACGTATATATTCAAGGATTAGAACCCCTGTCAGTTTTTTTTGCCATTATTATCCCATTGGGGAGTTTTCCCCTTCACTTCCTGTCCCACAGCCAAAATAGGAAACAAGAAGAAACCCTCCAAAGTGAGGGGATCCCTGTTTGTGACCAAGGTCACTAGCATTAGTGTCCTCATTGGAAGATTTCCCCTCTATTCTTGTTCCGGTGACAAACCAAAAGTTGGTATTTTCTCTCTGTTAGCCCCTGTACACACGGTGGGATTTCCGATGGAAAAGATCCGATCCGACCATGTTGTTGGATAATCCGACCATGTGTGGGCTCCATCTGACTTTTTCCGTCGAAATGTCCAACCAACAAAGTTTGAGAGCTGGATATAAAATTTTCAGACATGATCCGATCTGACTTTGTCCTATCGTTTTTAGAAAATTCCGATCAGACAAAGTGCCACGCATGCTCAGATCAAATTACAAGACCAAAGCTATTGGCTACTAGCCGCAAGGTAGTCCCGTCACAACGAATGAACGTCATCACGTTCCGAACGATCGGATTTTCCGAAAACTTTGTCCGACCGTGTGTATGCAACACCAGTTTCGGACAAAATCCATCGGAAAAAATCCGACGGATTTTGTTGTTGTAATGTCTGACCGTGTGTGCAAGGGCTAACATAAACAGGACCTGGTCCTTGATGATGCCCTGAGGGAGGGTGAAACGCGCTGACACAATTTCCGGTTCTGAGTCCTAACAACATCACTTCCAGTTGCTGTGAAAAGCACGCTTGACACGGCATTCCCGGAAAGATTCCTTGCACTTTACATGCACTTTACCTTTTGTCCTGTAAGTTTATTTTGATTATCGCGCAATAAACATTAGCTTTACAGTACATCACTATTAGTTCTCTCTTTTATTCTGGGCTTGGTGAGCATACCAAATTTCTGAGAGGTACGCTGGGGAGATCCATACGGGACCCCTGTGACCCACCATTCCTTACTAGATCTAAGCCTGTCTGACCCCTAGACTGAAATGCTTGGGGTCCAGTATTTTTGGTGAGTATGGATACAAAAAGGGTGTGTGCGTGTGTCACACCACGGAGTGATTTTATTTGGAGCACATCGGCACTTAAGCCCCATACACACTATCAGATTTTCTGCTGATTTTTTCCTTCAAATTTACCAAAACCATGTAATATGAGGTCATAGGAGTTTCAATTTGTATGCAATCAGGCAGGCCCTTGCACTACATGGTTTTGGTAAATCTGAAGACAAAAATCAGCAGAAAATCTGATAGTGTGTATGGGGCTTTAGACCCCTTTCACACTGGGGCGCCTTGCAGGCACTATAACGCTAAAAATAGCGCCTGCAAAGCATCCTGAAAGAGCTGCTGCTGTCTCTCCAATGTGAAACCCCGGGGGCTTTCACACTGGAGCGGTGCGCTGGCAGGACGGTAAAAAAAGTCCTGCTAGCAGCATCTTTGGAGCGATGAAAGAGTGGTGTATACACCGCTCCTTCACCGCTCCTGTCCATTGAAATCAATGGGACAGCGCACCTATACCGCCAGAATAGCGCTGCTGCAGCAGCGCTTTGCAGTGGTTTTAACCCTTTCTCGGACACTAGCGGGGGGTAAAAGCAGCCGAATAGCGCTACAAAATTGAAGGTAAAGTACCACTAAAAATAGCGGTGTTTACCGCTGACGCACCCATTGCCCCAGTTTGGTCTTATAAGATTGAATCACAAGAGTACTTTATTATATTGGATAGGGGGGGAAAACACAGAGCTATATTAGAATAAAGGTGAAAAACACCACGCTATATTAGAATAAGAGTGAAAAACAGCTGCTAACACTTCCAACAAACAAAGCCCAAAAATATAAACAACAAAATAGTGTAGCGCTAATTTAAATCATGATATCTTCACTAAAGAAAATATCCAAATGTGAACAATCATAAGTGCTAAAAAAACAGGAAATAAAATCCTCTATAATGTGATTAATACACATAAAATGGAGGACACGTGAAATATCCGGGTGAAAACAATCATAAATAAAAAGCAGAGAATAAAGTCCTCTATAATGTGACTAATACACGTGAGGTAAAATAGGAGACATTCTTCAAATGCAGTAGACGTATCACTGATCAGATGTGGCAAGGTGTATCAAATTGTCTGAAGTTCTAAAAAGTAGATGGAATACTCTTACCAGATGAGGTGGACTCCCCAGTCTTACGACAGTAGAGTCAGGAACGCTTGGGGCCTACACATGAGACCAGATGGTAGATTGGAAGTAGTCAAACCGGATTCACAGGAGACTCAAAATGGTGGAGCAGCCGTAGCGGGCGTCTTTCAGGAGGTCCCTCCAGAAGTCCAGATCAGGTGGGGCCCATTCAAATTTCAAACCCCAAATATAGAGGGGGTTTTCACAGGGATGGTAATGAAGAAAAAAGAAAGCTCCAAATGGTGCAGGTCAAAAAATTTTTTTCATGAGGTATTTATTAAAAAGTCATAAAAAAGGACATAAATTATGACAAGTGATTACAAAAACGAAAGAAATGGTAAAAGCAATGTGGGGTGCTAGATGCGCTAGATACTTTATTATATTGGGTCGATAATGGCATCACAGTTCTTTCATTTGATGCTTTTTGGACTTTATATTTGATTTTGCCATTTGCATTTTTGCACAGCTGCAAGCTCTGTATTTATGCTTCATGTTTACAGGTGACTAACACTTTGTGTACAGCAGCTGCAGTTATTTCACATTTATTTCAGCTCAACATTTTTTTTTGACCATAAGGTTTAATAATGTTTGCACACTGACATCGTTGGTGGACTATATGATTTATGTAAATAAGCGTGCTATATTTTTTGAGTGAATTCACATGCAGTAGATGTAATGTATTGATATTGCACTGTTTTGTTCTGCATTAGTCACTTTTTAGGATAACAAGCTTTATGGTTCACACAAGGTTAGAAGGGTTGTTACATCAACTTGAGAATTTATTGCACTGTACAACTTTATTTATAAACATTGTTTTGCACATTGATTTCGTTTTGTACATTTGTTATATGTAATATATATGTAATTGTCGCATGCTTTGAAAAAGGGGGCCCTGCTTGCCACTGAAAAGGTGCATTTTAGTGTAACATTAAGGGCCAGTTCACACTAGATGGGGTGCGAATTCACAGCAAATTCGCAGCAAACCCGCACCACATCTAAATCGCTAACCTGTTCATGTGATCTGATTGCAGAGTGTATGTTAAGCTAACTAAACCAATCAGTTTGCAAAACGCAGCGCATGTGAACGCCCATGCAATCCGATTCCATTGCGGACAAAAAAAAAGGTCCTGCATGAGTTTGGTCTAAACGCGATGCAAATTCAGCCATACAGTTTGTATGGCTGAATTTGCATCACACAAACATCGCATGTGATCTGCACAGCAAAGCAGTGCGAATCACATGCGATGTCTGGCATAACACCAGTGTGAACCGGCCCTTACTATTCAACAAAAGTTTTCTGTTTGGAGGATTGGTGTTCTGGCAATGCATATTAGGTTGAGTCACAGGTAGACATCAACATCTGTTACAAAAGTTATCTAAGCTCTACTCCCAAAAGTTTGAGATTCCCAGGAAGAAAGAGATGATCAATTATAATATATGGCAGATTCCAATTGGCTAGTTGAATCTTCAGTCCAGAAAGATTCCCTCTAAATAAGCAGCAATAGCTATTTGATCATTTCACAAATAGCTAACAACAAAAACGAGTAACATTTAAAGTGCCATTAAACACTGTGTAAAAGACAAAACAAAATAAAACTCTATTAGAGTATATATTTTTAAAGTGTTACTGAACACACAACAGAAAAATCAGTCTGTATATGCAGTAAATCATGCTTGTTATACTCACTATGGAATCTAGGCGTTAATTCTCTGCATTTTGTAAAATGGCTGTTTTATCCTGTCTTCTCTGATCCTCCCCTTCTTCAACTGTCCCCAATCCATCTGCTGATAGTACAGAGTCATTGAGTCACTCTGCACATGCTCAGTTTGATGTGTATTGCTAGAGAGGGCCAATCAGCACTTTCCAGACAGAAAGGCAGGGGTCATGCAGCCTCAAAGGACAGTCAGAGGAGAATGAAAACTGATAGACACTGATAGAAGTCACAAAACTGCTATATACTTTTGATGAGAAAAGATATTTAGCAGTTTATATTTACTAAAATAATTGCATTTCCATGTTCTGTGTACTGTGTGAGACCAGATATAGTAAATTCAGGGACCTGGGTTTAGCAACACTTTAACTCAAAAAGTATCTTCTATAGCTCTTAGGTCGACCATAGATTATGCGATTTTTTTCCTGCTGGAACTAGCCAGGAAATGTGTTCCGACACCTCTGCCAGGGAGCAGAATTTTTTTTTTATAGCTTTTTCTATGTAACTCTCTGCCCGCGGAGCGATCTGACAGCCGACACAGCTCCTATAGTGCCGGCTGCAGCCTTAAGAGAGAAGAGCGGAGTGATATCAGCTGCAATCTTCCTCTCCCTGTAGCACAGCGGAAGTTCCTCTGAGGAACAGTTGCTGCGTGTCCTGTTCTGTGACTCCTTCTCACTGAATAAGGTAGATTACATGCCTGCCTGAGGTAAGTACATTGATTTTGGAAATAATTTAAACACTATTGCCGTTGGATGAATATAGGGCCTGTCTGGCTGTCTAATAATGCTGCCTGGATATGGGGACTGTCACTTGCTGGACATTGGGGACTGTCTCTTGCTGTATATGGGGGACTGTCTCTTGATGTATATGGTGGACTGTCTCTTGCTGTATATGGATGACTGCCTCTTGCTGTATATGGAGGACTGTCACTTGCTGGACATTGGGGACTGTCTCTTGCTGTATATGGGGGACTGTCTCTTGATGTATATGGGTGACTGTGTCTTGCTGTATATGGAGGACTGTCTCTTGCTGGATATTGGGGACTGTCTCTTGCTGGATATGGGCAACGTCTCTTGCTGTGTATGGTGACTGTTTCTTTTTGTATATGGGGGACTGTTTCTTGCAGTATATGGGGAATGTCTTTTCCTGTATAAAGGGGACTGTCTCTTGCAGTATATGGGGACTGTCTCCTGCTATAATTGGGGACTATCTCCTGCTATATATGGGGGCTGTCTATTGCTAAATATGGGGGACTGTCTTGTTCTGTATATGGGGACTGTCTCTTGCTGTATATGGGTGATTGTCGCTTACTGTATATGGAGGACTGTTTCTTGCTGTATATGAGGACTGTCTCTTGCTGTATACGGAGGACTGTCTCTTGCTGTATATGGGGGACTGTCTCTTGCTGTATATGGGGACTGTCTCTTGCTGTATACGGAGGACTGTCTCTTGCTGTATATGGGGGACTGTCTCTTGCTGTATATGGGGACTGTCTCTTGCTGGACATTGGGGACTGTCTCTTGCTGGACATTGGGGACTGTCTCTTGCTGTATATGGGGACTGTCTCTTGCTGGACATTGGGGACTGTCTCTTGCTGGACATTGGGGACTGTCTCTTGCTGTATATGGGGACTGTCTCTTGCTGGACATTGGGGACTGTCTCTTGCTGTATATGGGGCCAGTCTCTTGCTGTATATGGGGCTTGTCTCTTGCTGGATGTTGGAGACTGTCTCTTGCTGGATATGGAAATATCTGGAAGTGGATCTTGCTTTCTATTAACAAATTCCATACAAATTACCTTGTATATCGCTCCAAATTATACTTGCTTCCATGTTCTCAAATGGGGGCAGTGCTAGGAGGTGTGTAGGGGTGGAGACAAGGGGTGGTCTTGGTGCGGTTCTAGGGGTGGGTAGGGGGTGGAGACAGGCTGAGCCAGTGGAAGGGGGGTGAGTTCCACCACCTTTTCCCTGAGAAAAAAAGCCCTGCCTGCAACCATGGGTGGAGGAAAGAACATTGCTTGATTCCCCCATCACAGTCAGGAATGCCTCCCGTGGTGCTATTGTGTTCTCCCTAGGGGGCATGCTGAGCCGTCCCTTCTGGAAGAACATAGTCATCATTTATAGCATCTATAGCCCCTGACAATAATCAAATGTAAAAAATTTACATGCTGTTTGTTCCCAAAACACACGACCGGACTTTCCAGCAGACTACGTCCGACGGTCTTCCCGACGGACTTTCGGCGGACTTCCGAAGGACTTTCCGAACGAATGGACTTGGCCACACACAATCACACCAAAGTCTGACAGATTTGACCGTGAATACGTACGACCGGACTAGAATAAGGAAGTTCATAGCCAGTAGCCATTAGCTGCCCTAGCGTCTGTTTTCGTCTGTCGGACTAGCATACAGGCGTACAAATTTTTCGAACAAACTCTAAAAATATTTTAAACATGTTCTAAATCTAAAGTCCATCTGATTTTTCAACTGCAAAAGTCCGATGAAGCCCACACCCGGTCGAATTGTCTGACGGATTTGTTCCGTCGGACCTTTGTTGTCGAAAAGCCGGCCGTGTGTACACGGCATTAGTGGCTACCTCCATGGTCCCATGTAATTTGTAGTGTGCATGGAGCAGTGCATATGCATACAATGTGCACTGCCCACTCCAAACAAAGAGAAGTGAGGGGCATAAGGAGACGTTTGTGAACTCATGGAGGATGTCACAATGAGGCAGAAAAACACAGTAGACATGAAAAATAGATTACAGGGCCATTAAAGTGGTTCTAAAGGCAGATTTATTTTTTTAACGCATTAATCTCTATGCATTAAGATAAAAAAAACTTTCAGTGTGCGGCAGCTCCCCTCAGCCCCCCCCCCCCAATACTTAACCGAGCCCCATCTTGATCCAGCGATATTGCACGAGAGCCTCGGCTGTCCAGAACTCTCCTTCTTGATTGGCTGAGACACAGCTGCATGCGCAATAGGCTCCTGCTGCTGTTAACCACTTGACCACTGGGCACTTAAACACCCTTAATAACCAGACCAATTTTCAGCTTTCGGTGCTCTCACATTTTGAATGACAATTACTCAGTCATGCAACACTGGACCTATATGAAATTTTTGTCCTTTTTTTCACACAAATGGAGCTTTCTTTTGGTGGTATTTAATCACCGCTGGGTTTTTTATTTTTTGTGCTATAAAAGAAAAAATACAGAAAATTCTGTAAAAAAATGAATTTTTCTTCATTTCTGTTATAAAATTTAGCAGATTAGTAATTTTTTCTTCATAAATTTTGGCCAAAATTTATACCACTACATATCTTTGGTAAAAATAAGTACAAATTGGTGGATATTATTTGGTCTTTGTGAAAGTTATAGAGTCCACAAACTATGGTGCCAATATCTGAAAATTGATCACACCTGAAGTACTGACGGCCTATTTCAATTCTTGAGACCCTAACATGCCAGAAAAGTACAAATACCCCCCAAATGACCCCTTTTTGGAAAGAAGACATTCCAAGGTATTTAGTAAGAGGCATGATGAGTTTTTTGAAGTTGTCATTTTTTCCCACAATTCTTTGCAAAATCAAGATTTTTTTTACTTTTTTTTTTTTTTCACAAAATTGTCATATTATCAGTTTATTTCTCACACAGCATATGCATACCACAAATTACACCCCAAAACACAATCTGCTATTACTCCCGTGTACGGCGATACCACATGTGTGAGACTTTTACACAGTGCGGCCACATACAGAGGCCCAACATGCAGGGAGCGCCATCAGGCGTTCTGGAGCACCCAGGACAATTCTGACATTTCTCTCCTACATGTAAAAATCATAATTTATTTGCTAGAAAATTACATCGAATCCCAAAACATTATATATGTTTTTTTTAGCAAACACCCTGGAGAATACAATGGTGGTCGTTGCAACTTTTTATCTCGCACGGTATTTGCGCAGCAATTTTTCGAATGCTTTTTTTTGGAAAAAAAACTGTTTTGTGCTTAAAAAAAAAAAAAACACAGTAAAGTTAGCCCAATTTTTGCATAATGTGAAAGATGAAGTTACACCGAGTAAATCGATACCTAACATGTCACTCTTCAAAATTGCACAGGCTCGTGGAATGGCGCCAAACGTCGCTACTTAAAAATCCCCATAGGCGACGATTTAATTTTTTTTTACTGGTTATATGTTTTGAGTTACAGAGGAGGTCTAGGGCTAAAAAAAAATCCAACGTACGCAGCGATACCTCACATGTGTGGTTTGAACACCGTTTTCATATGTGGGCGGGACTTACGTATGCGTTCGCTTCTGCATGCGAGCACATGGGGACAGGGGCGCTTTAAAAAAAAAAAAAAATTTATTGTTCATTTTACTTTATTTATTTTAGTTTGACATTTTTTTCCCCAAAAATAAATTTTTTGATCACTTTTATTCCTATTACAAGGAATGTAAACATCCCTTGTAATAGGAATATGGCATGACAGGTCCTCTTTACAGTGAGATATGGGGTCAATAAGACCCCGCATCTCACCTCTAAGCTGGGAAGCCTGAAAAAAAAAAAAAAAAAAGATTCTGGATTTGATAGTATTGGCGAGTCGGTAGAAGCACCGGAGGGCGGCGGGAGGGGGGGGGGGTGTCTATGGCTGGGTATTGCAGGGTATCACCGACTATGGCTGGGTATGGCTGGGTATATCAGAGTATGGCTGGGTATCTCAGAGTATGGCGTTGCAGAGTATTGCGTTGCAGAGCATTGCAGGATATTGTAGGGTGTTGCAGAGCATTGCAGAGTGTTGCACGGTATTGGCGGGTGTTGCCGAGCATTGCAGAGTGTTGCAGGGTATTGGTGGGTGTTGCAGAGCATTGCAGAGTGTTGCAGAGCATTGCAGAGTGTTGCAGGGTATTGGCGGGTGTTGCAGAGCGTTGCAGAGCATTGCAGGATATTGGAGGGTGTTGCAGAGCATTGCAGAGTGTTGCACGGTATTGGCGGGTGTTGCAGAGCATTGCAGAGTGTTGCAGGGTATTGGTGGGTGTTGCAGAGCATTGCAGAGTGTTGCAGAGCATTGCAGGGTATTGCAGAGTGTTGCAGGGTATTGTAGAGTGTTGCAGAGCATTGCAGAGTGTTGCAGAGCATTGCAGAGTGTTGCAGGGTATTGCAGGGTATTGCAGAGTAATGGCAGGGTATTGCAGAGTATTGCAGTGTAATGCAGACTATTGCAGAGTAATGCAGAGTAATGCAGGGTAATGCAGAGTTATGCAGAGTAATGCAGGGTAATGCAGAGTAATGCAGAGTAATGCAGGGTAATGCAGGGTAATGCAGAGTAATGCAGGGTAATGCAGAGTAATGCAGGGTATTGCAGGGTATTGCAGAGTAATGCAGAGTAATGGCAGGGTATTGCAGAGTTTTTGCAGGGAATTGAGGGGTTAATTTTCGGTGAGCAGCGATGTGGGCACTGCAGATGCAGCCCACATCGCTGCTGACACCGATCTCCTCCCCCTCCGCTGTTCCGATCGGTACAGAGAGGGGGAGGGAGGAACCGGCGTCATAACATGACGCCGGTTTGTTTACAAGTGATCACTCCGTCATTTGACGGAGCGATCACGTGGTAAACGGCCGCGACGAGCGGCCGTTTACCGTGATCCATGATGCGCCGGGTCCTGTGGACCCGGCGGCTACGGATGCTCTCGAGTGCGCGCCCCAGGGGGCGCGCGAGAGCGGAATTCTGGGAGGACGTCATATGACGGCCTCCCACAGTTAAGAAACCGCCCTAAAGCCGTCATTCGGCTATAGGGCGGTTATTAAGTGGTTAATCAAAGTCAGGGATCCAATAAGGAGAGGGTGGGGCGAGCCACTGCTCCGTGTATAAATGGATATACAGAGCAGAGGTTTGGCTCAGTTGCTCCCATAAAAAGCTGCTTGCTGTGGGGGCACTCAGCAGGAGGAGGGGCCAGTTGCCGGCAAGGGACCTGAGAAGAGGAGGATCTGGGCTGCTCTGTGCAAAACCACTGCATAGAACAGGTAATTATGACATGTTTGCTGTTAAAAAAACCCCAAAACAAACAAAAAAACAAAAAACAAGACTTTAATTAGTGAATGAGTATTGATTCTTTTTGGTTAGTCCAACTAAAGCCATTTTCTTGATTTTTGTTATAACCTTTCAAGTACAATTACACCCTGGCTTACTAAAATTCTTCAGGATCATCCACAGGCAACTAACAAAACATAGTAATACATCTGTTCTTGCTCTAGTTTGCAAACTGCAAATAAAATCCATAGTATGTAGAATCTGATATTATGCATTTATACAGGCTATTATCATTTCTCATATTAAAAGGACAGATAACATTTTACAGAGTAAATTAATTCACACTACATTTTCAGTCATTTTTTTTTTCTTTTAAAATCATCCTACAGCGGTAGTTATTTGCAACTATTGTAAACTTAAAATATGCATGTGTTAAAATAACATATTTGCTGGAATGTAGTGCCATTAGTATTGCCTGCTTGCTAATATATTCTCAGAATGCAATCAAAAAGTAAACAAAAGACAGCAATCAAATACAAATGCAAAATATGAAATCCTTGCTTACTGATGTGTAAATGAAGCACATGTGTGTTTGCAATGCTCATGGTAAGAAACATTTCCCAGTATTACACGGATGCTTAAATAAACCCCATTAAACTTCAACTCTTTTTTTCTCATGAATATTACAGGCATGACTTTATATGGCACTAAGATTCCCCCAGCTCCAGTCTGAGCAGACATTAATCAAGTGAATCATTGCATTATAGGTGCATTGTCCATAACCCTTTATCTCAGCCCCTGGGCTCCTCATTACAGAAAGCGCTATTATCTTGGCATATAATTCTGCTATTCCTTCTCTAAACCATTTCATTAACTCTCATTCTGATGCATGTCATATATTAGATAAGTCACTTTATCATGTAATACACTTCAGTACACCCTGTTATGCTATAACAGTTAGTGCCACATTGCAGAGAAAGGACAAACTGGTCGAACCACTAGGCCTCTTTGTCTACTCAGCACACTTATGTCCTGTTTTTTGGACATTAAAATGTGCCATCGCCCAGATATCCTTTGCTATAAGCTACCTTGTGTTACAAAACCAGCCGCCAACAGAGCCCTATGTAAGTTCTTTAGTGGTAAGGGGGTGGGCCACACAAAAAAGGCCAGAGCCCACAACAGATATTTATCAAGCTGTGCCAAGCCAAACACACGCAGCACAATGGATAGCCCTTACATGGCCCCAGTGATTAATTGTGTTAAAATGTGGACAATTTCATGCATTTATCGTTTCTGTGGAAAGACTAGCACCTTATTATAATATGCAAATTATCTGTATAATGAGTTTAATGCAAAACTGTAGGTGATACCAAATCTTCTCCCATTATAGTATTTTATTTATCACACTTTTCCTAATTGCTGGACATTTTCTAGACACATGGAAATATGTTGGATTGGGTAAAAGGCACCACTCCACAGTATTTTTTAATGATGGTCATAATGGTGTAATAAAAACGAAGAGATTGTTTAAATGCGTTTTATTAGTCCAGTAATAAGATACTTGGGATGAATGTACAGAATTAGAAACAATGAAGCCACTGAGTGGAGCAGAACAGGTGACATATTTCAAGTCTGTTATTTATGTTTTAAATACAGTGAATGTTGCCGTGATTGTGAAGGTGAACGTTTATTGCATGTTGTATAACCTTATGCAACAATGTAGGGTACCACTGTTTGAAATACGTTCACATCATTTATTGTGTACGCTGCAATAATCATGGTTTACTTTGTTTCTACTGCAGTCATGGCTTTCTGGGAATAATATGCAAATTAGCATTAACTGGGTTAAGTTTACTGAAGGGCATATTATTTTTGTTCAAATAAACGGAGACATAGGAAAGCAGATGACATACTTGAAATGGTAGGTGAACACATTGGAAGGTACTGAGCCCCATTCACTGCAGGGTAAAAGAACAACACAGCTAACATGCAGACAATGTGAATAATGACAGAACTCTGGACGGCCGCACTCCAAAGCTAAAACGAGGCTTTATTCAAATAATATTTAGGATTAAGCACTAGCCTTAGTGCGAAACGCATCAGATGTTAGCATCTTTTGCTGTGATGTCATTTGCTGTGTCCTAAATATTATTTGAATAAAGCATCGTTTTAGCTTTGGAGTGCGACCGTCCAGAGTTCTGTCATTATCCACATTGTCTGCATGTTAGCTGTGTTGTTCTTTTACCCTGCAGTGAATACAATTAATAAAACATTTTTTTTTTTAAGAAAATAACATCTAAGTACCTTTTTCTTAAACGATATAAAGCTGTCACATGACCCAGCTCTTTCCCAACCTGTCTGCAGGGAAACAAAAGCAGGGGAAGCTTCTGGTCCTCTGCTGCTGGTCACATGTTAAAAAAAAAAAATACAGAGTAAAGATACATATTTAAAGTCAATAAACAATTTTAATTTTAAATTGTCATAAAAGTATATATTTGATATAAAATATTTACTATTTTGTGGAAATAAGATGTTGTGGGTGGAATTTGCCAGTCACAGGCCGTGTCATGCCCTTCCAGCCTATGTCTTAGAATAAGAGGGAGGTAAAACCTCCATTAATCTGCATGTAAGGAGTTGCTCAGCATAGAATCTCACTGAAAACTGGGCATGTGCAGAGTTACCACCAAAGCTGCAAAATTCGTAACTGAATTGGAGACATGAACAGAAGGGGAGAGAACAACAGGATCAATCAGGTTTTTTGCAGAGTACAGAAAAGGAATCTCATAGTGACTGAGTGAGTATGAGCAGCATGTAATACACCATTTATTGATTGTTTTTTATGATGTGGGTTTAGTGACACTTTAGATTTTTTTTTTTTGCTTCTACCTGCAATTTTCTTAAGTCGGCAGGCAGAATCTTATTCAATGTCCAGCCCAAGGTTGGTATCACAGGTGAGCAGCAGACATGAGCAGGCATGGATAATCCAGAGAAGAGCCAGACATATTGTAGCCGGGCAGGGCAAGTCCTGCGGGAACGCATGGGAACGGAGTTCCTGTACTTTTTCCACAACAGGAGCTCAGTTCCCATTAGCAGCTGCGTTCTGCATGACTCTGAAGTATGCGAGCAGTGTGGCAGGTGCTACACCAGCAGCTGCCGACACAGCTTGCAATAGTAAGTGCCGCACACCTGACCATTCAGGCATTGCCAGTAGGGGGCCCCATGACAGCTTCCGCTTCGATCTACCTGTCAATCACAGCTAGCTGACGGGTAGATCAGCTATTCTGCTCACAGGACAGAGAGAGGTGAGCTGAGGGAGACACATCAGTTTGGGGTGGTAAGCTGAGCACAATACCTGGCAAAGTTTAATGCCAGGAGGGAAGTTTATGTGGAAATATGTGAAGGGTTAGAATAGCAGCGAGTTTGTGTTGGAGCCCTGCAGAGTTTGCAGCCCCCCAAGCTAACATACATCTCCTAAGCAGGAACACATCACTATCTCCCCAAACATTCTGTCCAGATAATGTGCAGTTCATTTATGACCTTTCTGTTTAACCCTGTGTTATCCAAACTCTGTTCAATGAAAAGTGTAAACTCACCACATAAACACTCTATATACAAAATAAAATTACCCAATAAAGATCAGAACATGATGTTCACATTTGCCTGGAAGCACAATTGAATGAATGCTGATTCAGAGAATTACCGTATTTATGTTTATTGAGGATTTTTATGTACTAACAGTTAAGCTTCATACACACAATACGAAAGTTGGATGAAAAATATCACTTTTGAAGCGTTCGTACATATGATCTTATCTTTTTTTTTTGGTGGGGGAGTGGATCTTGGGTGGGAGTTCCCACACTTTTTTCCCCAGGATTTGACCCCTGTAGCCGGGTTATTATTAGAGTCTAGCAAGCTTTCAAGAATATGGGTAACAAGGGTATAAGCTGAAGACCATCCATCAATGCTATGATGCAGGCCTTAGGTTTAAATAGGCACCAGGATCTGTGGTGAATATGCCTGTGTGTCCACATGTGTGCCATGGTAGATGCAAATGCACGTTCCCATCTTTGTACGCTTTGTTAAGCTACTTTGCTTGAAAATATGTGCAGGTCTATGCACATCCGCATTGAAAAGAGTACAGCCAGCATAAGGATCCTAACAGTAGGGGTCAGGATTATGTAACACAGAGAGTGCAGGGGTCAGGAGTAACTAATGCACAGAGCAGGGGACTGCACACAGAGGTTAGGAATGTGTTTTGCACAAAGCAGACAGTGCACGTCTAACCCCGATAACCCCCCCCCCCCGAGTGCATATCTCTTCCCCCCCAAACCACCCCATTATACTCCAACCCCCCCAATACACATTTCTTTCCTCTCTACCCACCCTTGAACATATTTTTCCCCCCTCGGTACTCATCTCTGCTCTCCTCAACCTCCACTCCCGTGCACACTTCTCTCCTTCAACCTCCCCAGTACACTTCTCTGTCCCCTTCTGTACTTATCTCTGCTCCTCCAACTTCCCCAGTACACATTTCTTCCTCCTCCAGTATTCAACTTATAGGGAAAGGGTAAAAGTGTATGTGAACCCTCACCTTGTAAAATAACCCATTCACAGCAATACACTGATCCACCAGTAAATGGTTGGGTGAGGATGAGGGTTGTCGGCAGAAGTCTGTTTATTGGAGGACAGGCAGGCTAGAGAACTGACCACGATGGGATGGATGTGCTCTCATGTCTAGCAAGGTTGGTTTGAAATAGGAAAGCAGGGGAACTGGCAGGAGCACCATGAATTTCACACAAAGAAAGAAATACAAAGAGAAAAGGTACATGGAACATATTGGGAATATGAAATGTTGGGGTAACATTATTTAAGGTTTCTGTGCCTTTGAAAATGATTTTTTTTACAATGCCTATAGCTACAGACATGAATGAGATCTTGTAGTAAAGTGTTTTTTTCTACTTCTTCATAAAATGTAAATACTTTTGCATAGTGCTTAGTCAGCCCAATGGTTCACATTGTATATGTGTATTTGTGTATATGTGTATTTGTGACACATTCCTGTCATATCTTGGCAGGTGTGTTGCAATTAATACCTAAATGCACCAGTCAAAGAACGCGTGCTAAATCACACCACTACCCAGGGTAACTCCACCCCCGCCCCCACAAAAAATAAAAATAATAAAAGGTGCCCACAATTCTTGTGTGCTATATTGTGATCAAGTAGGGCAACCTAATCATTTCAAGAGGCTACTCTACAATGCATGAAAATGTGCTAAGATGCATGAGCACTGTTGCAATTACATGGATGTGAATAAAGCCTACACAGGAGTCCACAGGAAGTTGTCACATGACAGCAGGCCACCAGCCCAATCAACTCCAGCCCAGGAATTTCTCACATCGCAGTCTTACTTCGAGAAATGGATGTTGATAACATCATTGACCTCTTATTGCTACATGGCATTTGTCCACTAGTTGTGATCCTTGAGAATAATTGAGAATGAATTACGTCACAGTAAAAGCAACTAGAGAAATCAGGGATGGCTCCTCACACCAGGAGGTGCGTCCAATTGTTTTTTGTTTTTTATGCATGTTTCCCCAGGGCACATTTTAGGGCAACCCGCTAATTTCAATGGGCTGCCCTATGCGTGAGAAATGTGCGCTTCGTAATTGCGTAAAATCACACTACACCTAAACCCATGGTACTTACGCTATAAAGTGTCATTAAACCCAGACAATGAAGAAACTCCCATCACATGCTAGATAATAAATTGTTCATACCCACAAAGCCACTAAAGCATTTGTTTTGTGTAGACAGAAATATACCTGGTTGATCCTGCATTCAGCTGCCCCTCCATCTTCACTGTGTCCCCACTGCAGGTTGAGATTGTGTAGACCAGCTGGTGTCCTCTGCAGAACATGCTCAATTTCAGTTCCCTTCTAAACTCTTATTTTCTTCCTTTTTCTTATCTGTGCAAACCACATGAGTATAGAGTCACACATGTGGGAATATACACAGTGGCAAACGACACTCCCCTCCTTCCTCCTTCATGTCTTCTATTGCTAAACACTATGGGGATTTGATATAGTATGCTGATTGATTACATTCACTAAGAAACTCACACAACCGCTTTATTTTAATATAAATCTGTATTAAATATATCGAATGTAATTGCCAAAACCTGTAAAGTAAAAAAAAAAAAAAGAGCCTTGGATGCAGATGCCATCTGAACAAAATGAAATTGTCAGTCATCTTGACTCCACCCACACAATAATAATACACAAAAATTAATGTTCAATAAAAATTTATTGGGAATTATAAAACAGTTTTTTGATATTTATATTTTAATTTAAATTGCTCTTCTTAAAGGGTTTTTCTTTTTAATCATGTGACTGGCACATCACCTATCATGGTTGGTCAGACACATACTGTAGATAGAATACATCAGCAGAATAATATAAGTCTGTCCCAAGGATCTTTCCTTGCAGATGCCAAAGAACAGGGAAAGACCATGTGACAACACAACAGTGCTGCAGAAATATGGTACTTAGAGGGTTTAAAATAAAAATACAGTAGCATGATATACAGTATATGATTTATGTGAATGAATTGTGGCAATTACCACTTCTCTGTTTAGTGTCACTTTAAGGTCCATGGTTTGTACATTGGTGCACTTTAAAGGACCATTTGTGAATTTTACTTTTTCTATATCATGTAAAATACAGTATATCTCAAGATTGTTGTGGGGAACCCAAGGAGCTGAGAAATAATATACTGTGAAGCTATAATTTAGCTTTTTTCAATACTTTTTATAATTTTATTGGTTTGAGTACAGCAGCCAAGCCCAAAGTGGCTTAAAATCTAAGCTGCGGTGTTTAAGAAACAAGAAGACATTTATAAAAAGAAAATGGGAAGCATTGCCAAAGGGGAACAGTAGTCTGTATTTTCTCTAGTGCTAGTTTGAAAATGAACGTTGAATTGTATGGTTTTCTGTGGGCAATGCCTCAACTTTCATTTCACAACTAACCTCACTCTAATGGGTTTGGTTGACCTTACAAATAGGGACTCAATGAAAGGCTATGATTGTTATAGCTGAAAATGTTTTACAGAAGCTGAACGTAGGAACAACTGAGAACCGGTGTCAGCTGAAAAAAAAACCTCATTCCATTGTACATGAACTAAAATATTTATTTATTATGGGTATTTGTATAGCGGCTACATTTCTTTTTTAAGAGACTGTACATTCATATTTGTAAGTTCCTTGAAGGCAGGGACTTTCTATAGTCCTACCTCAAATGCATACAAACTAGGGCACATTTGGTAAGAAGCCAATTAACTTATCAGCATGCCTTTGGAATGAGGGATGAACCCAAAGTACCTATAGGAAAACCACGCAAGCACAGGGAGAATATACAAACTGCATGCAGATAGGATCCTGACCATGGCGTCTTCTAAAAGGTTTGGTCCCCATATAAGTATTATAGTAGGCAGGGGCCCCTGTGTTCCTTGGCTCCCCCAGTTCTCTCTGCCCCCCTGTTCTCTCTGGGCCCCTCCTGTGCTCCCTGGCTCCTCAGTGCTCTCCCCCTGTTCTCTCTGGGCCCCCTGTTCTCTCTGGACCCCCCTGTGCTCCCTGGCTCCACCAGTTCTCTCCACCCCCTGTTCTCTCCAGGCTCCCCCTGTGCTCTCTGGCTCCTCCCAGCGTCCTTCAGCTCCCCCAGTGCTGTCCGCCCCCTGTTCTCTCCAGGCCTCCCTGTGCTCCCTGGCTCCCCAAGTGCTTTCTGCCCCCATTTTCTTCAGGACCCTCTTGTGCTCCCTGGCTCCCCCTGGTACTCGCCGGCTCCCCCAGTGCTCTCCGCCCCCTGTTCTCTCCAGCCCCCCTGTGTCCTCTGCTCTCTCTGGGCTCCCCCCTGTGCTCTCCAGGCCTCCCCCGTGCTCCCTGCTTCCCCCCAGTGCATTCTTTGACCATCTCCTGTAGTATGTCTGCAGTCTCTGACCCTCTCCTGTAGTATGTCTGCAGTATCTGACCATCTCTTGTATCATAACTGCAGTCTCTGACCCTCAACTGTATCATGTTTGCAGTCTCTGACCCTCTCCTGTATCATGTCCTCAGTCTCTAACCATCATTTGTAGTTTGTCTTCAGTCTCTAACCATCTCTTGTATCATGTCTGCAGTCTCTGACCATCTATTGTATCATGTCTGCAGTCTCTGAGCATCTCTTGTATTATGTCTCCAGTCTCTGACTCTCTCCTATATCATGTCCTCAGTCTCTAACCATCGTTTGTAGTTTGTCTCCAGTCTCTAACCATCTCTTGTATCATGTCTGCAGTCTCTGACCATCTCTTGTATTATGTCTCCAGTCTCTGATCATCTCCTATAATATGTCTGAAGTCTCTGGCCATCTCTTGTCTCATGTCCGCAGTCTCTAATCATCTCCTGTAGTATGTCTGAAGTCTCTTAACCGCCTCAGCCCCGGAAGGATTTACCCCCTTCCTGACCAGAGCACTTTTTGCGATTCAGCACTGTGTCTCTTTAACTGACAATTGCTCGGTCATGCGAAGTGGCTCCCAAACACAATTGACGTCCTTTTTTTCCCACAAATAGAGCTTTTTTTTGTGATATTTGATCACCCCTGCGGTTTTTATTTTTTGCGCTATAAAAAAAAAGCAACATTTTTGAAAAAAAATGCATTATTTTTTACATTTTGCTATAATAAATTTCCCCCAAAAATATGTATATAAAAAAAAGTCATCAGTTTAGGCTGATACGTAATCTTCTACAAATATTTGGTTAAAAAAAATCACAATAAGCGTTTATTTATTGGTTTGCGCAAAAGTTATAGTGTTTACAAAATAGGGGATAGTTTTATGGCATTTTTATTAATAATTTTTTTTATTAGTAATGGCGGCGATCTGCAATTTTTATTGTGACTGCGACATTATGGAGGACATTTTTGACACTTTTGACATTTGACATTTTGACAAAAATTTGACATTTTTTGGGACCATTGTCATTTGTACAGCAATCAGTGCTATACAAATGCACATATTCCTGTGTAAATGACACTGGCAGTGAAGGGGTTAACCAATAGGGGGCAGGGTAAGGGTTAAGTGTGTCCTGGGGCGTGTTTCTAAATGTGGGGGGGCGTAGCTACATGTTACATGTCACTGATCTCTGCTCCCAATCACAGGGAGCAGAGATCAGTGACACTGTCACTAGGCAGAATGGGGAGATGCTTGTTTACATTAGCATCTCCTCGTTCTTCCTCCCCGTGAGACAATCGCGGGTAGCCCCGTGGCGATCGAGTCCGCGGGACCTGCGAGCTGACTCATGGAGGTCTCGGCGCGCACGCAATGGCAGAAACTTTAAAGGGACGTACCTGTATGCCCATTTTCCTGTCCGTTCCATTCTGCCGACGTACATCGGCGTGCGCCTGTTGGGAACTGGTTAGACTTGGAGTGGTTGTAAACCCTTACAAACCACTTTGACCTACAGGTAAACCTAGATTAAGGCTTACCTGTAGGTCCAAGAAATATCTCCTAAACCTATACGATTTAGGAGATATTTACAAAAATACAGGCACCGCTGTCCAGATACAGGATCCACCCTGGGTGCCAAATGCTCTAGGTTTGCCCCTGATCCTCTCCAATACTCCCAACACCAGGATCCTCGCTGTCCTTTTAGCCCACAATAGTGCTTGAAAAGAAAGAAAGAACTTGTGCCATGGCAATAAGGTATATGCAACAATATACTGTAATAGGGCTGCTGCTGAAGTGAAAGAAAATGATAATAATAATATTTATAAAGTGCAATGGAAGGTGGGGCTGGGGGGCTGAGTTCTGAACCAGAATCTGTGGGGAAGAAAGCTTTGAACTGGGGGGGGGGAGGTGCACTCCATACAAAGCGCACCCGCTGAGCCCGGCACTCCATACACAGCACGGTCCCTGAGCTCTGCATTCCATACACAGTGCATCCCCTAAACCCTGCGCTCCATACACAGCACATCCTCTGAGCCCTGCACTCCATACACAGCGCACCCCCTGAGCCCTGCACTCCAGCACACCTCATGAGCCCTGCACTCTATATACAGCGCACCCCCTGAACCCTTCACTCCATACACAGTGCACCCCCTAAGAAGGCCTTTGTTACAGAGACCCCCCTCCAGGTCCCAATTGATTCTGTAGTCTCTAATGGAGTCTGGAGGGGACACTTTCTAACAGACTCTCTAAAGGACACAAAGAGGGCCTTTGTTAGAGAGAGAGCCCCCTCCAGGTCCCAATATACTCCTTTGTAGTCTCCAATGGAATCTGAAGGGGGGTCTCTCTCTAACAGAGACTCTAATGGCCACTGAGTGGGCCTCCAGGTCCCATTAGATTTGCCTGCATCGCTTCCTGTATTTTTTTTATTGATGAATGTGAAGAGATTGTCGAAGGATTGTTTGTTGCACTTGTTTAAGACTTTATATTAAAACGTATTGCACTTTTGGTCCTTGTGTTGAAAGATGCTGTTATTAAACAGTGTTTAAAAAAAAAAAAAAAGGCAGAAGTTGTACTTTGTTCCTGCTTCATTTGGTCCGGGGGGCCCTGAGCGTTGTTAGTCCAACCCTTATAGTGGGTAGCTTTAAGCCGTATAACTTCATAAAGTTGTGCCAAAAAATATATTTTGACACATAGAAAATAGTCCAAAATAATAAATAGTCCCAAATAATGAACAATAGTAGAAAATCTTCAATCGATATGTACACCATCCATCACCAGAAAAATGTGTATAGATCTCCACCTTATAAATTTCTGCATTTACGTAACGGTTCTGCCGATTCTTTCCTATCACTCTATGCGATGTAGCCCTTATATGCCCTTTTTTACATTTCATATATTTATATTTTTTATAATTGGTCAAGAAGGCCTTAGTTTTTGTGGTTATTTGATACTTCCGTTGTCATCCTCTGACACTAGTAGTCGGGGTATGATATCGGAGAGATCTCTATTTTATGTTGCAGCCAGGGTTTTTGGCAACTCAATTTACATGTAAGGACATTGCCCCCTTCTAAGATGGCTGATTTCCATAAAGGACTACCAAAGGCTCAGACCGAGGTGTGGTTGCAGGATATTTTTCCTATTTAAAGCAGTCTGTGCCCCAGGACGATGTCATTTTTAAAAATGAAACGCGTAGGGTGGAGCGAATCAACCAAATTTATCTAAACAAAATAACTAGATTACCAAATCAAAACGAGATGAAAGAAAAATATTTTTTTATCATGCACATGTCTAAATGGAGCCCACCCCTTATTAAAGATATAGGAACGAACGCACTGGACACCCAGAAATAGCATAATGGTAGCGAGGGTATCCAGTGTGTCCCCACACCAATTCACCAACAGTACAAACTAATGGAAATCATCCCAACCTATAACTGACCTTTACAGGGCGGGACACATGGAAGGACGATGCATGTCAAAAAACAACACACAAAAATTCCCAGCGCACTTACTAGTAGAGCTGCACGATTCTGGCTAAAATGAGAATCACAATTTTTTTTTTGCTTAGAATAAAGATCACAATTATCGTGGTGTAACAGCTTCTTTCACATTGGACTAACTTTACTGTTTCGTTTTTCTTTTATTAATTGAATAAAAATTGCGCTTGACAAACCGCTGCGCAAATACGGTGTGACATAAAGTATTGCAACAACCGCAATTTTATTCTCTAGGGCAGTGATGGCGAACCTTGTCACCCCAGATGTTTTGGCACTACATTTCCCATGATGCTCATGCTCTCTGCAGTGTAGTTAGGAAATGTAGTTCCAAAGCATCTGGGGTGCCAAGGTTTGCCATCACTGCTTTAGTGTCTCTGCTGAAAAAAAAAATATCATGTTTGGGTGTGCCAAGTAATTTTCTAGCAGAAAATAATGATTTTTACTTGTAAGCAACAAATGGCAGAAAAGGTTTGTTCTTTAAATGGTTAAACTTCCCTCATCTACACCCCGGAGTTCACAGTGCTAAGGATAAACAGCATATCATTGATAACCACGAGGATGAACGGAGGACATGGGTGACGTCACATAGGTCACGTAGGGCTCTACTTACTAGCCAGCTTGCAACAAACCAAATTGACCCATATAACAGTTCATGTTAAAGTGGTTGTAAACCCTTACAAACCACTTTGACCTACAGGTAAGCCTAGATTAATGCTTACCTGTAGGTCCAAGAAATATCTCCCAAACCTATAAGGTTTAGGAGATATTTGCCTGAAGACGGGCACCGCTATCTAAGGCGCATGCGCCGTAGACAGCGGCACGCAGGCGCACTGAGCGGGGCATCGTCGATGACGGCAATGCCGCGAGTCTCGGCTCCCGTGCGCATGTGCGGGAGTGACATCATCGCTGCTCCGGCGAATCACAGCGCCGGAGCAGCGAGACCCACGGAGACCCACCAAGAAGATGGACGCTCGGAACTACAGGGGACAGCGGTGACTTCGTTGGCTCCTGTGTCAGGTAAGTGACACATAATGGACTACTATGCGATGCATAGTAATCCATTATGCTTTGCCTTTACAGGGAATGAAAGAGGAAGTAAACTCATCAGGGTTTACTTCCTCTTTAAAACCAGGGGTTTAGTTTGCAAACATTTGCATATACATGCATGAGCTGCAAAAGCCACTTCATGACCCCCAACTTTACTGCAGTCCTAACTCTAGAATTCTGAGAGTCTCCTGAGTTGGAGCACATATATAATAATGGACAGATTGAGGGCAGGTATGCCTGGAGGGAGCTCATCCTTCCGTAAAGGCTGGCTGGTAAGTGAGCTGGGAATTTTTATTTGTTGTTTTTTTACATATTCTTTATGCACGTCTCTAATTACCCAACTGTCAGTTAGGCCCCATTCACACTATGACGCGTGACAATGTTTTGTGCACGCTTTCATGATACACGCATAGAGCAGCCCACTCGGTCCAGTAGGCTGTGGTATTTACAACAAAGGCCTCAAAGTAGTTCATGAAGCATTGAGCTTCGCATGCTTGACGCATTTTTCATTTGCTATAATGCGCATATGCCTGCTGCGTTTAAATCATGTTTAACAATGAATGGCACTCATTTCGTGAATGTGCGATATTGTGTGCGTTCATGAAAATGCTGTGTTGTGAATGCAGTCTAACCATGTGATTATTTATTGATGTCAATGTGCAATTTTTTTTAATGAAGTGACTGTTCACTGGCTGGATCTTGTTCAATCGACCAAATTGCCCTTTACTTTCTAAGCGCAGTATTCCATGGTGATAGTTTATATGTTACAAGCAGAAACCCTCCTTTTTTATTTTATAGTTTATCATGGCAAAAGAATCCACATTTTATGGAACAGTCATAACAGGGCCTCTTTCGCAGACATATCAATGCTTAATTGCTGCAGCAGTTTTAAGTGCGGCTTTTATGGATTGAGCACGCTCCATGTCATATTGGGTGTCCTAATTCTGTGGCCTCCAGGGAGACAGGTGGTAGTTCAAATTAAACACAAGCTTGGAAATGAAAGAAATGAAGACAAACAATACTACAGATTAGAAGCTGCATCCGATCTACTTCAATATTCTATGACTTACAGCTCCTTCTCATAGTACAAAATTTAGTAGCTGGAAATTCGGTTTATTTAACATCTGTTAAATATTAACTCATTTGATGTTCATTCTGGGTTCTCTTGTCTTCTGTTGCCTCCCCCTCCGGTGTGACTCAAGGTTGATGAAAATTCTTCATCACCCTGCAGATGACCCCAGGCCTCAGGTCGCTCAGGGGTAAAGACGATTAAAGCCGCATCAGCCTCCCTATCAAATGCGATATGAGCAGATCACGCCGCACATCACGGTTGGCTGCTGTCTGAATGCCATCATAAGAATTTGCACACCCTAAGGCAGAGCTGCCAAATCTTAACTGCATTAATTATCGTCAATGAAGTCATAGATCCCAGAGAATCTTTGTATAATTCAGTTAATAAGTCAATCAAGCATGAGGTACAAATGCAAAGAAAGCTGAACTTCATTAGCTTATGTTCTTTCTGCAGTGATATTGGTGTGACTGATACCATACATATAAATGATGGATCATGTTTGTTTAACAGGCACATGCAGAACCGAAAATGCTGTCAATCCAACTTCTTATATTTATTTCTTATATTTTTAAATTATATACATCTACTTAACCTCTTGTTGCCCACGTAATGCATATGTGCCACGGTAAATAGGGTGGGTTTTAATGCCCACATGCTGCACATATGCGTCCATGGGTGACAAAGCTTTCTGTGCTAAGAGCAAGCTAATTGCATGCTCCCAGAAAAGTGACCGAGCTGTCAGAAACAATACTTATGATCAGGAGCTGGAGGGAACCAGTTCTCAATCATGTGACGACTGCCACAGTCAATCACAATGGTCACATGATCAGTCAGTCCTTCTCACCCTTTGACAGGTTAAGTTAATAATATTGAATATCTCATTACACTGGCATCTGAAATTTGATGGGATATATTTCGGGCAGAAAGTAAACAAGTTGCTCCTAAAGTTGATGTGTTGAAAGCAGAAAAAATGGGCATCACAGTTTTTGTGTATGGGGCTGAGTAACCACAGATCGGTCAAGGTGCCCTTGCTGACCCATGTCTACAGCCATGAGCTGGGAGTAAAGAAGGCCAAAAAGTTAGAGGGGTTTTTAAACTAGGCGACGGGGGGTAGGCCCAGAGGTAGAGATAGTCAGCGCGGAACATATTTCAGAGGGTAGTATTGGGGGCATTAGTGGTAGGTTGACTAGAGCACATAAACCCAAGGTAAGTATAGTAGCCAGTCCTAATTGCAATCTCGGAACACTCAATAAGAGGATAGTATGCGACCAGTCTAAACTATGTGGCATGTTCACCAATGCCAGGAGCCTGGCAGACAAGATGAGTGAACTACAGATACTGTTGTACAAGGAGGATTTGGATTTTGTGGGAATTTAAGAGATCTGGTTTAACAGCTCTCATGATTGGCTGGCAACCATTTAAAGGTATACCCTTTATCGCATGGATAGAGAGGGTAAAAAAGGAGGAGGGGTATGCCTATATATATCAAGAATAATGTACAAGTGAATGTGAGAGGTGACATCACTAAGGGAGATAGGGAGGAGGCGGAATCCTTATGGGTAGAGCTCCAAAGGGATGAAGCTAAGGGGAAAATATTACTGGAAGTATGCTATAGGCCTCCTAACATGAGGGAGGAGGGGGAGATGAATCTCCTATCACAAGTTTGATTAGCATTAACGATGGAAAGTGTTATCATAATGGGGGATTTTAATTATCCAGACATAGACTGGGCAGAGGGAACCACGCATTCGTCTAAGGCTCGCCAGTTCCTAAATATCTTGCAGGACAATTTCATTGTTCAGATGGTAGACGCATCAACTAGAAATAAAGCATTTTTCATTGTTCAGATGGTAGATGCATCAACTAGAAATAAAGCATTACCGGATCTACTGATTACCAACAATACAGACCTGATCAAGGATGTAGAATTACAGGGTAATTTAGGAAACAACGTTCACAGGTCAATTGGCTTCAGTATATATCACACAAATAGGAAACATAAGGGGAATACAAAGACACTGAATTTCAAAAAAGCCAACTTCCCTAAACTATGTGGGGACATAAACGCAGCCTCTCATAGGCCTTGCTATGGTTCTCTGACACGTATCCCTCTTATTCTGCACGGTAAGGCAGGAGTGCATGCCGCATCAGTCAGATCTTCCAGCGGTTTTTAAACACTGCAATCAGGAGGTTTTTCTTCTCAGCCGCTAGTAGTATATATATCTCTATAACAACAATCTTTGTGTCAATATCAATATGTATTGATAGTGTTTCAGATAGTGTTGTTGTTTAAATGATCTTATTGCTACAATGCATTTTTCTCTAGAGTTCCTCCTTTTCCCATAGAAGAAGACCTCTACTGATAAGGTCGAATGCGTCTCTAGTATGATCACAATATTTATATCATGCTATGTTTTTCCATGTGTACTCACATGGCTGTACTATGATGTACATGTTTTAACCTTACTTCCAGAGCTCATGTTTTAATACAAACAAATGTTCTCTTTATGCCATTTTTCTTAATAAAATTTATATATTTCAATACATTTTTGACTCTGCTGCTAAAAAACGCCATGGGAAACTTTTCCAATCAATGTATATTCGGGGTATGCAGTGACTTTGATCTCATTATTAGTATCGTTTTCCATATCTACTTCCCTAAACTGCGAACCTTGTTAGAAGGCATGAATTGGGATAAAATCTTAAGAACAAAGAACACAGAGGAAATATGGGTTTGATTTAACCACTTGCGGACCGCCTGCCTCAGTTTTACGTCAGCTGTTTGAAGGAGGATATCGTTGTTATGGCAGCAGCTAGCTGCCATAACCCCAGTATCCTCTTCTTCAGTGGGCGGTCTGCTACAAGATAAAAGTGGTCTCTGCAGCGGATTCGCCGCAAGATCACTTTTATTGGTGGCGGGAGAGGGGCCCCCTCCCACCACAATCCGGTGCTCTCTGCCACGTCTGCAGCGTCTCCTGTCAGGTATGGAGACGAGTGAGGGGAAGACGCCCCCCCCCCGTCTCCATACAATTGCTGGGCGAAAGTGACATCAAAAACGTCACTTCCGCCCACAGCTCTGAAAGGGGCATTTTTTTTATTGCATTTTAGTGTAAATATGAGATCTGAGGTCTTTTTGACCCCAGATCTCATATTTAAGAGGTCCTATCATGCTTTTTTCTGTTACAAGGGATGTTTACATTCCTTGTAATAGAAATAAAAGTGTACATTTAAAGGTACAAAAAAAAAAAAGGTAAAATAAATAAGATTTTTTTTTTAAATGTGCCCAATCTCAACGAGCTTGCTTTGAAGAAGTGAACGCATAAGTGTGTAGCGCCCACATATGAAAACGGTGTTAAAACCCCACATGTGAGATATCACCGCGGTTGGTAAAGTGAGAGAAATAATTATAGCTCCATACCTCCTCTGTAACTCAAAACATGCAACCTGTAGAAGTTTTTAAACTTTGCCTATGGAGATTTTTAAGGGTAAAAGATTTTTGTCATTCCACGAGCGGGCGCAATTTTTAAGCGCGACATTTTGGGTATCAATTTACTTGGCATAACATTATCTTTCACAATATTAAAAAAAATTGGGCTAACTTTACTGTTGTCTTATTTAATTCAAAAAAGTATATTTTTTCTAAATAAAGTGCGCTTGTAAGACCACTGCGCAAATACGGTGTGACAGGAAGTATTGCAATGACCGCCATTTTACTCTCTAGGGTGTTAGAAAAAAATGTATAATGTTGGGGGTTCTAAGTAATTTTCTAGCAAAAAAAAATGTTTTTAACTTGTAAACAACAAATCTCAGAAAGAGGCTCAGTCCCTAAATTGTTAAGAGGTTCGGTCCTTAACCATATTCCTATTAAGTGGTTAAGAACATATTAAGTAAGGGCATTAGCCAATGCATCCCATTGGCCAATACATTTAAAAGAGTGAACAAAAGTCCTGGATGGCTTAACTCCAAAGTAAAATGCATATAAAAGCAATGGAGAATGCCTTAAAAAATACAGGGTTAAGGGATCATCATCAGCATTCAGACTTTATAAAGAATGCAACAAGAAATGTAAGGGTGCAATTAGGGCGGCTAAGATAGAACACAAAAGACACGGAGCAGAGGAGAGCAAAAAAAATCCCAAGAAATTCTTTAGGTATGTAAACAGTAAAAAAGGAGGACAGACCATATTGGCCCCATAAAGAATGAGGAAGGACATCTGGTTACAAAGGATGGGGAGATGGCAAAGGTATTGAATTTGTTCTTCTCCTCAGTCTTCACAAAGGAATCGGGGGCTCCAGTAACCAAAACTGCAGTGTTTATCCTTATGACACATCACAGGAAGCACCTACATAACAGAGGACATAATAGAAATTAGACTTGGGAAACTTAACATTAATAAATCACTGGGACCAGATGGCTTACATCTGAGGGTACTTAGGGAACTCAGTCAAGTAATTGCCAGACCATTGTTCCTAATTTTTACAGACTACTGACTGGATTGGTACTAGGTGATTGGAGAAAAGCCAATGTAACACCAATATTTAAAAAGGGCCCAAAATACATCCCTGGGAATTACAGACCAGTTAGCCTAAAATCAATAGTATGCAAGCTCTCGGAGGAGATTATAAGCGACTATATATATATATATATATATATATATATATATATATATATATTGACTATATAAGATTTTAGTAATGAGAACGGTATCATTAGCAGTAATCAGCATGGATTGGATTCATGAAGAATCGTTCTTGCCAAACCAATCTATTAACCTTCTATGAGGAGGGGAGTTGCCATATAGATAAAGGAAGGCCCATAGACATGGTGTATCTGGATTTTGCAAAAGCATTTGACACAGTTCCCCATAAATGTTTGCTGTACAAAATAAGTTCTGTTGGCATGGACCATAGGGTGAGTACATGGATTGAAAACTGGCTACAAGAGCGAGTTCAGAGGGTGGTGATAAATGAGGAGTACTCGGAATGGTCAGAGGTGGGTAGTAGGGTCCCCTCAAGGAGGATGGGGTAAACAGTTCAATCTCTGTATTTGCAGATGATACTAAGCTAAGTAGGAAAATATGTTCTCAGCAGGATGTGGAAACCTTGCAAAAAGATCTGAACAAATTAATGGGGTGGTTTAATGTAGAAAATGTAAAATAATGCATTTGGGTGGCAAAAATATGAATGCAGTCTATACACTAGGGGGAGAACGTCTGGGGGAATCCAGGATGGAAAAGGACCTGGGAGTCCTAGTAGATGATAGGCTCAGCAATGGAATGCAATGCCAAGCAATGCTGCTAACAAAGCAAACAGAACATTGGCATGCATTAAAAAGGGGATCAACTCCAGAGATAAAACGATAATTCTCTTGTCCTACAAGAGTGTGGTCCGGCCGCACCTAGAGTATGCTGTCCAGTCCTTGGCACCAGTGCTCAGGAAGGATATATTGGAAATTGAGCATGTACAAAGAAGGGCAGCAAATCTAATAAAGGGTCTGGAGGATATTAGTTATGAGGAAAGGTTGCGAGCACTGAACTTATTCTCTCTGGAGAAGAGACACTTGAGAGGGGATATGATTTAAATTTATATATACCATACTGGTGACCCCACAATAGGGATAAAACTTTTTTTGTAGAAGGGAGTTTAACAAGACATGTGGCCACTCATTAAAATTAGAAGAAAAGAGGTTTAACCTTAAGAGGGTTGTTTACTGTAAGAGCGGCAAGGATGTGGAATTCCCTTCCACAGGTGGTGATCTCAGCGGGGAGCATCAATAGTTTTTTCAAAAAACTTTTAGGTAAGCACCTGAAGGACCGAAAACATACAGGGATGTACAATATAATACTGACATAAAATCACACTCATAAGTTGGAGTTCAACTTTTTTTTTTTTTAACATATAGTTTATTTATAGATCCAAAAAACAAACATACATTAACAGGTTACAAAAAAAAGTGCAGACAGATATCCAAGTTGCAGTAGATACTTATTGTATTCATTTTCTAATATTTCGTATAGTCTCCAGTCATTACATTACAGATAGCAGATGCTACCCGGGACCTCCTACATTAATACAGGAACCATATATGATACTAAGAAGGGATCCCACCACCCTTCACCCCCCAGGCCTAATCAATGGTCAGGTGCTTCGCCTCAACCCACGCCGCCCAAATCTTCCCAAATTTTTTGGGGCAGTTCCTACACAGATATGTCAGTTTGTATAGCGGCAGAGCCGCGTTTACCAAGGACTGCCACAGTTGTTTAGTGGGTGGGAGAGGTTGGTTCCATTGCAGTAAAATCGTTTCCTCGCGTATAGTGTGGTGTAGAAAATAAACAGTTTCTTCCCCCAGGAGATTTCCAGAAAGTCGCAAATACCCAGCAGGAGAGGTATTGGGCTGAGTGGGATCATCAGTTCCCCCACAGTATTAATATCAGCCAGGACGTCTTTCCAGAATTCCACCACCCCCGGGGGAAGGACCACACCGTGTGAAAAAAGTCAGCACCGTCTTTTTTGCATCTAGGGCAGGTAGTCAGTTGGTCAGGGTAAATCCTTGCCAGGCATGCCGGTGAAAAGTATGCCCGGTGGAGGAACTTTAATTGTATATACCTGTCCCTTGCTGATATTGCCATGGGCAGGTATTGCTGTATACCCTCCTCCCAGTCCTCCTCAGTAAGTTCTGGAATGTCGCTGTGCCAGAGCTCAAACAAATGGGAGATCCTAGTCCTGTCATGTGTAAACAATCTGAGATACACCCTCAATGACCTCCCAATTGGTGTATCATCACAGCGCTCACATACCCCCTCCCTCCAGCTGCCACTTAAAAAATTAAATGTATTTATCAGAAGGTGGATAGAAGGCAAATCTAACACTTGAAATGCAAGCAAAAACACCTAGTGGCGCTAAACAAAATCCACACTGTTGTGTAGCAGTGTGCTATAATACCCAACGTGAAAAAATGTGCATACAAAAATGATACAATAAATAATGGTGAAATAGCAGCCAAAAAATGACAATCAAATGGAAATATGCAATCAGAAAACTCATACAAATCGCACAAATAATATTGCTGTGAAAAAGTTTTTCACGTTGTCACTTTTTCACAGCAATATTATTTGTGCGATTTGTATGAGTTTTCTGATTGCATATTTCCATTTGATTGTCATTTTTTGGCTGCTATTTCACCATTATTTATTGTATCATTTTTGTATGCACATTTTTTCACGTTGGGTATTATAGCACACTGCTACACAACAGTGTGGATTTTGTTTAGCGCCACTAGGTGTTTTTGCTTGCATTTCAAGTGTTAGATTTGCCTTCTATCCACCTTCTGATAAATCCTGTCATGTGTAGCTAGCGTATTATATAGCGTGAACAATGTGCGCTCCCGCCCCGTAGAACCAAGCATGTTCTCCACTGCTGACACCCCCAGATTCACCCGGGATGGGAATTGAGACCGGAAGGCGTGCCGCAGCTGCAGAAATCTGAAAAACATGTGGTTCGGCAGGTCTCGATCGTGTTTTAGAGCGTCGAAGGAGAGTAATTGCCCTTGAGACACTATGTCCCTTAGTGTTATGACTCCATGCCTGGCCCAGACAATTGGTTCAGGGATGGAGTGAAAATGGGGCAGGCGGGGCACACACCCCTGGGCCCACCAACTGTCTGTTGTCTAATTCCCATACCTTGAGGGTCGTGCGCATCGGAAGAGTTATCCTGGGGTTAGATCGGGGCCCCCTATGGATTAAGTTCCTTAATTCCGCATAAGAGCCCAACAATGCCGCCTCCAACGAGGATGCAGGGTTGGCTGGGCACTCAGAGAGCCACCACTTAATGGTCACCAGAACTGCCGCCCAGTAATACTTCAAGAAACAGGGTAATGCCAGACCTCCCCGTACAAGGGGCAGTTGAAGCATTGTTCTAGCTATTCTAGGGGCTTTTCTATTCCAAACAAAGGACGTGATAATGCCGTCTAGTTGCTTGAAGAATCTAATTGGGATATGCACTGGGGTCTGGCGGAAAAGGTAGGTAAACTTGGGGAGAACCGACATCTTGAGTAAATTGACCCGTCCCACAGGCGACAGGGGTAGGGATCTCCACACAGTACACTTCTGGGCTAGCTGGGTGACCACTGGACTCAGGTTAAGATTAATAAACTGTTTGAGGTCTCGATGTATTTCCACTCCCAAATACCTAAATTGAGAAACCCTCTGCAGCTGCCCATCCACCTGGGGGGTGCCAGCACCATCGTGCTGTAGTGTAGTGGGAATAAAGTCGATTTTGCCCAATTTATTTGTATGCCTGAGAACTGTCCAAATTTGTCGATAATCGACAGTGCTGCTTTTAGAGAGGTTCCGTCATCTCTGAGATACAACAAGGTATCATCAGCGTATAGCGAAACCTTTTCCTGCAGAGGGCCCCTGACAATGCCCCGAACCTCAGGAGAGGAACAGAGGAGACCCGCCATAGGTTCAATTGCCAGCGCAAAAAGCCCCGGGGAGAGGGGGGCATCCCTGCCTGGTTCCCCTGTGGAGGGGAAAAAGCGGGGAGAGGACCGTACCCGTGCACACTCTAGCTGTGGGAGCCTTATACACTGCCTTGACCCAGGAGACAAAGACCGGACCAAATCCAAATTTACGGAGAACCTCCCAGAGATAGTCCCATTCCACGGAGTCGAAGGCCTTCTCAGCGTCTAGGGAGGCCACTACCTCCTCCCCGCCTTCTGCATCCCCCGAGGCCAAGACAGTGTACAACCTACGGATATTAATGTCTGTCCCCTTTCCTGGCATAAAGCCTGACTGGTCCTCATGGATTAGGGTGAGTATGACATCATTCAGTCGCCTGGCAAGGATTTTGGTCAGCACTTTTGCGTCCGAGTTGAGCAGGGAAATAGGTCGGTAGGAAGAGCACAGCTGATGGTCTTTCCCAGGTTTGGGTATCACCACTATAATGGCCTGTGCTATAGATGGAGGGAGAGCCTCCTCCTGGAGGGTTTTGGTAAACATGTCATGCATTCTAACAGTCACCTCTTCCATATAATGTTTATAGAATTCCAGGGGGATCCCATCCTCCCCAGGGGTTTTCCCCGACTGCATGGACCCCAGTGCGAGTCGGACCTCCTCTAGTGTGATCGGGGAGTCTAAACTGTCCCTGGCCTCGGAGGTGAGGGCAGGGAGTGTCACCCCCTCCAAGAAAGCACACAGCTCCTTAAAGGAGTACCTTGCCCTAGAGGAGTAGAGGGTGGAGTAAAACTCTGCAAAACAAGCGTTAATGTCGAGAGGATCCGTCGCCAGCTTCCCAGCACTATTCTGGATTCGGGGTATAGTGGAGATTGGGGCCTGCTCCCTAGAGATCAAGGCCAACAGTCTCCCTGTCTTTTCTCCCTGTTCGATTATCCTCTGCGTCTGTGCCAGTTGGCATTTGCTTGCCTTAGCTACCCTAAGCAGCACCACCTCCCGGTAAGCTACTTTCATATCCAGTGCCGTGAGAGGGTTGGCTGTGAGGGTAAATCGGGTTTCAAGGTCCTGGGCCCTGGCTTCTGCCTCCTCTATCGTGATCCTATCATTCCTGCGCTCCTGGCCAATGGATGAGAGATAACACCCTCTAATGTAGGCCTTAAATGCATCCCAGACTATCCCCCTCGCAGCCGTGCCGGTGTTGGAGGCCCAAAATCCCTGTATTTCTCCGACCATCTCAATGGCTATAGTGGGGTGCTCAATCGAGTACCTAGATAGTCGCCAAAGTCTATCTTGTTGGGGGGGTAGAGGTTTACAGCGTACACAATAGTGGGGAGTGGTCAGATATGACCCGAGGGAGCAACTCTATTCCAAGAACTTTGGGGAGCATGGTGGCACTAGCATAGACAAGGTAAATACGGGAGAGGGTGTTATGGGAGGAGGAATGGCACGTAAACCTGCAATCTGACGGATGTTTCCACCTCCACAAGTCTTCCAACCCAAACACCCGGGCCCACCGAGAAAGTGCCAAGTCCGTAGCCTGGTCAGGCGATAACCTATCTAGTGATGGATTAGTAGGGATATTGAAATCCCCCGCTAGAACTACATTGTCAGTATGGAACTGGGCGATCAGGGCAGTCAATTTGTGTAGCAAAGACATTTTTGCCGGTGGTGGCATATAGAGACCCACCAGCACCATCTCTATCATATCTATTCTGGCATGCACCAGCACGTATCTCCCCTCCTGATCTGTAGCAATATCAAGAGGCTCATAATTGAGGGTCTTGTGTACCAGGATACTAACCCCTCGGGCATAGCCAGAATGCGTGGGATGATAGTGGTATCCCACCCAGGGCCTTTATAAGCCCATAATCCTTCCCCCTACTAGGTGCGTCTCCTCGAGGATACAAACATGTGGTGCATATTTTTTTATGTAATCAAAAACAAGAGAGCATTTAATATTTTGGTTAAGCCTCTGACATTCCAGGACAGGATCTTCAACAGAGCCATAACCCGGGAGGGCAGGGGGGACCAACGGAGATGACCGCTTGACCGAGGTCAAGGCACATATATCTCATACTTGATAATGCAATGACATACGCGTTACATTTGTTGTAGTAGAACTGTCCGCAGTAAAAATCATGTGAGCATATAATAAAAAACCAACTAAAAAACAAACAGAACTCCCCTCCCATCCCCCCCCCCCCCCACACCCCAGAAAAACAACCCTGGGGTGTTTGAGAACCCAAACCAAACTTAATTGAACTCATTTAAAGGAGCAAACTCCTGTGGGGGCGGTGTGTACCAACCAGCACACCCAGGACAGAGTCTTCTTTCTGGAAGAAAATCACCTGGCTTTTAGGAAAAAAGACCTTCAAGACCTTCAAGACCTTCCTCTTTTAGCAGATGATCAAAGCTCGCCACAGCACCTAGAGGCGATTCAGCTCGCATTGTGCGCTATACAAGTATTTCATTCATTCATTCACTCATTCTTCTGCGTTAGAATAGACAAACTCCAGCGCAGCCGCTTCCTGGAGGCAATACATGTCAAAGGGGACCAAATAAGGGTATAGGTGACACCTCAAACTGAAGTACGATGTTCGCTTGGATTGTTCCAAGGGCCCAGTCTTAGTTGCAGCACTTCCAGTAAGAAAGAGATAAAAATTAGGAAGAAAAAAAAGGGGGGAAAAAGGTGAACCCCCCCCCCCCAAAAAGAAGCCCCGTAAGCATAGGCTATCAGAGTGTCCCGGTCCGGCATCACACGTGGACCATGTCCATGTCCAAAAGTTTACTTTCAAACGGAGCAGTGCACACATCAGTCACAAACTCGGGGAGAGATCAGGCCAGCAGGCCAGCAGGATAATAGTGTGGTCCCTACCCCTGCGGAGCATCGGTGAACAAACATCAATTCCATGCCATCCCCTCGCCCCCTTCAAGAAGTACAGACCCCCGTGCCATGTGCCAGTAACCAAAGTCCAATGGCCAAAGAAAAAAAAAGGGGGGGGAAAGGGGGGCAAGTCTGGCTGCAGGACATCTCTGGAGCAGGATACATCCCTCTGCACCCCCCCCAGATCCCATCCACCCCCAGGGCAGTATCCGGGGCCCTCGCCTCTCCGAATCGGGGAGTTCTCCACAGCATAGAGCAGATGTGAAGGGGGGAAGGCAGTGCAACTGGTTCTCTGAGTTCAGAAATGGAAGGTCAAAATTGGGGAGGGACAGGTGTGCTTACCGCTTGGCATAGCCGGTGGTGCCTGTGGACCTCAGCCGGGGATTCCCCATTCAGGATCAGCCTTGCCGGGGGAGGGAATCAATCCATCTGGAGGCCTCACTCGGGGAAGTAAAGAAACGGACGGATTCACCATCAACCACTCTGAGTTTCGCGGGGAACATCATGTTTTACTTGAGACCTTTGATGTGCAGCTGGGCCTTAACTTGGTTGAATTTCCTGCATTGCCTTTGCGTCTCCACTGAGTAGTCAGGAAATAGCATGATTTTGACATTCTCAAAGCGCAGTTCTCCTACCTTTCTCGTCTCCCGAAGAACCAGGTCTCTGTCTCTAAAGTTCAGAAGGCGGAAAATAAATGTGCATGGCGGAGCTCCTGGCGGGCCTCGAACAGACGGCATTCTATGTGCCCGCTCCACTACAAAGTGAGGGGAGAACATTGCCAGCGGGAGGAGTGTGCGCAGCAAATGTTCAGTAAAAGCCTCCGTGTCTCGACCCTCCGCACCCTCTGGCAGGCCCACCAACCTTAAATTGTTCCTCCTATTCCTGTTTTCCTGGTCCTCCGCCCTAGATTCCAGCGCCTTCATTTTCACCTGTAGTGTGCGGAGGGAGGCATCATGGTCGCGGACTACATCTTCCGTGTCCCCTATCCTCCGTTCCGTCTCTGTGAGCCTCTCCCGGTGCTTATCCATGTCGCGCCGAATGAGCTCCATGTCAAGCTGTATCTGTTCTATCTTGGTGGTTAGGGTAGTCTGGCAGCACGTGATCGCCTGCATGAGAGCCTGGAACTGTTCAGCTCCCGGTCCTCACCACCGCTTCGCCGGCCCAACAGGATAGGTATATGTCCCTAATTGCTGGATAAACAGCCTGCCAGGTGCGGAGCTCTCTTCCAACATGTCCTATGGACTTCAACTTTGCCTACTATGTGACCAAAGGCTACAAAATGTAACTATGAAAGAGCACCTACAATAGGCACATGAGCATTAGAACTGGACCATGAAGCAATGGAAGAAGGTGGTCTGGTCTGATGAATCATGTTTTTTTTTTAATTACGTTGGTGGCAGCATGTGTGCGTGCTGCTTACCTGGGGAAAAAGTGGCACTAAGATTCATAATGGGAGGATGGCAAACCATCAAAGGCAGTAGGATGCTTTGGGCAATGTTCTACTGGAAAACCTTGGTACCGCCATTCGTGTGGATGTTACTTGACATGTACCACCTACCTAAACATTATTGTTGACCAAGTACACCCTTTCATTGAAACGGTATTCTCTGATGACAGTGGCCGCTTTCAGCAAGATAATGTGCCCTGCCATACTGCAAAAAATGGTTCAAGAATGGTTTGAGGAACACAATGAGTTTGAGGTGTTTACGTGGCTTCTCACATCTCCAGGTCTCAATCCAACCAAGTATCTGTGGGATGTAGTGGAAAAACAAGTCTGATCCATGTAGGCCCCACCTCACAATGTACAGGAATTAAAAAAATCTGCTTTTGATGATACACCTTCAGAGGTCTAGTGGCATTTATGCCTCCATGAGTCAGAGCTGCTTTGGCGGTAAAAGGGGGACCTATCCAATATTGGTTGGGTGGCCATAAAGTTATAGTTGATCACTGTGTAGACTGTATATACCTGTATATATATGCACAGTATATCAATCAGTCATACCACTTACTGCCCTCCCTCAAAAGAATTTAGGCCTCATTTGCACTGGTGCTGTCAAACATTTCTAAACACATATAAATGCATGCAATTTACGTATGGTCAGTTTAGCTGCGTTTAGAGAAAATTTACCTCTGTGCTTTCAGAATCCATTAGAAACTCTAAATGTGTCTAAATTCAAGTAAATGCATCTAAATCTGCTTTAGACTAGGAACATCTAAAAGCAGGAAAACATGATGTGGGAAGCATACATTTTCTTCATACTTCCCAGATAATTTCTTCTTAGTTTAGAAAACCAAAATTTCACGAGGACACAGTCCAATGTCTCTACCACATACATAAACACAGACACTGAGACACTAGCTGCATGGAGTTTGCATACTCTCCCTGTGCTTGCTTGGGTTTACTTTGGGAACTCTCCCACACTCCAAAGATATGCTGGTAAATTAATTAGCTACTGTCTAAATTGGCCCTAGTATGTGTATGCTTCCTAGTGGAGGACAGGAGACACCCGTTGCACGTTTTTGTGTGTCACTCTTGATGTGTTTTTTTTGGCACCGGGTGGAAGTTTTTTGGGGTGTGTTTTGCACGCCATAGGCTTTTTTCAATAGAAAAAATTTGTATGTATGAATGTGAGTTAGGGATCTTAGATTTTAAGCTCCTTGAGGACAGGGACTGATGTGACTGTACAATATACATTGCATTTAATTACTTGTTAATGCTATATAAATACCTGTACTAAATAAATTTGAAAAACTTGCAAAATACAAGAAGAACACACAAACTATCTGCAGACAATAAATCTATTGGGAATTTATTTCCTGCCACACTCCAAAGACATGCTGGTAGGTTAATAGGCTCCTTCCTAAATTGGCCCTAGTATGTGTATGTATGAATGTGAGTTGGGGACATTAGATTGTAAGCTCCTGGAGGACAGGCACTAATTTGAATGTACAATATACAGTATACATGTAAAGTGCTGCGTAAATTGACATTGTGGTACTATAATTATTAAATAAATAATACATACATAAATAAATACATGTAATCTGTGATCCTAGTGCTGCAAATACAGAGTGCCAACTATGTAGCCATTGTGCTGCGCCAAAACATTTCACTGCTTTTTGTAACATTACATAGATCTATAGAAAAGTTTGCAGATTCCTGAAACACAAAGCTTTTTTTTTTTTTTAGCTAAATTTGCATTTTATATGCAATACAAATACATTACAAGGATATGTTGCTTTTACTGTACAATAACTTTCCTTTAAAGGCTCAGTAAAACATAAATACTGTGTATTATGCAGCATAGAAAACCTCAGTTCTCATAATATATGCTTTTACCAGTTTGACAGCTTTGTCATTGAATAATGAAGATGCATGGGCTGTATGGAAACAGTGCCTCTAGTGGGCAAAATAGTTAATTTATATATATATATATATATATATATATATATATATATATATATATATATATATATATATATATATATATATATATATATATATATATATATATATATATATACATATATGTCTCTCTCTCTCTCTATATATATATATATATATATATATATATATATATATATATGTACTGTATATACTGTATGTGCATGTATATATATATATATATATATATATATATATATATATATATATATATATATATATATATATATATATATATATATATATATATATATATATACTGTATGTATGTATAGTCAAACAGTGCACCCAATAAAATGTTCTTGTTTCAGAACGTCCAGGGCCCCAATCCAGTTTGAATACAAATTGAGTTCAACTCATCTGCTAATTACTCATAAGGAGCGAACAAATTTAAGCAATTGTTCAATGAATTTAGTAAGCACGATATACTGTAACTTGTGCAGCCACAGGATTGTATGCTAACAAGCTATTTTTTGTGCTTACAAACTACTATTGTCAGCACAACATGAATTCTGCAAATGTTCTGGGAAAACAACATGCATTTTGCACTACAATATTAATTACGTTCTGGGAAAAATAGTTTTGTAACTACAAAATTGATTTTGTATCAAAAAAATATATTGCTATCAAAATGTCACAATCGGTAAAATCTATTCAGCATCTTCACAATTTTTTGTACCATTACCATAAAAATGTAAAGATTTTGCATTTATATTAAAGAATATGGTTTTATAAACTGCACGCCACACTCAACAAAATCACAAGGAGTGACATCTATTACTTTATTCATACGGCATACTTTTAACTATTTATTTTTCAGCTATTTCACCTAACAGGCATGTGCAAGGTAAGGCACATGTTGGGAGAGCAGGTCTTATCCAAGTACTACAATATAACAGGAAATTAGCTAATAGAATCTATCTTGCAATCAATATTTTGCAATTTTCAAGTATTCTCTGATGTGTGTGCCCCGAGGTGATATGTTACTATAATTGTTACTTTATTGCAGTATATTTGTACAATTTGCACTACATTCCACTGGGCCCTTATGATTTCTGTGCTACAGGTTAGGGCAGTTTAAACATGGCATGTTAGATTTGATTTAGGTCTACATTACAAAGCTTACGCAGCACCCTGAGGGCTTTAAAAAAAAAAAAAAAAATACCATAATATTCTGTTGAAAACCAAGGTCTATATTTGCGTATGTTTACAGATCTATAACATAGTAACAAGCCAGTTTTAAGGTGTCGCTGCACAGTGTTGTCCCTACTTCAAACGTAAAGAGTATCTCCACTTTTGTTGATAAAAAAGCATTCCCCTTTGGGTGACCAATGTATATTGCACGGATTTTAACAAACTTTGTAGCAGAGTTCTATTTTCTGCTCTGAACAAAAAGCATTGTTGTGTGCAAAGTGAATATGAATGTAAGTGATTTTTTCATTATTAATCAGCTGATGCACTTGCAGGGTTCTAATGCGAAAAGTTGCAGAGTTGGCATCTCTTTAGAATTGATTACCCCTTTGGGAGATCTTAGCAAAAATTATCATTTTTTTTTTTTTTGTAGAGGTTGCCTAAAACCTGATTTGTTTTCTTAGCACAAACTTCTGTAAAATCCATGAATAGTGATGGATGAACTTCCGACGGGACATTTCGCGAACGCGAACCGCAAACACGGCCGATAGTTCGCGAACCGTAACGTTCGCGGTGGGCCCCATTGACTTCAATGGGAGGCGAACTTTACAAACCTACAGGTCATATTTGCAGCCACAAAATAATTACTAGCTGTGCACACATAGTCCCACACATGACATAACACATGTATGAGGTGAATCTGGGATCGACAACTACAAGCATTCTTTTTTTATATGTGAAATTGTGACAATTCAGGACTGTGGAGTGCATGAAGGCAAAGGAGGAGAGGGAAGGTCAGGGTAGGCAAAGAAGAGGGTGCAGGAGATGATCACCAGCACCGTGATATAGAGCACTGACATCTGCATCGTGATAGAGTGATCTGACACCAGCACCGTAATAGAGAGCACTGACATTAGCAGCGTGACATACAGCAATGACACCTGCACCGTGATAGAGTGATCTGACACCAGCACCGTGATAGAGAGCACTGACATCAGCAGCGTGACATACAGCAATGACACCTGCACCGTGATAGAGTGATCTGACACCAGCACCGTGATAGAGAGCACTGACATCAGCAGCGTGACATACAGCAATGACACTTGCACCGTGATAGAGTGATCTGACACCAGCATTGTGATAGAGAGCACTGACATCAGCAGCGTGACATACAGCAATGACACCTGCACCGTGATAGAGTGATCTGACACCAGCACCGTGATAGAGAGCACTGACATCAGCAGCGTGACATACAGCAATGACACCTGCACCGTGATAGAGTGATCTGACACCAGCACCGTGATAGAGAGCACTGACATCAGCAGCGTGACATACAGCAATGACACCTGCACCATGATAGAGTGATCTGACACCAGCACAGTGATAGAGAGCACTGACATCAGCAGCGTGACATACAGCAATGACACCTGCACCGTGATAGAGTGATCTGACACCAGCACCATGATAGAGAGCACTGACATCAGCAGCGTGACATACAACAATGACACCTGCACCATAATAGAGTGATCTGACACCAGCACCGTGATAGAGAGCACTGACATTAGCAGCGTGACATACAGCAATGACACCTGCACCATGATAGAGTGATCTGACACCAGCACCGTGATATAGAGCACTGACATTAGCAGCGTGACATACAGCAATGACACCTGCACCGCGATAGAGTGATCTGACACTAGCACCGTGATAGAGAGCACTGACATCAGCAGCGTGACATAAAGCACTGACACCAGCACCATGATATACAGCACTGACACCAGCACCGTGATATACAGCACTGACACCTGCACCGTAAGCAGCCCCAGGAGGAAGTCAGCATAGCACAGGGATGGTGGGAGCCCCTCATAATGAGCATAGCACAGGGATGGTGGGAGCCCCTCATAATATGCACAGCAGAGGTACAGCCCCAGGAGGAAGTCAGCGCAGCACAGGGATGGTGGGAGCCCCTCATAATAAGCAGCCCCAGGAGGAAGTCAGCACAGCACAGGGATGGTGGGAGCCCCTCATAATGAGCATATCACAGGGATGGTGGGAGCCCCTCATAATGAGCATAGCACAGGGATGGTGGGAGCCCCTCATAATATGCACAGCAGAGGTACAGCCCCAGGAGGAAGTCAGCACAGCACAGGGATGGTGGGAGCCCCTCATAAGGAGCATAGCACAGGGATGGTGGGAGCCCCTCATAATATGTACAGCAGAGGTACAGCCCCAGGAGGAAGTCAGCACAGCACAGGGATGGTGGGAGCCCCTCATAATAAGCAGCCACAGGAGAAATATGACACTGTGCTTTTTTTGTACAAGGAAATGAGCCAAATGAAGAAAGAAGGTCTGTGTGCTCGATTAAAAAAATCGTTTCTAGACATATACATGGTCTACTGGTCACATGTGTTGAATTCCTCCGAGATCCATGCCTCATTAATTTTTAGAAATGTGAGGTAGTTAACACTGTCATGAGCTAGGCGAGTACGCTTATCGGTCATGACCCCCCCTGCTGCGCTGAACGTCCTTTTCGGACAGGACACTGGATGAGGGGCAAGCCAACAGTTCGATTGCAAATTGGGCAAGCTCTGGCCAGAGGTCAAGCCTGCCCACCCAGTAGTCCAGGGGTTCATCACTCCTCAGAGCGTCCACATCGGCCGTTAACCCGATGTAGTCGGACACCTGACGGTCTAGGCGTTCCCTGATGCTGGATCCGGATGACACCTGTCGATGGGTCGGCTGAAAGAATGACCTCATATCAGAAGTCACCAACACATCTTCAAACCGGCCTCTTCTTGCAGGCGCTGTTGGATTGGTACCCGCAACTCCTTCTCTGGGAGTGGGAATTGCTCCTCTGCCAGCGCACGCAAAAGCAGAATGCAGCATTTCTCGAAGCAAGGCCTGGAAGTGCTCCATTCTGACAGCCCTCTGTGACGGCGGTAACATTTCCGCCATTTTGTGTTTGTACTGGGGGTCTAAGTACGTTGCCACCCAGTACTGGTCCTTGACCCTTATGCTTTTTATACGGGGGTCCCTATTAAAACACTGGAGCATGAAGGCCCCCATTTGCACTAAACTGGAAGCAGTGTGGTGGCCTGGCTCCTGCTCATCATCCAGGATAATGTTGTCCTCTTCATTCTCCTCTCCCCATCCACGCACAACAACAGGGATCCCAGAAAGGTTTAAAGCATGCTCTTCTTGCTCCTCCTCATCCGCCCCGGCACCATCCTCCTCTGACTCCTCTTCAGACTCCTGTTGTTCACTTGTCTCAGATAGAGTAGCCCCCCTGGGAATTCATCCAGCATTGCGACTTCCTCATCTTCCCGCTCCTGCTCCTCCACAGCTTGATCAATGACACAACGCAATGCACGCTCCATAAAGAAGGCATAAGGTACCACGTCACTGATGGCACCATGGCTGCGACTGACCAGTTTGGTGATCTCCTCAAATGGCCGCAGAAGTCTGCATGCGTCGCGCATGAGCAGCCACTTGGGCGGGGAAAAAAAAAACAGCTCCCCAGAACCTGTTTTGCCGCAGAGTTCATACAGGTAGACGTTAACTGCACGTTTCTGCTGGAGCAGCCTATCAAGCATATAGAAGATTGAGTTCCATCGCATCGGGCAATCGCAAATAAGACGTCTGACCGGCAGATTGTGTCGCCGCTGAATGTCAGCAAGGCGAGCCATGGCCGTGTAAGATCTTCTGAAATGGGCCGAGATTTTCCTTGCCTGCCGCAAGATGTCCTGGACCCCAGGGTATTTGACAACGAATCGCTGCACGACCAAGTTTAAGACATGTGCCATGCATGGCACATGCGTAATTTTGCCCTGTTTCAATGCGCTAAGCAGATTGGCACCGTTGTCACACACCACTTTACCAACTGTCAAATTGAGCGGTGTTAGCCACTGATCTGCCTGTGAGCGCAAAGGTGAAAGGAGTGCCGGGCCAGTGTGGCTCTTGGCTTCCAGGCACAACAGACGCAGCACGGCATGGCAACGTCTCACCTGGCATGTCAAATAGGTTCTGGGGAGCTTGGGCAGTGCAGCGGAAGAGACGCTAGCAGCGGAAAAGGAGGAGTCAGCCGAGGAGGAGAGGGAGGAGGATGGAGTAGGAGGAGGAGGAGGAGGAGGAGAAGAAGAGCCAGGCCTGCATGAAATCCGTGGCAGTAAAACCAAATCTACACAGGTGCCACGGGTTACATGCTTGACGGCCATCAGAAGGTTCACCCAGTGGGCAGTAAAAGTGATATACCTTCCCTGCCTGTGTTTGCTAGACCACGTGTCTGGGGTCAGATGTATCTTGGCACCGACACTGTGTGCCAGAGATACATTCACTTGCCGCTGAACATGGCCATATAGCTCTGGGATGCCCTTCTCTGAGAAATACTTCCTTCCTGGGACCTTCCATTGTGGTGTTCCAATGGCCACAAATTTGCGAAAGGCCTCCGAGTCCACCAGTTTATATGGCAGTAGTTGGGGGCTATCAGTTCTGACAAGCCAGCCATCAACCGTTGGGCAAGAGAGTTATCCGGCGTCTTCATTTGTTTACGCTCGACCATTAGGCCCATGGAAGACTGCCTTTTTGCAGAAAAACGTGAGCTTGGCATGATGGAAGGTGGAGTGGAGGACAATTGTGAGGAGAGAGGAGAAGGAGAAGTAGAAGATGAGGATGGACGGTGAGAACCTGGAGTGTGGCTTTGTGTGTTCCGTTGCTCCCACTGGGCTCGTGATGGCAGCTCATGTGCCTTCTTAAGGAGGTCGTCCCTAGGTGAGTGTTGGGCTTACCGCGACTAATGCGTTGACTGCAAAGATTGCAGATGGCAACACTATTGTCAGCCGTGGACACGTTAAAAAAATCCCACACTGCGGAGCCATGTGCCAGCGTCCTGGGAGCGCCAGATGTGACCGTACATGGTCGATGACTCGCTCCTGATACATTAGCAGTCTGCTTTGTCCCTCCTGTGCAATGTAAGTTATTCCTGCTTCTCCTCCCTATCTGCTGGTCCATATCTCCCTCTGAACTCCCCTCCTCTTCCTCTCTTGTGGGCACCCACGTGACATCACTAGACACGTCATCATCGACGTCACCTTCCCCACCGCTATAATTAGAGATCTCGGAGTAGGCAGCAACATCGGTGACCAACCTCCTCCTTGGGCGGATCTGGGTACTGTCGTCAGACCTTTGTGGAACTAGTAGGTTGTGATTAGCAGACTGTACCTCACTCAACCTTATATACTGTAGTACACTATACCTTACCAGTCCTTATAAGGACATTTGTGGAACTAGTAGGTTGTAATTAGCAGACTGTACCTCAGTCCCTATACTGATAAAGGACTACTGCAGAATAGGGCAGCAGTCAGCAGTAGTGCACCTCAACCCTATATATTGTGGACCTATACCAGTCCTTAAGGATTAGCAGACTGTACCTCACTCAACCCTATATACTCTAGTACGCTATACCTTACCAGTCCTTAGAAGGACCTTTGTGGAACTAGTAGGTTGTGATTAGCAGACTGTACCTCAGTCCCTATACTGATAAAGGACTGCTGCAGAATAGGGCAGCAGTCAGCAGTAGTGCACCTCAACCCTATATATTGTGGACCTATACCAGTCCTTAAGGATTAGCAGACTGTACCTCACTCAACCCTATATATTCTAGTATGCTATACCTTACCAGTCCTTAGAAGGACCTTTGTGGAACTAGTAGGTTGTGATTAGCAGACTGTAACTCACTCAACCCTATATACTCTAGTACGCTATACCTTACCAGTCCTTAGAAGGACCTTTGTGGAACTAGTAGGTTGTGATTAGCAGACTGTACCTCACTCAACCCTATATACTCTAGTACGCTATACCTTACCAGTCCTTACAAGGACTTTTATGGAAATAGTAGGTTGTGATTAGCAGACTGTACCTCACTCAACCCTATATACTCTAGTATGCTATACCTTACCAGTCCTTAGAAGGACCTTTGTGGAACTAGTAGTTTGTGATTAGCAGACTGTACCTCACTCAACCCTATATACTCTAGTACGCTATACCTTACCAGTCCTTAGAAGGACCTTTGTGGAACTAGTAGGTTGTGATTAGCAGACGGTACCTCAGTCCCTATACTGATAAAGGACTGCTGCAGAATAGGGCAGCAGTCAGCAGTAGTGCACCTCAACCCTATATATTGTGGACCTATACCAGTCCTTAAGGATTAGCAGACTGTACCTCACTCAACCCTATATACTCTAGTACGCTATACCTTACCAGTCCTTAGAAGGACCTTTGTGGAATTAGTAGGTTGTGATTAGCAGTCTGTACCTCAGTCCCTATACTCATAAAGGACTACTGCAGCAGAAGGGCAGCAGTCAAGTATAATATTCTTTCTATATTTGAAAGAAAGAATATTATACGCGTACAACCCTATTACCATACCATGTGGACCTAATAGTAACAGCTACTGATTAAACTGACAGTCCCTCACTGCCACACACAGCTCCCTGTCTGTCCCTATTTAAACTGACAAAACACAGGCTGCTGCAACAATAACTTGAATAGCACTCAAAACTATATCCTGTACTACTACACCATACCAGTCCTGAAAAGAACTTTTGTGGACCTAATAGTAACAGCTAATGATTAAACTGACTGTCCCTCTCTGCAACACACAGCGTCCTATCTGTCCCTCTCTTAGTACTGACAAAAGACAATCTGCTGCAACAATGACTTGAATAGCAGTGCCTCAAACCTATATCCTGAACTACACCTATACCATACCAGTCCTTAAAAGAACTTTTGTGGACCTAATAGCTAGCGATTTGGGTCACTGCAGTCTCTTCCTGCTCCACACAGCAACCTCTCCCTATAGTGACAGTAGAAAGAATGTAAAATGGCCGCCGGATCGGGTCTATTTATAAGTTAGGGGGAATGTCCAAGTGTCCATGTGCTGTAATGTCTCAATTGGCTGTCCTGTACCACATGATGGATGTATCATCAAAGGTCAAAGTTTTTTTACACAGCAAACACGTAAGTCCACCGGGCGAACAGCGGCAATAGTCCGCCGATCGGGCGGACCGCAAACAGCCGAAATTTGCCGCGAACCGAGCGCCAGGCGAACAGTTCGGCCATCCCTATCCATGAGCCAATCTCCCAAGCAGGAAATTACATTTTTGGGGTTGTCCTATACACCAGCTATGTATAGAAGGCCTACAGGCTGCTATATTGTAATAACTTTTGCAGAAAATTACAGATGAAAAGGAAATATCATTTTTGATAACATGAAATTACAATATGGCTTATGTCTCAGTTGGGAATGTGGGGGGAAAACACTGCGCTACTACGATGAAAACAGCAGCTACCACTCTAACAAACAAAGTCAAACAAAATGTGGAACAAGTAGTGTAGCGTTAGGTTGTGTGAACAATTTGTGTGTATGAAAACAAATAAATACAAATGTAAAAATTAAATACTAAGGGGATATATAATCCCACAATTAGTGTGCAATAAAGGGCAAATTAGGCTGCATATCATAAATGCTTGACAAGAACTTCTATCAGTTCATCCAACTATAGACTGTCCTCTTATCATGCTGAATGTATAGGTAAGGGAAAAACCCAATCTTCTCATCCAAAAATGTAATGAGAGGAGAGGATGAAACCAACAGCAACAATCTATTTGACTGAAGCGATGTTTATATAAAATCTTCTATATGTATAAGATGGGTACTCTTACTAATGATGTTGGACCCACCTGTCGTATGGCAGTGGTTCTGAAAGGCTTGTAAACACAGCAGGTTACACTCGGGCCTTCAATAGGATGGATCCTGGTATACGATCCTCATTTCGTCGTCCTGGACCTCAGATGAAGAAAGGCCAGGGGTGTCCAAACTTTTTTCAAAGAGGGCCGGATTTCATGAAGTGAACATGCATGAGGGCCGACCATTTTGCCTGACTTTTTTTGAACCGTTAAAATGAAATGCAAATTAAATTTTTAACCAAAGTTTATTGCAAACGGCATACTTTTCATTTCGTTACATGGATGACAAATCTACACAGGTGTTAAATCACTCTGCCTTTCATATATGAAGGCCGGATGAAAAAAAAAAAAATCCAGGAAGCTGAAATATATGTCAGGAACATTCTAAAGTACATTAATAAACGCTGTCTGTCAACTTTTAAGCTAAAAAAAAAAATATGAACAGGAACATAAAACCAAGTGTCCATCTTATGAAATATAGTCATAACTGATTTAGACCAACTGATACTAACTGAGATTTTACATTAATCTGAATTGAAAAAGAAAACTTGTCTGCATTAATGTGAAGGGTGAAACTGAGATCTGGACTGCAGCACATAGGTCAGGTCTGGGTCAAAGGCAGTGGTTTTGATGCGCAAAATGTCCCGCAGGTGTCACGGTCGGGAGTGAGGCCGAAATGCTGAGAGGGCTACTACAGGCTCCAGAGTCAATAATTGCTTGTAGAGGGATTCTGCTGCCTGCCACCATCAATGTGACTGGAAGAGTGATGTGGGCAGAAGCTGACTTTGCTACCTGAAGATGAGATGGGGTGCTTGGGACTGGTTTACTCGGCCTTGTGGGGCAGTTGTTAATGAAATGTCCTGATTTTCCACAGTAAAAACAAAGGTGTGCCTGATGGCGAAGAAGTCTCTCTTCGGAGGTTAAAGCGGGACGGGGAATGCCCCTCAGAACGGGGGCTACTGCTGGGCGAGCTGAAGGTGGGGCCTGGATGGAGCAAGTAGTCCGAGTGCGTTCAGACTGACGCTCCCGTAGAAGCCTGTCGAGCTGGATGGCGAGTAAGATGAGGTCCTCAAGAGTAGTGGGAATCTCCAATCTGGCCAACTCGTCTTTAAGGGCTTCGGACAACCCCATACGGTACTGATATTTTAGTGCTGCTTCGTTCCAGCCGGAGTCAGAGCTCCAGGTACGGAATTCTACTGAATAGTCCTCTGCAGGTCGCCCACCCTGGCGAAGGGCGTACAAAGTTGCTTCGGCTGTAGCTGTCCGGAAAGGATCATCATACAAGCGGGCCATGGCTTCAAAGAACAGGTCCAAAGTATCCACGTAAGGGCTGCATTGCTCCAGCAGGCCATGGGCGCACGTCTGGGGATCGTCCCTCAGTAATGAAATGGTAAACCCCACCTTGGTTGCTTCTGAAGAAAAGGTCTGAGGTTGCAGGGAGAAATAGAGAAAACACGAGTTTTTGAAGGATCTGAATTTCCTTCGGTCCCCAAAGAAGCGTTCCGGGGCTGGGACTCGTGGTTCTGGGGCAGCTGAGATTATAGAAGCAGGAACTTAACCAGAGAAGGTGGGTGGTTCAAGCGGGTGTTGCAGGCGTTCCTTCAGCCAGTGATATCTCTCTCGGAGCTCCTGAATAGCTGGAGTAAGGGCCGTAAGTTCTTGTAAAACGGCCTCCAATGGGGAGTCACCTCTGTCGACCTCTGACATGGCTGGATTATACTGTCACGGTCGGGAGTGAGGCTGAAATGCTGAGAGGGCTCCCCTTGCGGCCGAGCGCAGCACAACCCTGAAGTTGACACAGGGATGCAGTGCCCACAGTAGCACAGGTTGCCAGGTAGCAGCAGCAGAGGTCAAGTACCGGGTAAGCAAGCCTAGATGGGCAACTGTGCTAGGAAGTCCGAGAGTAGGCAGCGGAAGTCCAGAGAATGGTCAAGACAGGCCGGGATCAGGTGCAGGAAGCAGATCAGGAACGTCGGGTACAAGCCAGGAGTCAGAGCCAGGAGAATAACAGGAGCGGGTCAAGCAAGCCGGGTCGGTACACTGGAGGTCGGATAACAGGAAACACGGGTACAGGTTCACAGGAGAGCTGACGATAATCCAGCAATGCGGGACTGACAGGCGAACGTTTAAATAGGCGAGGTGACCGGGTCACGTCGTGAGCGCGTCGGAGCGATCGTACGGCTACGTCGAGTACGTTGTGTATTCGTAGCATAACCGCGTATGCCCGCCCGGTTAGACGTAGCGTCGGTCGTTCGTCTAGAAACTACTCTGCGCTTACGTAGGCGCCGACGCGCGCTAACACGAACGTACCTCGTGAGATTGCGGCTATTTCCCTGACAGCAGGTGAGAGTCACTTAGTCTTGTCCTCACGCGGTTCTTGTTAAAGTTCATAACAGAGAACGTCTTCTCACATATATATGTTGAGCCAAACAAGCTCAGCATTTTCTTAGCCAATGTTCGAATCTCTTGAAACCGGCTTTTATCCAGTTGGCGAACATAGTTCACAAGAGAAAGTTGTTGGTGACGACTGCGGAACTCGCTGTCACAATGCAGCTCAATGAGCTCAAGCTGCAGCTGATCTGGAGCATCATCGGGGTCAACAGAGAATGGAGAGGAGAAAAGGCTGATCTCCTTTTCAATAGCTGCAAAATCCTGAAAGCGCAGTTTAAACTCCCCAGCCACAGATGTGATGTCTGCTGCATATCTGCTCGATTGCGCACTGATATTGTCCTGTGGAAAACTGGTCATTATTTCCTGCAACGCTGAAAAATGTATAAGATTGGGTTGTGCTTGTGACAACTGCCTTATGAAAAGTTGCAGCTTTGTTCCAAAGGCTTTAAGGTGTGAATAAAGCTGGTTCACTGCTGCATCTTTCCCCTGAAGACTCGTGTTCAGGACATTCAGATGCTTGGTTATGTCAACTAGAAACCCCAAATCGACCAGCCACATCGGATCAGATAGTTCTTGCATCGGTTGTCCCTTTGTTTCCAAGAATTCTCCAATTTCCTTTTTGAGAGAGTAGAAACGCTGCAGTGCAGACCCCCGACTGAGCCATCTTACATCGTTGTGATATAAAACATCTTCGTATTCAGCCTGGATGTCCAGTAGAAACTGTTTAAACTGGCGGTGGCACAGGGCTTTAGAGCGAATAAAATTAATAGTCTTCACCACCGGTTTCATAACATGGTCATATTTGAGATGTTTAGCACAAAGAACTTGTTGATGAATGATACAGTGGAGTTTAATAGCTTTGCCTCTTTCTTCAATCACCTTGTTACAGATTAGGGCTGCTAATCCACTTCTCTCACCAGCCATGGCAGGTGCACCATCAGTAATAATCCCAGTAACTTTGTTCCAAGGCAGTTTCATGTCATTTATGGCGGAACTAACAGAAACAAACAAATCTTTTCCTCTTGTTTGGTCCGTAAGGCTCTGGAGGTCAAGTAGCTCTTCAGTCACATTCATTTCATCGTCCACCCCTCTTATAAAAATCAGCAACTGAGCCCAGTCAGATAGGTCTGTGCTTTCATCACAGGCTATTGAAAAGAAGTCAAAATCCGCTCCTTTGGATGTCAACTGTCTCTTAATATCTGATGAAATCTCTTCAATTCTCCGTGCTACAGTGTTACGAGCGAGGCAAATGTTGGCAAACTCTTGCTTCTTCTCTGGACAGATATTCTCCACCATTTTCATAACGCATTCTTTGATGAAGTCACCCTCGGCAAAAGATCTGCAATTTTTAGCAATTAACGTTGCCACCTCATAGCTTGCCTTTGTGGCATTTTCATTTGACTCACGGGCTCTTGTGAAAAATCGCTGTTGCAACATTAAAACAGCTTCAAGTTGCTTCAACTTTTCACTGCGGTCGCGCCCTGTTAGCTTGTCATATGTGCTATGTCGCGACTGGTAGTGCCTCTTGACATTAAATTCCTTATAAACAGCCACAGTCTCTTGGCATATCAGACAAACACAGTGATTCCGTATTTCAGTGAAGAAATATTCCACTTTCCACTTGTCCTGGAAGCGGCGGCCCTCACTGTCAACTTTCCTTCTCTTGTTTACAGTCGCCATTTTAGAAATTGACCAGAATGGGAAAATATTATGTAAGCGCAGTGTCAGAGGTTTTGGTCTAAGCGTGTTCGTCCCATACACTAATACACTGCCCAGCAAGAATTCTGCTACCTTTTGCAGCTGTGTGTGGGGAAGATGAGCTGTTATTTGGATATATATATTTAATTCTCTTTCTCTTTATTTCTCTCTTTCTCTTTATTTAATTCTCTTTTTCTTTATTTCTCTTTATTTCTCTTTATTTCTCTCTTTCTCTTTATTTCTCTTTAATTCTCTTTTTCTTTATTTCTCTTTATTTCTCTTTCTCTTTATTTCTTTCTCTCTCTTTAATTCTCTCTCTCTTTAATTCTCTCTCTCTTTAATTCTCTTTATTTCTCTCTCACTTTAATTCTCTTTATTTCTCTCTCTCTTTAATTCTCTTTAATTCTCTTTATTCCTCTCTCTCTTTAATTCTCCTCTCTCTCTTTAATATTCTCTCTCTTTAATTCTCTTTAATTCTCTTTATCTGTAATTCTCTTTACCTTTTTTTTCCTCTCGTTCTGGCTTTCAGGAAGCTGACAGCGCGCGGCGCTGCAGCCAATCCGCGCCACCAATCCGCGCTGCCAATCACAGGCACTGAGAGATCTGCAGCTGCTGCAGGGACAGCTCAGTGTCTGCTATTGGTGGCGTGTGCTGTCAGCTTCCCGGAGGCCTTGGACCGCCCCCAGCATCTGATTGTCAGTGAGAGGCGGGGATGAGAGGCGGGGTGAGAGGCACTAGCAGCCAATCACCGCCACCAATCCCCGACGGAATCACAGGCTCCAGACCTGCCGCACACGCCCCAGCTTGTCAGAGAAGCGCTCGGGGTGTGCGGAGCCAGGCGGGCCATAATACAGGAGAAGCTGGGGGCAAGGTGGGGGCCATACAAAACCGGGCCGCGGGCCGCAAATGGCCCATGGGCCGGACTTTGGACAGGACTGAGATAGGCACTCCCGACAATCACTGTCTGGCGGTCTCTAAATTCCAGGAGAAACGATGTTTGGAGGACAATTTCAAATGGAGCTCATACAAATGGCATATAGGAAAAAGAGAAAGCAAAAAATCTCCGGATGGGGCAGATCAAAAACAAACCGGTAGGTTTATTGGAAAAATATGCGATGTACAAATGATTCAAAAAATAAATAAAAAGTGATCACAAAATAAAACATATAAAAGCAATGTGGGGTACAAGAAAAATTGGGCACCACCTAGTTCTTGTCTAGCATTTATGATATCCAGCCTAATTTGCACTTTATTGCACACTAATTGTGGGATTATATATCCCCTTAGTATTTAGATGGGGTTTACATTTGTATTTATTTATATTTCAGTTGTTTTTGCTACATTGTTTCTTTTTTTATATATATATATATATACTATTTTATATATATTTATAAAAAAAAAATCTGAGGAAAGTGGAGTTTCCCTAAATGATCACCTAGTTTGGCATACATTGCATTTGGAAAGTATTCAAACCTCCTCACTTTTTTCCACATATTGTTTTGTGTACTTTTCAAGTATGATTCTACAAGCTTGACACACCTATTTGTGGGCAGTTTCTCCCATTCTTCTTTGCAGGACCTCTCAAGCTCCATCAGGGATGGATGGGGAGTGTTGGTGCACAGACATTTTCAGATCTCTTCAGAGATGGTCAATCGGTTTCAAGTCTGGGCTCTGGCAGGGCCACTCAAGGACATTCACAAAGTTGTTCTGTATTTCCACTTCTTTGTTACCTTGGCTGTGTGCTTAGGGTTGTTATCCTGTTGGAAGATTAGCCTTCACCGCAGTCTGAAGTCTAGAGCACTCTGGAGCATGTTTTCATTAAGGATGTGCATTGCTGCATTCATCTTTCCATCGATCCTAACTAGTCTCACAGTTCCTGCTGATGAAAAACATCCATACAGCATGATGCTGCCACCACCATGCTTCACTGTAGGGATGGTATTAGCCAGGTGATGAGCGGTGTCTGGTTTCCTCCAGACATGGCGCTTGCCATTCAGGCAAACGCTAGGTGGGCTGTCATGTGCCTTTTATTGAGGAGTCAACAATAAAACTATTCAAAACTCATGCTAACGTAGTGAATCAAAATAAATATATAAATTATATAAAAATACACAAAACTGCAGCCGCTGTGCAAAGGTGCTGTAACCTTAAAAGTGATAGAAAATGTATGAAACAGTGCTGGTAGCATATGTTGTTCAATACGCATCATGGTGATTGGTGTCATATACATCAATGTGTTTGTATTTTGATTTTGCCATACAAAATTAAAATACAACAAAATAATAATATGCACAAATCTGTGCTCGGAAAGTGTGGGGTGTCTCCCCCTTCGGTGACCCCACTCACCAGAAACAATGGACCCTCACTTTCACAGTCTGGGGTCAAAAAGGTAGTCATCTATTGATCAGGGAATTTGTAGGATGGTTCCTAAAAAAACTCTTCCAAGAGGGTACTTTATAGCAGAAAGGATATGCCACACTCCATAGATGGGGAAATAGAAAGAAAGCTCACAGTGAAACACTGCTAAAATAAGTTATCAAGCACATTAAAGGCGCCACCTACAGGATATCTCGCAAAAACATGCATCAGTAAAAACATCCGCCGCTGTAGGGTATGCGTTCCACGGAAGCGGAAATTGCGTCAATGGTTAGTGTGAATCAGAAGTGCATCAATGCATTTTGTCCCTCCTCCAGGGCGTCATCAAAGGACATCACTTCCAGTTCCTTGGGATCTATTTATACCTGAGGGAAGATAACTCCTCCCTCTGGGGAGAACAAAGCGACCAATTACGATCAGTGTAAAAAAACACCAACTTTCCTCTCTATTACATAATTTCCTGTTGCCAAATATACATAAAAAACTTTAATATAAACAGAAGCTGTAATGGCAAACATGCCTTTTGGCTATCATACTACAATAAATCATATAATGCGATAGACATTTACAAAAGATTTCCAATACATGAGTAAAAATAACTAAAGTATAAACATGAAAAAAAAATAATAATAATTGCGTCAATGGTTAGCTTGAACTGGAAGTGCATCGACGTGTTTCCGGTTTATTTTTACTCTTATTTTCATTTTTTTATTTTTATTTATTTTTTTCATAATTATACATAAGTAACTTTTAATTACGTATTGGAAATATTTTGTAAATGTCTATTGCATTATATGACTTATTGTAGTATGATAACCAAAAGGCATGTTTGTCATTACGGCTTCTATTTATATTAAAGTTTTATGAGTGTCATTGCAAAGGCGGTGAATACTTACAGTGGTGTGAAAAAGTGTTTGCCCCCTTCCTCATTTCCTGTTCCTTTGCATGTTTGTCACACTTAAGTGTTTCGGAACATCAAACCAATTTAAACAATAGTCAAGGACAACACAAGTAAACACAAAATGCAATTTGTAAATGAAGGTGTTTATTATTAAAGGTGAAAAAAAATCCAAACCATCATGGCCCTCTGTGGGAAAGTGATTGTCCCCTAAACCTAATAACTGGTTGGGCCACCCTTAGCAGCAACAACTGCTTACCAAGCGTTTGCAATAACGTGCAATGAGGCTTTTACAGCGTCCTGGAGGAATTTTGGCCCACTCATCTTTGCAGAATTGTCCTAATTCAGTTACATTAGAGGGTTTTCGAGCATGAACGGCCTTTTTAAGGTCATACCACAACATCTCAATAGGATTCAGGTCAGGACTTTGGCTAGGCCACTCCAAAGTCTTCATTTTGTTTTTCTTCAGCCATTCGGTGGTGGACTTGCTGGTGTGTTTAGGATCATTGTCCTGCTGCAGAACCCAAGTTCGTTTCAGCTTGAGTACACGAACAGATGGTCGGACATTCTCCTTCAGGATCTCTTGGTAGACAGCAGAATTCATAGTTCCTTTTATCACGGCAAGTCTTCCAGGTCCTGAAGCAGCAAAACAGCCCCAGACAATCACACTACCACCACCATATTTTACTGTTGGTATAATGTTCTTTTTATGAAATGCAGGGTTCCTTCTACGCCAGATATACTTGGACACACACCTTCCAAAGAGTTCCACTTTTGTCTCATCGGTCCACAGAATGTTGTCCCAAAAGTCTTGGGGATCATCAAGATGTGTTGTGGAGAAATTGAGACAAGCTTTGATGTTCTTTTTGCTCAGCAGTGGTTTTCTCCTTGGAACTCTGCCATGCAGGCCATTTTTGCCCAGTCTTTTCCTGATGGTGGAGGCATGAACGCTGACCTTAACTGAGGCAAGTGAGGCCTGCAGTTCCTTGGACGTTGTTGTGGGGTCTTATGTGACCTCTTGGATGAGTCGTCGCTGCGCTCTTGGGGTCATTTTGGGCGGCCGGCCACTCCTGGGAAGGTTCACCACTGTTCCATGTCTTCGCCATTTGTGGATAATGGCTCTCACTGTGGTTCGCTGGATTCCCAAAGCTTTGGAAATGGCTTTATAACCCTTTCCAGACTGATAGATCTCAATTACTTTCTTTCTCAATTGTTCCTGAATTTTCTTTGGGTCTCGGCATGATGTGTAGCTTTTAAGGATCTTCTGGTGGACCTTACTGTGTCAAGCAGCTCCTATTTAAGTGATGCCTTGATTGTGAACAGGTGTGGCAATAATCAGGCCTGGGTGTGGCTATAGAAATTGAACTCAGGTGTGGACAACCACAGTTATAGTATGTTTTAACAAGGGGGGCAATCACTTTTTCACACAGGGCCATGATGGTTTGGATTTTTTTTCACCTTTAATAATAAACACCTTCATTTACAAATTGCATTTTGTGTTTACTTGTGTTGTCCTTGACTATTGTTTAAATTGGTTTGATGTTCCGAAACACTTAAGTCTGACAAACATGCAAAGGAACAGGAACAGGAAATGAGGAAGGGGGCAAACACTTTTTCACACCACTGTACATGTAATTTTTTCGTTTTTTGTTCTTAATAAATTTGCATTGATTTCAAACAAACTTCTTTCACGTTTTCATTATAGTGTATTGCTTTGCAAAATTTTGAGGAAAATAATGAATGGAATCCATTTTGCAATAAGGCTGTGATATAACAAAATGTGGAAAAAGTGAAGTGCTGTGAATACCTTCTGGAAGCACTGTAAAAACATCTATCTTGTCCAAGAGCAAAAATGTTATATATAACAGCTTACCAGTCCCAAGGTGTGGTTGTAGCAGGGTAGAGTGCCCTAAAGCCAGGATTTCCAACCACTCAAATGATTCGCCTGGGAAGTATTTAGAGAGCAGTGGGAAGAAAGAGAGAGGCCTCAGAAAGAGAGAGTGGTAGAATACAAAGAGGGTATGCTCGCCTTCCCCATTGGGGGAAAGCTGAAACGCTGCCGATCCCCTAGTTGAGTTAGGGAAGAAGTAGTGATAGTAACACCTGTCCTGAATTTCATTATAAAAATATCACAAGCAGTTTTGTGAGTACCTAGTCACCCCTCCTGTAGCACAATGAGATAAGCTATGCTAGAGTTCTAATGTACATTCAGCACTTTACAAACTTTTTTTTAAAAAACAATAGAAAAAATTGTTAAAGATGAATTTCGGGTATGAATATTGATACATAATCCAGCTTATACCTATGTAACTGTGCATATATCATACCTGGCTGATGCCCCCGGAAGTTGGAAATCACTGAAGTAAATGTGCAATAGTGAGTTCAGTAAATGTTTTAAACTAACAGTGCCTCTTTGATGTGTTTGTTGGGGACTAACAGCATGAATAAGCTAAGCTTGGCTTGGTGAAAATTTACATGCAGCTGTAAAGTAACAGTTTATGCTGCTGCTATTAGTGCTAGACCAGATGTTTATTCTTTCTAAGAATTTGACAGTATTTCTTGATCATACATCACGGGACACAGGAGCTCATTACATAGTGGGTTATATAGGCACCTCTGGTGATTGGACACTGGTTAACCCCAATTAAGGAGAATTCCTCCCCTATATAACCCCTCCCATATGGGAGGCACCTCAGTTTTTTCGCCAGTGTCTATGGTGGTTGGTCACGTAAAACATGTGCTATGAAGAAAGCTCTGTGCAGGTCCCTGCGGGGGCCTAAGGGCTACAACAAACCGGATCCATATCTCGGGCCGATATTTGACTCCCAAGATGGTATGGTACCCGGGCCTCGTCATCCGAAGAAATGAGGTTTGGCCTGTAAGTCCTCTCCTATTGGAAGACTGGGCTCTGGGAAAACCAGACTTGGTGTACTGTTTACATAGTGGCACGAAAGTTTCTGGCAGAGTCTTTTTACAAGGTCCAGGTAATAGGTTCTCCTGAGAAAGAACCCCAAAAAAACCTGTAGGTTGGCACAACTCTGCCCGCCGTGATGGGTGAAGGCTGGAATCTGTCTGTTTCAGCAATTCCTGCGGCGAGGACAGGTAAGGGAAGTTAATCCTATATATAATTATATTATGGATTTCTTCATTTGAGTAGTAATATGTCTTACCTGGTTTCCACCACTAGAGGGAGTAAGAGCAGCCTGATGCATACTTACATGCCTTTCAGTACACACGCTCAGTGAAGCCTGGTTCTCCAGAGGTCTCACGTCTCCACTACAGTCCCTGCCACAATAAGGTAATACAGGGGTCCCACGTAGTCTGGGGGTCCCACGCAGCTCTGATGGAGATTCCTTTCCCCCCCTGGATTCCGGCGGTCCCCGGGCTAAAAGAGGAGTGGGGAGTGTGATTGTGAGCTGTGCACGTTGGTGTGCATGGCGCTGTACTGCGCAGGCGCGAGGCGGCAGTTTTAAAAGCCCAGAGCGTTAGGGGGCTGTAAGTGTGAGACACAGGAGCTGTGGGCAGTAAGCATCCCAAGGGATTGGATCCAGGCAAACCTTAGACACCTACTCAGCATCAGGTTGTGCAGTATTAAGCATATATATTTATTGTGAGACTTTAAGCACAACAGTGATTGCACTTTGTATTAGTACCTCTGCTTTGTAGTTTAGGACTATGTCTCCTCGTAAGAGGGTCTCAGGGGGAGGTAACAAGGGCACTGGTAAATCACCGCCTAGGTCCAGGGGTTCTAAAAATGCCTGTAAGTTACCATCCCCCCCTGCAAGACTGGAGCCAGCCTCACAGGATGAGTCAGTGCCCCTGTCAGGTTTTGCAGCCTCTCCTAATGTGTCAGCCCCGGTATACGTCACTGAGGACTCCCTTAGGGCTACATTGGAGGGTTTTGAAGGGAGAATCATGGATTTTATTTCTGCTTCCCTGAAAGATAGCAGGAAAAGGGGTAGATCCCCTCCCTCTGCTGAGATTCCTCTTTCAGATGATTCTTCTGACAATGAGGAGAGATCCCTGTCTTGGGACAGGGATCTTGAGCAGTCGGAGGAATCAGAGGAAGAGGAGAGAGTCCCCACCTCCCAGGCGCTCAGAAAACAGGTGCAGTATTATACTGAATTGGTGCATACCACATTCAGAATGCCTGCTGCTGAAGTCGCTATGTCCTCTGTTTCTTCCCTGGGAGTCAGGAAAGTCCCACAGACTGCTTTTTCCTTTCCAATTCATCCCTTAATGGATAAATTGATGTATGAGGATTGGGGACATCCCGATAAACTGTTTGCTCCTCCTAAAAGGTTTTCTATGCATTATCCTCTGGAGGAAAGTTTGACCAAGAAATGGGGGGTCCCATCTGTCGATGCGGCTGTTTCTTGTGTGAATAAAAACCTGACCTGTCCGTTGGATAATGCTCAGGTATTTAAAGATCCAACTGATAAGAGGTTGGAAACATTATTAAAAGCCTCCTTTTCCATGACTGGCGCTGTAGTGCAACCTACAGTCGCAGCCGTGGGGTTGTGTCAGTTCCTCAAGGAACAGGTTAAACAGATGCTTGGCCTCCTTCCCAGTGAGGAAGTGGAGAATTATGCAGAAATACCTCAAATTCTGTGTTTCATGATTGATGCGATTTTGGATTCTGTCCAACAAGCATCTCGTTTGTCTCTCCTGTTGGTACACATGTGAAGGGCCCTATGGCTAAAGAATTGGGCAGCTGAGCTATCATGCAAGAAGCATTTGATTGGGTTCCCATTTAAAGGGGAACGTTTGTTTGGAGAATAATTAGACAAATTCATCCAAAAAAATTTCAGAGGGTAAATCTACTCTCCTTTCAGTCAAAAGGAGCAAACATCCATCATTTAGGCATTCTCTCTCTGCCGGAGCATCAAGCTCTAAGCAGTGGCGACGGCCTTCTCAACCTTCCTCTACAGGAAAGGCTCAGGTCCGGGCCCAGGGGCAGAAAAAGACTTGGGGGCGAAAGCCTGCCAAGCAGAGCCCAAAAACTTCCTTGTGAAGGGGCGCCCCCGCTCGGCCGAGTGGGGGGAAGGCTTTGGCAGTTTGCGGAAGCCTGGCGGGAAGAGATCCGGGACAAGTGGGTGATCTCTTCGGTATCTCTGGGCTACAAGCTAGAGTTTCAGGAGATTCCACCTTCTTGCTTTCTAAGGTCAAGGATCCCCAGGGACCCAGTAAAGCAAAAACCGCTATTTCTAGCCTTAGATCACTTACTATCCCAGGGGGTGATAGTAGAAGGGGACCCAAAAGAACAGGGTTCAGGGTTTTACTCGAATCTCTTCACCGTTCCGAAGCCAAATGGAAGTGTCAGACCTATCCTGGATCTGAAGGATCTGAACCGGTTTTTACGCATCTGGTCCTTCCGAATGCAGTCAATTCGCACTGTGGTCTCCTCCCTGCAAGGGGGAGAGTTTATGGCATCAATAGACATCAGAGATGCATATCTCCATGTGCCAATTTTTCCCGCACACCAAAAGTATCTAAGGTTCGCGGTAGAGCGGCACCATTTTCAATTTGTGGCCTTGCCATTCGGGCTCGCTACGGCCCCTCGAGTCTTCACAAAGATTCTGGACCCTCTCTTGGCAAACCTAAGAGCTCAGGGTATAGCCGTCATGGCTTATCTAGACGACTTGCTTCTCATGGAGAAAACAGTAGCGTTCCTGAACCACAGTGTTTCCAGAACGCTAGAACACCTGGAACGCCTAGGTTTGATTATAAACCTAGAAAAGTCGTCCCTACAGCCTGCTACCAGGTTGGAATACCTGGGTATGTTTATCGACACCGCTCAGGGCAAGGTGTTTCTTCCAAGGCCAAAAGCCTTGGCCATCGGGGATCTGGTGCGCCTAATTCTGGGCAGGAGATCTTCCCCCATTCGGTTGTGCATGAGACTGTTAGGGAAAATGGTCACCTCCTTCGAGGCTGTTCCATTTGCCCAGTTCCACTCAAGGCCTCTGCAAAGATGCATCCTTGTGGCTTGGAACAGGAACCCCCAATCCTTGGATCTTCCTATGCGTCTATCCCCAGGGACACGCAAGAGTCTCGTCTGGTGGTTACAAACCGAGAATTTGCTGAAAGGCAAAACTTTTCTTTCTCTTCCATGGAAGGTTATTACGACAGATGCCAGCCTGACAGGCTGGGGAGCAGTGTTAGAGGAGACGTGCTCGCAGGGGAAATGGTCTGCGATCGAGAAGCTATTGCCCATAAATGTCTTGGAGATCCGGGCAGTTTATATGGCTCTCATAAAGTGGTCTTCCATACCCTGTTTGGGTTCAGTCCGACAATGCCACAACAGTGGCCTATATCAATCACCAGGGCGGTACCAGGAGTCTGGTTGTGCAAAAAGAGGTGAATCGCATACTTGTCTGGGCAGAAAAGCATGTTCCATGCCTTTCTGCAGTCTTCATTCCAGGAGTGGAAAATTGGCAGGCGGATTTTCTGAGCCGCCAGCAGTTGTGCCCAGGAGAATGGGCTCTGCACCCCGACGTGTTTTTGGACATATGTCGCAGGTGGGGAACTCCAGACGTAGATCTGTTTGCGTCCAGGTTCAACAGAAAACTGGACAAATTCGTGTCAAGAACAAGAGATACACTTGCTCAGGGGTCAGATGCTCTGACAGTTCCCTGGGATCAGTACAATCTGATTTATGCCTTCCCCCATGCCCGCTTCTGTCGCGGTTCCTGGGAAGAGTCAAGAGGGAGACAAAATCGGTTCTTTTGGTAGCCCCGGCTTGGCCCAGGCGACCGTGGTACGCAGAGATCATGAAGTTGGCAGTAGGCAGGCCATGGATCCTCCCTCTCCGGCCAGATCTGCTCTCACAGGGTCCAATTTACAATCCTGCTTTACACAGTCTGAATTTGACGGTTTGGCTGCTGAGACCCACATTCTGAGAGACCGTGGGCTTTTGGGGCCAGTCCTTTCTACTCTGGTTAATGCCAGAAAGCCGGCCTCCAGGCTTATTTACTACAAGATCTGGAGGGCATATGTTTTCTGGTGTGAACTCAGGGAATGGCATCCTAGAAAGTATGTCATTAGCAGGATCTTGGCCTTCCTCCAGTCAGGCCTAGAAATGAATTTGGCCATAAGCACTATCAAGGTGCAGATTTCGGCCTTGTCAGTGTTTTTTCAGAAGCCACTTGCATCGCATTCCCTGGTGCGGGCTTTCATCCAGGGGGCTATGCGGATAAGGCCGCCAGTCAAACCTCCAGTATGCCCATGGGATCTGAATTTGGTTCTCTCGGCTTTGCAGGGGCAACCTTTTGAACCTTTGCATCTGGCTTCATTAGTTCTTTTGACCAAAAAATTGGTTTTCTTGGTAGCCATATCCACGGCTAGAAGAGTGTCAGAACTAGCAGCTCTCTCCAGCAAAGAGCTGTATCTAATTGTTCATAAGGACCGGGTGGTCATGTGCCCCAACAGGTCCTTTCTACCAAAGGTGGTTTCGGGATTCCATTTGAATCAAGATGTAATCCTACCATCCTTTTTTCCGGACCCACATTCCGCAGAAGAAGAATCTTTGCACACTTTGGATGTGGTTAGGGCAATCAGTAGGGATGAGCTTCGAGTTCGAGTCGAACTCATGTTCGACTCGAACATTGCCTGTTCGCCTATTCAGCGAACAGTGAACAATTTGGGCTGTTCGCAGCAAATTCGAAAAGCTGGAACACCCTATACAAGTCTATGGGAGAAATCTAAAGTGCTCATTTTAAAGGGTAATATGCAGATTACTGTCCTAAAAAGTGTTTGGGGACCCGGGTCCTGCCCCAGGGGACATGGATCAATGCAAAAAAAAGTTTTAAAAACTGCCGTTTTTTCAGGAGCAGTGATTTTAATAATGATTAAAGTGAAACAATAAAAGTGTAATATTCCTTTAAATTTCGTAGCTGGGGGGTATCTATAGTATGCCTGTGAAGGGGCGCATGTTTCTGGTGCTTTGAACTGTCACTGCACAAAGTGTCATTTGTGCAGGAAAAAAAGTCCTTTAAAATCACTTGCGGCTAAATTGTCGGGTCTCCGTAATACAGAGAACACTCAATGAGTGTTCTCTGTATTAGCCGACAATTCATTCATTCATTGATTAAAAAAAAAAAAAAAAAAAAAGCGTGGGGGTTCCCCTAAATTCAATTACCAGGCCCTTCAGGTCTGACATGGATATTAAGGGGAACCCCGTGTCAAATTTTAAAAAAAAATTGACGTGGGGGTCCCCCCAAATATCCATACCAGACCCTTCAGGTCTGATATGGATATTAAGGGGAACCCCGCATCAAATTTTAAAAAAAAATTGACGTGGAGGTCCCCCTAAAAATCCATATCAGACCCATTATCCGAGCACGCAACCTGGCAGGCCGCAGGAAAAGAGGGGGGGACGAGAGAGCGGCCCCCCCTCCCTCCTGAACCGTACCAGGCCACATACCCTCAACATTGGGAGGATGCTTTGGGGGTCTGTGACCCCCTCAAAGCACCTTGTCCCCATGTTGATAAGGACAAGGGCCTCATCCTCACAACCCTGGCCGTTGGTTGTGAGGGTCTGTGGGCGGGGGGCTTATCAGAATCTGGAAGCCCCCTTTAACAAGGGGACCCCCAGATCCCGCCCCCCCCCCTGTTTGAAATGGTAAGGGGGTACAAAAGTACCCCTACCATTTCACAAAGAAAGTGTCAAAATGGTTAAATAAGACAAACACACTTTTGAAAAATTCCTTTATTAAAAATGAAAAAAAAAAAAAAAAAGATTCCAGCGGTGCTAATCCACTCTTGCTATCCAGCGACGGATCTCCGGGGTCCAGCGATGGATGATCATATCCAGCGACGGGGGAATCTCTCAGTCCAGCGCTGTCCATACATCCTTCTCCTGTCTCCTCTCCGGAGACACTGCAGAGAGCACAGCGCTGACGTTTCTTATATTGGGAGGGAGGGGCCACCCGTCACCTGACCCCGCCCCTCTGACACTGGAGAGGGAAGCCAGGGGTTCCCCAGTGACGTGTGGGTGACCCCGCCCCCTCTGATGTAACGGAAACCTGCGTTACATCAGAGGGGGCGGGGTCACCCACACGTCACTGGGGAACCCCTGGCTTCCCTCTGCAGCGTCAGAGGGGCGGGGTCAGGTGACGGGTGGCCCCGCCCTCCCAATATAAGAAACGTCAGCGCTGTGCTCTCTGCAGTGTCTCCGGAGAGGAGACAGAAGAAGGATGTATGGACAGCGCTGGACTGAGAGATTCCCCCGTCGCTGGATATGATCATCCATCGCTGGACCCCGGAGATCCGTCGCTGGATAGCAAGAGTGGATTAGCACCGCTGGAATCTTTTTTTTTTTTTTTTCATTTTTAATAAAGGAATTTTTCAAAAGTGTGTTTGTCTTATTTAACCATTTTGACACTTTCTTTGTGAAATGGTAGGGGTACTTTTGTACCCCCTTACCATTTCAAACAGGGGGGGGCCGGGATCTGGGGGTCCCCTTGTTAAAGGGGGCTTCCAGATTCTGATAAGCCCCCCGCCCGCAGACCCTCACAACCAACGGCCAGGGTTGTGAGGATGAGGCCCTTGTCCTTATCAAAATGGGGACAAGGTGCTTTGAGGGGTCGCAGACCCCCAAAGCATCCTCCCAATGTTGAGGGTATGTGGCCTGGTACGGTTCAGGAGGGAGGGGGGGCCGCTCTCTCGTCCCCCCCTCTTTTCCTGCGGCCTGCCAGGTTGCGTGCTCGGATAAAGGGTCTGATATGGATTTTTAGGGGGACCCCCACGTCAATTTTTTTTAAAAATTTGATGCGGGGTTCCCCTTAATATCCATATCAGACCTGAAGGGTCTGGTATGGATATTTGGGGGGACCCCCACGTCAATTTTTTTTTTTAATTTGACACGGGGTTCCCCTTAATATCCATGTCAGACCTGAAGGGCCTGGTAATTGAATTTAGGGGAGCCCCCACGCTTTTTTTTTTTATTTTTTATCAATGAATGAATGAATTGTCGGCTAATACAGAGCACACTCATTGAGTGTTCTCTGTATTACGGAGACCCGACAATTTAGCCGCAAGTGATTTTAAAAGACTTTTTTTCCTGCACAAATGACACTTTGTGCAGCGACAGTTCTAAGCACCAGAAACATGCGCCCCTTCACAGGCATACTATAGATACCCCCCAGCTACGAAATTTAAAGGAATATTACACTTTTATTGTTTCACTTTAATCATTATTAAAATCACTGCTCCTGAAAAAACGGCAGTTTTTAAAACTTTTTTTTGCATTGATCCATGTCCCCTGGGGCAGGACCCGGGTCCCCAAACACTTTTTAGGACAGTAACCTGCATATTACCCTTTAAAATGAGCACTTTAGATTGTGAACGTTCGAGTCCCATAGACTTTAATAGGGTTCTAAAGTTCACACGAAGTTTAGGTCTGTTCGCAGGTTCTGGTGCGAACCGAACAGGGGGGTGTTCGGCTCATCCCTAGCAATCAGTATCTATCTTCAAGCAACGGCTCAGATAAGGAAAACTGATTGCTTATTTATTTTGCCGGAAGGCCCTAGGAAGGGCCAGGTGGCATCAAAACCCACTCTCTCAAGGTGGATTAGACAGATTATTTCTCAGGCCTATAGTGTTAAAGGGAAAATCCCTCCTTTTCAAGTGAAAGCGCACTCTACTAGGGCTGTAAGTGCCTCTTGGGCAGTGCATCACCAGGCCTCCCTGGCTCAGATCTGTAAGGCTGCAACTTGGTCATCAGTCCACACATTCACCAGATTCTATCAGGTGGATGTCAAAGGGCAAGAGGATATCGCCTTTGGGCGCAGTGTACTGCAGGCTGCAGTTTAGGTCCTCCGGCCCATGGCGGTCTATAATTATGATCTATGTCTCCCTCCCCTCAATCTGAGCATTGCTTTGGGACATCCCACTATGTAATGAGCTCCTGTGTCCCGTGATGAATGATCAAGAAAATAGGATTTTTATATACAGCTTACCTGCTGCTTCGAGGGCGTCATCCCAAATCTTGAGGAGAGCTGTTTCTGTTCCATGACCCAGGCGGAAGCCTGATTGCAGCGGGTCCAGGAGTTTGTGAGTATCCAGGTGAAGTTGTAGCTGATGTGCTACAGCTTTCTCCATGATCTTCAAAATGGTGTTGAGGCTCGTAATTGGCCTACGGTTGTTTGGATCCTGAGGGTCCAGGTTTGGTTTCTTGAGTAGAGGTTTGACGATGCCTTGTTTGAGGATGCTGGGAACAATCCCTTCGTGGAATGATCGGTTTATGAGGTGGGTTATGGTTGGAGCCACGATGTCGGAGCATTCTTTCAGTAGTTTTGTGGGGATGATGTCAATAGGTGAGGTACTGTCACGCAGTTTATTAATGATGGTTTTTGCGGTGTCTACGGTAATTGGGGATAGTGAAAATTTCGGCGGTTGCGGTATGTTGGTGCAGACATCCTCTTTATGTATTTGCTGGCTGAGGTCGGATGTTTTCTTCTGACAAATTGTTTCCCTGATGGTTTTGACTTTATCGATGAAAAAATCCGACACTTTGTCACAGTAATCCTGGGATTCACTTTCTGGGGGTTCTAGGCACACCGGATTCATTGATTGATTAACCAGTTGAAACAGTTCCCGTGGTTGGTTTGCGGCCGTTGAGATTGTATATGAGAAGTGGTACTTTTTGGCTTTGAAGATTGCTTTCCGATAATTCTCTGTGAGACCTTTGTAGTTAAAGTGGTTTTCCTCGGTGGTATTTCTTCTCCATGTTCTTTCCGCTCTTCTGCGTTCTTGCTTTAAGAGCTATTAAACCATCCAGAGTTTTTCTTCCTGATGAGAGCCCTGCGTTTTGGTGCTACCGAGTCTGCTGATTGCAGCAATGCCCTGTTCAGGGAGTTGAGTGTTTCCTCCGTAGAGTGGTTTAAGGTTATTGTAGTTATCTTGTTGGACAGAGTGGATTTGAAGGATTTGGAGTACAGTTTTTTATGCGATCTGGTCCAGTGTGTTGTTGTTATAGGATTCCGTTTTTCGTTGGTGATGTTGGTAGCGATTTTGAATTTGATTGCGTGGTGATCCGTCCATGCCAATGTTATGTTGTCGAGTATGTTGACGTCAATGTTCTGTTTGAAAATTAGGTCCAGGGTGTGTCCTGACCCATGCGTGGGAGTCTTTATCAGTTGCTGGAGACCTAGTTCTTCTAGGTGATTGATGCAGGCAGTCGCGATGGGGTCTTTGGGCTCGTTTGCCCAAAGGTTGAAATCTCAGAGTGCCAGGAAATTTTTGAATTTTAGGGTGTGCATTGCGAAGGATTCCGTGAGGGGTGAAAGAAAATTGGACTTTGGTCCCGGTGTATAGGGGAGGAATTTTCCTTAATTGGGGTTAACCAGTGTCCTATCACCAGAGGTGCCTATATAACCCACTATGTAATGAGCTCCTGTGTCCCGTGATGTACTCTCAAGAAAATATAAAAATCCTATTGTCCAATACTTGGGAAGTATGGTGATTATACTCGGTTTGGGTCAGAAATGAGTGGTGAAGTAAAAAAGAAGGTCTGCCTACTTGGTGGTGGTAGGAAAGATTTCTGTAAGAGTGCAGGGCTTACTACGCATGCACCAATGACACGTTGCCCTGGAAACCTATTTGACTACTCTTGATTGCTGCTTGCCATTGACCTCAGATTAGTACCTTGACCATTCTACTTCTTTGTCATCTTTGTACTCAGATGCCAGACTGGAACTGACTCCGGCTTGGATCTTTGCCATTCTTCTTCTGATTAATCCCTTTATACTTCATTGCTAAATTTAACTTAACAGCGACTCGGATCTTGGACTAAGGCTTGCACGGTGCTCCACACCCCTGGCACCCGTGCCTCTCGGTGTCCCCCAAGTCTCTGTCTCCATCTCCAGAGGCATCAAGGACCTGAGGTGCAAGGGAGGTCTCCCCACTACTTCTCACATCAGGTAAGTGGCCCTTGTGACAGCTTCTCTGGATGCACATGCCTGGTAATCTGGGCCCCTGTGATTCATGGACTCCATGCAGAATAGGCCAGGCCAGGAACCACTGGAAAAAGAAAGGCTTTTTGTAATTGTGTAAGAGAATGAATCCTTGACATGGCCTGAGGGTTGAATTGAACAAGGAACTTGAAAAGTAAAGAACCAGAAGATAGTTATTAGCAGGGCTTTCTTCTCAGAGAATAGGTGGGGAACTCAACCACGCACCCACCTTACTGATCTGCATCAAATGGCTGGCATGGTCAAATTGCATACAGAGTGCAGAGTCCAGGAGTGCACAACGTACAGAGCACAAATGATCAGGAGTGTGCTAGATACAGAATGCAGAGTTTAGAAGTGCATTACACACAGAGTACAGGGTTCATTATACACTAAAATGCCCAGCATTCCCTATCCTATGTTACATTGTACGACTTTGTTAGGGCCATGCATAGGGTGGAGTTACAAGTGGAGCAAGCACATTGGGTGGAGTTGTCGGCCATGACTATCAGTGCTGAGAGGACTGGTAGAAGCAGCAATTTCAATATCATGTGAGAGGAATTTAATTATTGTGCATGAACCAAATTCACTGTTTATGTGAGTGTATTCTTTTATCGGTTATTAACGTCTTCTGGAAGGCACTATGGTTTGTTCTATGCCTTTTTTGAGTATCCATATTGGTTAGAAGATATATGACATGGGACCTCTTATGTGATGATTATAACCCAGGAGTGGAGAAAGCATTATCTGATCTTATTTTCAATATAAGGGTCACCTGAAATGATGAGTTCTAGCCCAACAAGGTTGTCATTTTACACTGGCGTTACTGTAGAGTAGACATGTGCATGATGAAAAAAATACTTTTGTTTCGTTTAGATTCGCTAATCTAGTTATTTTGTTTCATTAAATTTGATTTATTCGTTCAATTCGTATTTGGAGTTCGTATCCGGAATTCGGAATTGTATGTCTTCAAATTTACCAATTTTTTTTCCATTCAAAATGTTCAAATCGATAAATTCTGAATTGGTTGAATCACAATTTTTTTTTTTTTTTCAATTCGAATGCAGCAAAGTGAACAAACAAAAGAAAAATCTTCATTAAATGATTACAATGACGCTTTAAATCACCTTTGGCTTAACAAAAACAGCATTATTTCTAAATGGTACTCTAATAACACACACAGTCTTTGATTTCAGAAATAGGTTTACACTCAAATTCAAATTTGAATTTGATGTAAAATTTGATAAGAATTTAAATTCGAATCTCGGACGATTTTCGTAAATTTCGGACATATTTCGTTTTGTTATTCTGATTATACGGTAAACTTCGTTTATACTGTAATTCAGGTTTTCTGATATATCCGAATCTTTGAATAATGAAAAATGTGTCCGAATATTTATTTGTAATGAAACGAACCGCACATGTCTACTGTAGAGCACTTACACAAATGTGGTTTCCATTTAAAACATTGCCATAAGGATTTCGCAAGCACACTTTTTTGGGCATAGTATTTATAAAATTGCAGGTTGTGATATCGATGTGATCGATGGATATTTTATACATATATTTTTCACTGTCACTGTTTTTTGATTTTTTGCTTTGTATTTCTCACATCATATAAAGATCCTTGTACATTATTTTATATTTTGGAGTTGGTATTGGGGAGAGGCGGAGGGAGAGGGGAGCGCTGCGCTGTTTATTTTTGGTATATTTCTATGCTCGTCCTTTTTTGTTTCTAACAAAATTACTTTGCGGTATATATTCTGTTATTTTTTTTTTAATGCTGAGGATTTTCAATCACCACATTTTCTGTGACCCATAAATCTTTTGTGTACACCTCTTTTCTAATATAGAAATTATAAATGCAATTATAAATGCAACTTATAGAGTTTTAACAATTTTACATGGTCAACCGTGTAGAAATAATTGAGCTTAAAACCAATTCAGCCATCAGCTTCTGCAGTCTGCTTTTCCATTTTTGCATCAATCAATCTGATATGATGATACCCTTCAGAACTGGCCAGGTGTTCAAGAGCAATGTCCCTCCCCCCAAGAATCTCTTTGTCATCTATGAGCCCTAAAGATGTTTCTCTAGCCACAGTCTAATTGTATGTGAAAATTACTTTGTCTTCGTGCATTTTAAACTAAGATAATACATATATTTCAAAAAGGAATATGCATGCTACCTTTGCTGTCTTCCTTATTTTAAAAATATTCCTTGCCTGGCTGCTATGTTGACCCTCAGGCTTCAATACATTAAATTCATTGGCCTAAAGCAAGCATCAGCAAAAGGCAGAGTACAGGCAAAGTAATAGATTCTTATCTGAATACCGTATTTGCCGGCGTATAAGACGACCCGGTGTTCTGCCTAATAGAGTCCGGCCATCGATATGTGTCCGTTCCGTACTGCGCATGCGCAGTACGGAGCAGACGAAGCTTCGGAAAATCTCCGAAGCTGAACGGCGCCTGCGCCGTGAGTGGAGGAGGTAGCCCCACTATCCAAGCGGACATAGGGTTTAGAATTTTAGAGGGCCCCTCGCGGGCGAGCTTCGCTCGCCACGCTTCGGGCTCGGCCTCGCTGCGCTCGGCTCTTTTTTATTCTAACTCTATGTCCACTTGGATAGTGGGGATAGAACCTGGACTCACGGCGCAGGCGCCGTTCGTCCTCGGCAATTTTCGGAATCTGTGCTCCTGTGTACTGCGCATGCGCAGTACGCAGAGGACAGCATCTGATAGAGGACCCTAATTGACAAGACACCGGCATATAAGACGACCCCCTAAAAACCTGCACAGTTAAAATGTTTTGCCCGTACTCACCGTTTAAGACGACCCCCGATTCCGAGGCTTCCGACGCTTCATATCCCTCTTCTTCTTCGTTCTTGCTGGAGCCATTTCCTTCTTCCTTCTGGTGCTGGAGCCAATCACGGCGAGCAATGTATTCTATTAATGAATACAAAGCCTGCTGGGATTGGCGGAGGCTGTTACATCATCAGCCCGCGCCTCACTCTCAAAGCCAATCGGAGCAGGCTACTGTGTGTAGCCTGCTCGGATTGGCAGAGATTGCTGCTCCAATCCGAGCAGGCTCTGTATTCATACGTATACATCGCTCACTTGGATTGGTTCAGTGGTATATACTGTATGTAGCCGAAGCTACATACAGTATTACCGGACAGCCAGAAGGCATCCCAGCAGCGGACCCGGCGTATAAGACGACCCCTCCTTTTTGCTCAGTTTTTTTAAGTGTAAAAGGTCGTCTTATACGCCGGCAAATACGGTACTTGTGAATTAGTTAATCAATTTATTGAAGCCAAGGAGTTAATATGGTAGCCAGGCAACTAGCTCTTGCAAAGAGCTATATCATCTTTCATGTGTCTCTTACAAAAGATTCCCCATCATTTAAATATATTGGCTATGGATGCAAACAGGACAGTGCCCCTTGTGGCCAATTTAGGTGGTACATATCAATTTAGGTGGTACATATTAATCAGCAGAACCACAAAATGTTAATTGATGTTTAATGATTCAAACAAAACCATGTAATGTGGACACAGAAAATTAAGCCATTTAATTTTATTGTAATACTAATAAACTAGTTTGCACTAATTAAGTACATTTGATTTTTATAAAATGTTGGTTTCTAAGTCAGAATACTTTAGTTTTTGTTTAGCATTGTCTCAGGCTCGAGGTATAGCTTCAGGTAGTTCCACATCCACCCTAATGTCGCTCCCAGTACAGTTATACTCTATTGTTTATGTAATGGGTATTGAGTGGTCATAATTAAAAAAGCCTCTCCTTTCATTTGAAAAAATATTGAAGTCTCAAAAAAACCTACTACTACTAATCTACTGGTCAAGTCACCCACAGCCATTTTAACATGCCAGTTATTTATGGGATGAGATTTAGGTTTGGAATCCAGGTAAAATCTGCATGTTCAAAGTTTGCAGTTATGACAATTATTTGTGATCGTAATGGACTGTCTGGCTTTTGAAATTAGATTAATTGGCTTATATAAGGACCAATAACAGGAAATGTAAAATATACAAATAAGTATGACTCTAGTCTCAGAGCCAGGTCCACCTAGCTCCAACTTGGCAATGTCTCTACCCAATATCACAGGCCAATAAGTATGCTATGTCCGCACAGAATGTTTTTTTTCTTTTAAATCAGATGTCCGTATGTGCTACAGCACTACAAGGTATGATCGCCTGATTAAGAATGGGTGGGCCTTAGGCAGAAGTGGAGACCATGTGGATAGCCCAGGCCAAGGATCCAATTCCCACCAGGTTTAGGAAAATGATTACTGTCCCCTCACAATTCAGTGCAGTGCCGTGCCCAAGCCCATTGCCAAATCAAATAGCTGGTCAGCACATATTACAAAATCACAAGTAAATCAGAGTAATCACAGCTCTGTACTCAGCATTGTTTATTTATGTATGAGTGTCCTTCACCGCACAACCAGCCATACTATCCCTTACTATCACATATAAAAATGCATGCTTGCAAAACTTAGGCCATAAAGTAATCCAATGCTCGCCTATCCTTTTCCAATCTAGTTCCTTTGTCCTTTTTATGCCACCCATCACTGCTAGGGTCCTCATAGACAATAATCATAAAGACATGAGGCAATAAAAAGTGATAGCTGAAGAATGGCAGGCAAATGAAGGTGGGTGTGGCTAAATAATTAAGGGTTGTTGTCTTTCTCTCTAATCTGCATGGTAAGGGTTCATTCACACAATAGCATAATAATCTCCTTAAACATTACCAACAAAAAAAGTGGGTAAGGGTAGAATTACACTTTAAAGAATAAACACCTTTCAGTTGGTCCAGTTTATACACACTTTAAAAAATTACATTCACCAGTATTTGTAGAAGCAGGGTTAGGTGTAGTAGTGTTAAGCTTCGTACACACGGTAAAATTGCTGCCAGGGGATTGTCTTATCATCTTACCATTAGTACGCTCCCTTTGACAAATGTTGTCCTGTTTTTGGCCAACAAATGTTGAATGACAGGCTAATACATTTTTGCCAGACAATGGCTTGACGTCTGATTTTCATATGGTCAGTACACAAATCTGTCACACAAAAGTCTAAAGTACAAATACACAAGCTCAGAATCAATGTTGAAAATTAAATGAAATTAGAAGGGGCCCAAAGGGTGGCGCTCAAGAGATTAAATTTCTCGTAGTATGTCACTATGTTTGTGTTTGTGGCACGACAATTGTGTACCGTTAGTATGCAAAATAAGGTACTGGCACATACCCTTTTGACAAAAATCAGATGCTTGGTTGTCCAACAATTGTACCGTGTGTACGAGGCTTTACACTTGTGTGATAGCAGGCCAGAATCAAAGCCATAGTAATGCTTCTAGTCATCAAATATATCTATCGACATATATTCAAGTAATGCTAAAAAATGAACATTTTCTCTGCACACAACAGAAAAATCCATAGCCGCTTAAAAAGGAATACTTCCAATGATCAGTTGCCTGGCTTTTGTGATGGCTTTAAAGAAAATTATATTGTGAAAGCTTGAAAGACAATGGATGGATTGACTGGAATAAATGACCACCTTATGGTAATTTTCATAGCGCTCATACAACTATCTTGTGAAACATAAAACAAAGCCCCAAACTCCTTGTCTTTGACATTTTTAGTCCAACCTAATTTGTCTGTTTAATTTATGTATGTGTATGCCTTTTTAACATACTTTAATTTAATAAATGAGCCAAGCTTTGATGAATAACCATCATTTACCAACCATTTAAGCATGAAGTCATTTGTACGTTGGTCCATGACTGCAGGGAAACCTTTTTACAGTTTTTACTTTCATTCTTTTTATTATGCTGGTAGAGTTCAGTGATCTGAATGGTGGTCCAACCCTTTGCTGTCCTGTAGAGAAGTGCTTGATCCTACCTTGGAAGATTGCAATAACAGGTGATTGGCACATGCAGCTTAGAAGGTTTCCTGCCCAGCTGTAGATTGTTCCTTGGACAGCTGTTTCTTGGGTGCAGATGTCAGTTTTTTCTCTTTTATGTCACTACTGCTAAGAAACAGTCAAGACCAAAATACTACAATTGTGGAAGACTCCTAAAAACAGCTGTAGCAACTTTACAGAACAGGTACAGAGAATAAAAATATAAGAAATTAAAATTAGAATGCACTGATGGAAGCTGCGTTTACATCTCGTGTTTTGGCATCCCAAATCCCTACAGAACACGTGACACACTTTTGGGTGTCCTTATTCTTTATGGTGATCACAGTAAAATGCATGTTTTAAACATTGCGTTATGCTTGTTGCCCAAAAAAGGAGCATGAGCTTATTTTTCAGGCAACAGGCATAGGGCAGCCCATGAAGTGAATAGGCTGCCCTATGTGCGACGTGTGAAATCATGTGCAAATTGCGCAATCTAAATTGCAAAAGTGTGAATGCAGGCTCAGGCTATATAGTGTTACTGGTACCGGATCAGTGGCAGCTGGTGCTCGATTTTTTGGGGTGGGCACAAACAAACCCTCCATCTTCCAGCCCCGCATATACACCATCCAGGTTGCCCTATCTTTGGCGGCTTCTTCTTCCAGCCAATACGGTTTTAGGATTGTTCTGATTGGCTGGGAGGAGAAGCAGGAAGACAATAGCAAATGTTGATTCGCTAATGGCACAAGTGGGTTGGCTCCGGCAGTACCCCTTTTGAAACCAATTAGTGCCTCAAGCTCTAATCATGTGTTTAAAGAAAAAAAACCTTGTAAAAAATCTATGCGTCGCACTCCCCGCATGGAGATTAGAAGCTGGCACATAGAGATTAGCAGGGCGGTGCCCCTGGGCCCCTTTAAGAAAATATGAGACAGCTGCATATATTTCACCTGGACACTGTCTTGTGATTCTTCTCAAAATTGCCTAAACAACCCAACTAAATTGTATATATTGTTAAAATGTAAAATCATGTCGCTACAGTGCCTGGCAAAAGTATTTGCCCCCCCTTGGCATTTTTGGTGTTTTGTTGCCTCATAACCTGGAATTAATATGGATTGTTAGAGGATTTGCATCATTTAATTCACAGAACATGCCCACAACTTTGAAGATTTTTTATTGTGAAGCAAACAACAAATAGGACAAAATAATAGAAAAAGTAAATGTGCATAACTATTCGCCCACCTAAAGTCAATACTTTGTACAGCCACCTTTTATGGCTATCACAGCTCCAAGTCGCTATCACTTTAACTATATCTGCTTCAAACGTCTCTGCCAAATTACTTTTTTTTTCTTTTTTTTTTTACATCTGAAAGCTATTAACTCTATTTAGCACAACAAAGATACAGTGTACTGGAGATGCCAAATTACACATGCACTTAGCTTCAGAGAAGTAAATGCAGACAGTCACCTTATTATACAACGTAAATTGGCCTTAAGCCTAGTACACACCGCAGCGGGTTGAACGTAAAAAAACTGACAGCTCCGGTCGGAGCCACTGTACTAACGATCCAACGTTAGTACAGTGATCTCCCCTGCTGTTCTTTTGTGTTGTGACCAGTATGAGAAAGTGAGAGCGATAACACCAAATTTAACACACCTGCTCCCCATTCACACCTGAGACCTTGGAACACTAATGAGTCACATGACACCAGGGAGGAAAAATGGCTAACTGGGCACAATTTGGACATTTTCACTTAGAGGTGTACTCACTTTTGTTGTCGGTGGTTTAGACATTAATGGCTGTATGTTGAGTTATTTTGAGGGGACAGCAAATTTACACTGTTATACAAGCTGTACACTCACTACTTTTCATTGTAGCAAAGTGTAATTTCTTCTGTGTTGTTACATGAAAAGGTATAATAAAATATTTACAAAAATGTGTGGGATGTACTCACTTTTGTGAGATATTGTATATCGGGGGGCAATGGGGCAATTGCTCCCCAGAGAAATTAGTTGGGGTGGGCAGCTGGGAGAGTGAGAGAGCGGGCGGCTCTGCGGGTGGGCTGGGTGGCTCGGTGTGTGAACTGGTGGGCGGCTCGGTGGCGGCTGAGAGAGTGGGCAGTCAGCTGAGTGGCTCGGTGTGTGAGCGGGAGGCTGGCCAATCAGTGAGCCGGCGGGTGGGGGGATCAGAGAGATGACATCATCTCTCACCGCCCCATGACTTCTCTGCATCCCTGCAGTAACTTCCACCCTCACTGTGCAGACAATGTGGGCAGCAGAGAGATTACATCATCTCTGGGTGGGACAAAGCAAGAGACAAGCAAAACTCCACCTTAGTAGGCAAGTGACAATCCGCAAGGTGTGGCACGTGGCAAGTGACAATCTGCAAATGTGGCAGGTGACGTGGCAAGTGACAATCCACATCTGGTGGCAGGCTCCCACTGATTCTGCTTTATGGTGAGTTGAACCATTTAATTTTATATTACAATATAATAATATAAATAATGCACTTCAATCATCCTGACATCATGACAATCATGATGCCTGGATGATTGAAGCGCCAACACCAGCCATTTCCCTAATAAATTGGCTGCAAAAAAAGTATTTTCTGGCAGTGCCCCTCCCGAGACTAAGCTCTGGATCCGCCCCTGCTGTATATGTGTATTTTCTGTATTGAAGGCAAATTCTTGTTGACAGAGCTAGCAGAAGATCGTGTATAAAATAGGTGCCTAAAGTACTCATGTTTAGACGGGTTTGTGCATAAAATCTGCAGAGTTGTGGGGCCCTGGATGTGGCTGTGTCCTACATTTTTTGAGCCCAAGCTAAACACACTTTTATATGTAGGGCTTATTTTCTGCATGAAAGAAAACTCTTGCTGGCAGAGCTACAATAGCATGTGTAAAATACACGTCTATGCATATATGCATGTTTATATGCATTTATAAGCAGGAAATCTGCAGATTTATGTATGTGAAACCTGCAGCTGTATCCTACTTTTTTTGTGCGCCACACACATTTTCTTATGTAGACGTAGCTGTATGTATGGGCTCATTGATCACTATAGTGCTGAGTTTAGATGCGTACAAAACAATCTGCTGTAAGCATCTAAATGCAGCAATTTTTCTGCTTGCATGAATGAGCCCATAGATGCAAACCATATGCTGTGCACATCTAAACACATTGGGGTTGATTTACTAAAGGCAAATAGACTGTGCACTTTTAAAGTGCTGCACTCTGCAAGTGCAGTTGCTCCAGAGCTTAGTAAATGAGCAGAAGCTCTTCTGACTTCCATCATCCAATCATGTTCAGATCTACCCCTTAGGCCGCGTACACACGCGGGGACTGTTCGCTCAACTTTGTCCGCTGAACAGTGTTTCGGCGGACAGTCCGCTCGTGTGTGGGCTTCAGCGGACAGTTTCAGCGGACAGTCTGACGAACAAAGTTTTTCGGAAATTCCGTAAAACTGTCCGCTGAAACTTGGTTTGAGCGGACAGTCCGCCCGTGTGTAGGCTTGTTCGTCAAACTAAGTTTCGCGCATGCTCAGAAAGGATTTACACGCCGAAGGTTGCATTGCAGTGTATAGGACGTCGTATTTCTAGTCCCGTCGTACGTGCCGTTCACGTCATTGCGTAAGTTTCAGCGGACTGTTCGTTCGTCGTGTGTGGCCAAGTCCGTCCATGCTAATTTTGAGCGGACTGTCCGCTCAAACTGTTTGACGAACAAAGTTGGGCGAACAGTCCCCGCGTGTGTACGCGGCCTTAGATTTAGAGCGACTGCACTTTCAAGTGTACTTGCAGTGCAAAGTGCATTTGCCTTTCGTAAATAACCCCCCAACTTGTTTACAAGTTAAAAACTTTTTTTTTTTGCTAGAAAATTACTTAGAACCCCAAAACATTATATATTTTTTTCCCTAACACCCCAGAGAATAAAATGGTGGTCGCTGGAATACTTTCTGTCCCACCCTATTTATGCAGCGGTCTTACAAGTGCACTTTATTTGGAAAAAATTTATTTTTTGAGTTAAAAAATAAGACAACAGTAAAGTTAGCCCATTTTTATTTTATACTGTGAAAGATAATGTAACACCAAATAAATTGATACACAACATGCCAAGCTTCAAAACTGCGCCCGCTCCTGGTATGGCGACAATCTTTTACCCTTAAAAAAATCTCCATAGGCGATGTTTAAAAAATTCTACAGGTTGCATGTTTAGACTTACAGAGGAGGTCTAAGGCTTCAATTATTGCTCTTGCTCTACCGATCACGGAAAAGCCTCACATGTGTGGTTTGAACACTGTTTTTATATGCGGGCACTACTCACATATGCGTTCACTTTTATTGTATTTTTTTTCACTGTTCTTTTTTTATTTTTTATATTTTTTATCTTATTCTTATTACAAGGAATTTAAACATCCCTTGTAATAAAAAAAAAAAAAAAAATAGGATCTCTTAAAAATGAGATCTCATATTTACACTAAAATGCAATAAAAAAAAATTTCATTTGAAAAAAATAAATAAACAAATGCCCCTTTAAGAGCTATGGATGGAAGTGACGTTTTGACATCACTTCCACCCTGCAGTGATATGGAGATAGATGGGGCCATCTTCCTCTCACTAGTCTCCATGCCAAGCCAGAGACAGGACCTGATCGCCTCTGCCGACGGCTCTGGTAAGCGGCAGAGGGCACCAGTGAGTGGCAGGAGCCCTTTCCCACCACTGATAAAAGTGATCTCACGGTGAATCCGCTGCAGAGACCACTTTTTTCTTGAAGCCGAGCGCCCGCTGAAGAAAAGGGTACCAGGGTTATGGCAGTTAGCTGCCAGGTTAGGTCAGGTTTACAACCACTTTAACCTTGGTGCGATTTCTAGTTATAATAAGTGTGCCCTGGCACTGCTATTACAATGATCTAATGATCACAAGAAATGCTTTGTCATATGAGTCCTCCATAAGCTTGTTTTACCTTTGGTTCACTACATGCACAGTGTTTTTTCTACATGGTGATCGATTGATCACAGACACACCTCGGGCATATGAAACAAAACACCACCTATTCAGCTAAGTTTAATTTTGCCGCAAATAACAAATTCATTACTGAGCCATCGTTGAAATCTATAATCGCAGTCTTGTGTAATATACTGCCGATTCCTGTCTGCCGGTGAGTTTACTTTCAGATACACAGCAAGGATTCTTAGCTGTTTGTTTCTGTCAATAAATTAGTAAATATGAAAGAGATGTAACTAAGCAACAGCTGGAGCGCCCAAGGCAATCAAGATTTGTAATATATATACAAATAAACTGTTTTACTTTAGTTTACGGCTATAGAGTGATATTAAAGAAAAATCCATGAGAATGACTCTAGGGTAGAATATTCCTCCGTACATGTCCATTTGTATTAGCATTTTAAAGAACAGAGATGGGCAGAGCAATCAAAGTTCGCTGGACTTTCAATATAGTTCCAAAACTCACTCAAATATCTACTCATAAAATCAGTAAATCATCATTCAATTTTATGGTATTTTATCTTTTTTTATGAGAGAGGAAATGCTGGCTAATGGTGGCCACAGGTTTGGATTTTTTTACCTGATCAATGTGTGATTCGATCAAAATGATCAAGCCCATATACAATAGAATAGACATACACATCCTTCTGATCAATTTAGACATATTAGATTGGATTCGATCAAACTGAGTCATTCAACCAGGGCAGAAAATTATCGGTTATTTTGCATTGTTTGCCAGCACAATGATACTTTGTTCATAATTGTATTTTGATTGATTACATAGTTAGTCAGGTTGAAAAAAAGACTCAAGTCCATCAAGTTCAACCAACAAAAAAAAATCATACAATCCCATATACACAATCCATCACCCACAGTTGATCCGGAGGAAGGAAAAAATTCCCAGCAAAGCATGATCCAAATTGTTACAGCCAGGGAAAAAATTCCTTCCTGATCCCCTGAGAGGCAATCAGATTTTACCTGGATCAACTTTACCTAGAAATGTTAGTATTCAGTTATACAGGCATTCCCCGCTTTGTACATTTAGGAAAGGATTCAGGCTTTTTTTTAAAACAATCTACTGAGCTTACCAGAACCACCTCTGGAGGGAGTCTATTCCACATTTTCACAACTCTTACTGTGAAGAAACCTTTCTGTATTTAGAGATTAAATCTTTTTTCCTCTAGACATAAAGAGTGCCCCCTTGTCCTACTACTAATATTCCAGCTGCTGACTTTTAATAAAATCACACTTACCTGTCCCAGGGTCCAGCGATGTCGGCGGCAGATGACGAGCGATCGCTCGTCTCGCTGCTGCCCCCGCCGCCATCCTCTGTCAGGGAATCGGGAAGTGAAGCATCGCGGCTTCACTGCCTGGTTCCCTACTGCGCATGCACGAGTCGCGCTGTGCTTCTCTTCTGGTCCCCCGCTGTGTCCTGAGAACGGTGTGTTTCCCAGAACACAACGGGGGGGGGGGGGGGGGGCGGGGCATCTGCGGGGGTCTGCGGTGGTCTGCCCGGAAGTGGGTGCAGACACCTGGATTATCCAGGTAACTGCACCCCCCTCCCCCCTGAAAGGTGCTGATTGTGGCACCGGAGGGGGGAGGGATCAGATTAGCGGAACTTCCCCTTTAGGGTGAAGAACCGCTTTAAAGTGAATAACTCAACACCAAGCTCACAATATGCACCACTTATGTATTTGTACATGTTGATCATATCCCCCCTTAATCTGCTCTTCTCAAGAGAGAATACATTCAGCTCCTCTAATCTTTCTTCATAGTTGAGCTCCTCCATGCCTATTATCAGTTTGGTTGCTCTTCTCTGCATCTTCTTCAGTTCCCCAATATCTTTTTTGAGAACTGGTGCCCAGTTCCAGATGTATTACTAATGATTTATACAGGGGCAAAATTATATCTCTCTTTCTGGACTCCATACCTCTCTTAATACAAGAAAGGGCTTTGCTGGCTCTGGAAACCATAGCCTGGCATTGCATGCTATTATTGAGCTTATGATCTCCCAAAACCCCCAGATCCTTCTCCACTATGGATTTTCCCAGTTGATTAGATTACATGGTGGAAACAGGAATGCAATCAATAATTTACAATTGTAAGTGTACATAGTTACATAGTGAGGTTGAATAAAGACACCAGTCCATCCAGTTCAACCTGAGTGAGTGTCTACAATTGTCCCGATCCCTGTACATTGCACACTCACATCGGTCCCTACCCTCAAGGAGCCCACTATCCAAGGTCCATATTCATATACTAGGGCCAATTTTGGACAGAAGCCAATTAACCTACCTGCATGTCTTTGGATTGTGGGAGGAAACCCATGCAGGCACAGGGACAACATGCAAACTCCAGGCAGGTAGTGTTGTGGTTGGGATTTGAACCAGTGACCCTTTTTACTGCTAGGTGAGAGCGCTAACCACTACACCACTGTGCCGCCCTAAGGTGTAGCGCTACTCTATTTCACAGCACACACTACACAGTTAACAATGCAGTCCATGAGCTTGGTTTTGATCATTTATTAGGGGAATATAACTTGCATGGGGTTAGGGTGATTTGGGATGCCCATAACTGTATTTACAAGAGATTTCTGAGGACAGCTTGACCTGCTCCCAACTTTCAGAGTAGATCCTGGACTAAACTCCTGAAGTAATAATAACAAGTACAAGTCCCAGACTGCAAGAATTCTCTACCTCTAAGCAAAAATAATGCCATGCACCTGGCTTCATTGAACTTCCCCCAAGCATTGATGATGGTAAGCTGTTCATTGTCCCTCCTGAAGGCTAGCTAGCTGTTGCATCCAGCTGCTTTCTCCCTTTTTTTGGCTTTGGAGGGGAGGTATTTAATGAGTAGTGTAGTAATATGTAGTGAGCCCCCCAGCAGAGGGGACCCCTCCAGGCTTCTGGATCTTGTATTCTCTCCCACATGACCAGACTCTACAATATATAAAGGCCATCTCCCCATCTTCTAGGCTGTCCTTGCCCGGGGATTGGCAGAGATCCATTGAATATTCAGGCTGTCCTTTTCATACCCCCACCTTTCCAGAACCTTTCAGAAGCTTCCAGAAACCAGGAGGAGGTACCAGAGACTCAGCCTGCAGAGCCTGCCAGCTAATTACACTGAACCTCACTTGACCCCAACTGAACTGACTTCACAAACTAAAGTGAAATCCAACTAAATTGACCCAACAATCCCAACTACATTAGCTATGATGACATCTGTACTATCAATTAATATTGACTTCCTCGAGTGTGGTACATTGATTGCATGGTTTTTTTTTTGCTATAAATTGATTATTTATTGGAAGAGAACAATCAAAAAATAAATCAATCATTTATTGAAGCTTGTATGGCCACGAGGATTCCCTAGGGTACAAAGTACATGAAGCACTATCCATGAGGCCGCCTCCCTCTCCTATAGCTATCTAACCAACAAGGCAGCTTGCAAGGAGACGGAAGCTTTGACTGACTGAGCCCTTGCCCAGGACAAGCTTCATTAAAGGAATGCAGAGGGGAGGGGCCGTGTCAACTAAAAAGCTAGCAAGTGCAAGTGCCCATTGTCAAAGCAGTTATGTGGTTGGACGGCCGTGAGGGAACTGGGGTACCCTGTATGACCTCACAGCTAGCTTTGTCCAGCACCTAGAAAGATGGTTCAAAGTGCTTTGTGTACTTAATCCTTCTGGGTAACAGAACATATTAACCCCCTGGCGGTATTCCCGAGTCTGGCTCGGGGTGAAAATTCAGAACCATTAGCAGTAACCCCCAGCCAGACTCGGAATCTCATTGCAGGATCCAGGATCCAGGATGAGTGTGCTTACCTTATCCCCTGGATCCAGCGATGTCTTCCCGCAGTGTGAGTGGCTTGTCCTCCACTCAATGTATCACGGAGCCAAGCTCCATTCCCTGCGAGCTTTGCGACGCACGGGGATGGAGAATGGCGCCAAATGGCGCCAGTGAAACACACACATTACATACAGTATAATGTAATCTTTCACATACCTTTTGTCCCTAGTGGTCTGCCCAGTGCCCTGCATGTCGTTTTATATTATAAAAACTGTTCTTTCTGCCTAGAAACGGTAGATTGTCCATAGCAACCAAAACTGTCCCTTTACATCGAAAGTGGTTTTAGACCAGCTAGAAAACAGTGATAATAAATTAGAATCACTTGCAGAATTGAGAGATAGTGATTTGTGGGGAGATCCGTCATCAAACACTGAAAAGTAATGACAGTGACAATTCTGCAACTGAGCAAATCTCAGTGTTTTTGATTTGATTACATTATTGAATACTTTTTATTATTGTTATATTATTATTTGGTATAATTATTTATAGTTATTTATTATATTTTTTTCTAATTTTATCATACCCAGGATGTCTACTAGACTCTGGTTTGGACAGATTTAAGTGAGTTATTCCTAAGAATTACAGGCCTACAATATAAAACGCCAAATTTTCATGCAAAACATTGTACCGCTTTCAACACCTAAAATCCGACATAATCATACCACAAGGGAGGTTAATAAAAATCAAAGTGAAACTTCTTTTTAAAACTGAACTGTGAGACAAATAATTTGGGGACATTTGATATGTAGAAATAAATCTCCTCTTATGATGGGTCCACCGTGTGTGGGTTGTGCTTTGTTAGTTACAATTGTTTCTTTTTCAAATATTTTATTGAATACAATAGAATAAAAAGAGTCCTACAATAGATTTGTAGTTAAGTAAGATGCATTAAAGTGTGAAATTAGGCTTCTCAGTATATTAACAGGAGGTAAATACTATAATAAAGTCATGTAATTTGGGATATATTTGTTTAACACATTTTTAGATAAAGATAAACATGTATAACGTTTAATAACTGGATTAAATACATAGTAAAATAATAATTTCAAGATTTAGGGTTGGAGGAGATCTGGTATAATATAGGGTAAAAGAATGGTTGTTACCAGGATGGTATAGAGAGGTAAGTAGATAATTCAGGGCCAAGATCCAACCATGTGGCTTGGTTATTCTCTGAATGAAAGATACTTAACCAAACCATCCCTAGAATCTCCCCTATAGTAGTAACATTAGGAAATATATAGCTGATTAATTTAGCTTGTATACCTATATATAGTAAAAGGAAAGGGTATGGGGAAAGCAAGGGTGGGGGAAGGATGTATAAAGGTTGTGGGGGGAGGAGATCAATCCGAAAGAAAATGGTATGTTAATAAATTCAGCATGTAACATGGGGGGTAAAATATATGATTGGTAAGTTACTGCATGAGAATATAAGAGATTGGTATAGACCATGTGGTAAATAGTGTTCAATCCAAGGAAGCCATAATGATTCGAACATGGGAACTTTATCTAGTACGATTGCCTCTATTTTAGCGTGAATCATGGCTTGCATTACTCTATGTAACAATTGTTTCTTTTATTCATTCCAGAGAGTATTATAAATGTCAAATTTCCAGAGCTGAAGATTACAGTTTTGGTTATAGTACAGTGATAATAGTGGGAATAGCCTCGCTCTTCACCTCTTCCATTCTAAATTTGTCCTGTACTCTTTTCACAGAATACAAGGCATTCTGTGAATAAATGAGGGGGAGGGATGGATAAACATCACAAGCTACCCTTGTCTTCTCACAGAATGCCTTAAATTCTGAGAAAATTATACAAGACGCTTTTATGAATGCAAAAGGTGGACAAACATTTTATTTTTTGCTACCTATTTTCATATTTTTTTTATGCACAGATTATAGATTGCCTGCAATTCAAGATTTCAAAACACGTAAATCATGGCATGAGTGCATTTGACACTGCCTTTAAAGCTGGTATCAATATAGGGCATGTAATGTGTACTTTCCTGATGATATGCTATATTGGTAAGCAAAACCTAGAACTGTAAAGTGTATAGAGTATAACAACAATTCGATGATAGGACATCCTTTAGAAACCACTGGGTAATGTCTCATTACATCAGTATTTATGATCTCTTAAAATGTCCATAAAGGGGGTGAGAATACCAGCTACGTCCATAAGATTCAATGTCTTGATTGTCTCTGGAACTACTCCCCTGATGTCAGAATATGAAAGACTGTGATCAGATAGGAAATTATTGAAATAGAAATTACATCTATCAGTATATAATGTCCTTGTATGACTGCCTTTTGTTGACCTCATATAGTCTATAAATTTGCCTTGTGTTCCAGAAATTAGGGTCTATTATAATTCATTCATATTGCAAAATTGAATAAAGAATTGGCCCTCTAATTGCAAAACTAAACATTTAGTACAAAAGCAAGTAATCATCTAAAAACAATGATATTAAAGGGACCCTGTGTGACACGCAAGTGATATAGGGTAGGTAAAACCATAATGCGAAACAGGGGAAACACAGGCATCCAACATATCTGGAAGTGTTAAATCCTGAAAATTCCAGAAGTGAGTGTAGCTTTGCCAAAAAGCTAAAACTAGAGTCACACTGGTAAGTATTGTTAATGTAATTTTCCAGGCTGTCTTTTTAAGTGACTATTTCTCCCTCCTACTGAATTTGAAAGGACTTAGGAATCGTTCAATTACAAGTCTTCTAGTTACAATGTCGTGATAAATATTAATACATGATGATGAGTTTTATGCTCTAAACATTTATAAAAAGAAAACTGTAGCATGATATATTTTTAAATGGTTTTAGAAGCCCCATCAAAGATGTGCCCAAGAACATGAATAGGTCCTTAATGCGACATTACATTGCTGTAATGTTTCCTACACAATGGAATGGCTCACTTATTTTAAATATGTCACAAGGGCAACTGCCCTTCCTAATTAATTTTTTCCTCTTTTTGCACTCATTTTTTCAGCTATGCTACATTTAGCTGGGATTAAAATATATTTAGATGTGAGTGCCTTAATGGCTGGTTACTGAGAGCCAATGAGTAATTTACCCACAATTGTAATTAACCTACCACTAGAGGGGTCATCCCAAACCTGTAATGACTTTAAGCTCTGAGCGCGTGTCCTGTATCTTCTTGTTTGATAAGCTGTGATCTCCTGAAATGTTTACTATGTTAAATAATGCCTAAACACCATGTCTTCAGAAGAAATATGAAGTGAATGGCAGGTTCGCATTCTTTAAATTAAAATATAGTCTTTCTAATGTTTGTTAAGAAAAGCTTGATATAAATGATAATTTCACTATGTGTTAATGTTTTAAAATCCTTGTTTTTATGTATAATCAGTGTACATGGGGGCAGACATATTTGCTCATTACCTAGGCAGGCTCTCCTTCCTGGTCTGCAGTACTATGCACTGGTTGTGGTTCACTTTTATTTTCCAATGATTTTTATTGACGTTATATATTACAGCACAGTGACAATTCTTTGGTCAAGCTTAGTACATAGTATTGGATACCGACAGGAAAAATGAAAAGGTTTAACAGCTCAATAACTCTTCAACCTATGGGTATCCACCGGTTCATTAGTCAGGTAGTGGAGCCATTGGTGACATATAATCTAAACATTATACATGAGACATATAAGCTCCATTACTAAAAGAACCAATAACAAAAATAAAAAAAAACAGAAGATAAGGTAATGACAGAACAATATTTGCTCAACGTAAATCAGGTAAGTAACGGTAGCCTGATCCATTGCATGGGTTTCTGCAAGTCCTTCAACGTTTTATCTAGTACCGAGGTCACACTGGACAAACAATGGCCTAGAAAATAAACCAGCTTATGGAGAAGACAAGAAAGAATAAAAGAGAGGAGAATAAAGGGTTAATAGAAAATCCAGTCAAGAGAAAGGTGACAAAAGACTAGGAAAAGGTATGGGTGACTAAGTACCAGGCATGCACCCTCTTACGCAGTGTGCAGGTGTCTCTCCATCCAGATCAGGAGGGTACTGAAAGATATCTTATCCAGGGATTCCATGTTTTCTCAAAGAAGGCCTGGTTATCCCAAAGGATAGTCACCATACACTCATTGATCATGATCCAAGTTAATTTTGCCTTAAAGAGTTCAAAGGGAATTTTAGGTGATCTCCAGGATCGTGCGATGGATATCTTAGCTGCCGTGATTATGAATGCAATTAGGCTTCTCACATATCCTGGAATCCCCTTCCCCGGCTTCCCCAATGGTTTACTTTTTAAAATGCAAGTTTATGAGTTTTGTTTTCCACAATAAAGTTTATTGAAGTGAAATTTGAGCATAACAATTATACAGGGGGTTATTTATGAAAGGCAAATCCACTTTGCACTGCAAGTGCACTTGAAAGTACACTGAAAGTGCACTTGGAAGTGCAGTCGCTCTAAATCTAAGGGGTAAATCTGAAATGAGTGGAAGCTCTGCTGATTTTATCATCCAATCATGTGCAAGCTAAAATGTTCTTTTTCATTTTCCTTGCATGCCTCCCTCGGATCTGCAGGGACTTTAGTTCCAAGTGCAATTTCAGCACACTTTCAAGTGCACTTGCAGTGCAAAGTGGATTTTCCTTTACTAAATAACCCCCACAGTTTCTTTTGTGTATATAACATATCAATAGATATAGGAATTCACATGAATAAGCAATAGATTGTAGATCCTTCGATGGAAGTTTATGAGTTAAGCTGGCCATACACTAGTAGAATTTTTCGTTGGAAATTTTTCATTTTCGGAAAGTTCCTTCTATTTTCTAATCATTAGTGGGGTCAAATGGACGTGAGTTTTGGATTGCAGTTATGAGAACATTTGAAAGAGCAGGATGGAACATTTTTCTCGTTTGGACAAATTGCTAACAGTAAACGTTTTCTGTTTGGGAAAATCCATTTTATCCAAAAATGAATGTTAAAAGCAAACAAAATGTTTAAGTACTATTTAAGTACTTCCAAGCGACCTTTGTTGTCATCAAACGTACTGAGAATTTTTCATTCAAATATTTGTACAAACATTTGTTTGGAAATCTAGTAGTGTAAAGCCAACTCAAATGACTTAAAAAAATAAATAATGTATCCAAAAGGATAGGAGAGGTGCAAAAACTAGTCAACAGTCTTTCCTCTGCAGCTAAAATTGTACCCATTACTGAATTACTGTGTCTCATTCTGCACTCTCTCTGTGTGGAGGTGGCCATCTTATTAAATGCAGGGTTTTGCAACCTCATGCCAGACTGGTGATCTGGTGACTGGAGGGGGAATATTCTGGAAACAGCAGTAGAGGTGAAGAAAGAACAGATACTCAGAATAAATAAAGCTGCAGGTGCAAATTCCTCTCCAGCAAAGCAAACAATGATTACTGCAGTAGTGACATCATCAGATCTCACTCTAGGTGGCTACAGATCAGCATACTACCTAGGCCCAATTAACATTTATAGGTGTTCCCTATAATATAGAAAATCACTTTTTGTATTCAGGTACACTTTGGGAGAGAGACAGAGTAATGAAAAATCTGAAATCGCTTTGTTTCATGCAATAAAAAAAGTCAGCATAAAATTGTAAAAATGTGAAAGTCGTATGTAGTTTAATCTGGGGTCCCTACAGTGTTACTAAACCCAGGACCCTTCATTCCCTATATATGGTCTCCCACAATACACAGAACATGGAAATGCAATTATTTTAGAAAATAAAAACTGCTAAGTACCTTTTCTCGTCAGCAGTATATAGCAGTCTTGTGACTTCCATCAGTTTCCTTTGACTGTCCTAGGGGGCTGCATGACCCCTGATCCACTGTATGGACAGTGCTGATTGGCCCTATGCTGATCATATGCACCCTCCCCTCCCCCCCAAAAAAAAACTCACACACCAACAAACTGAGCATGTGCAGAGTGCCTTCAAGTCTCTGTGCTATCAGCAGATGGTTTGGGGACAGTAAAAGAAGGGAAGGATCAGAGGAGACAGGATCAAACAGCCTTTTTAAACAGTGCAGAGGATTAACCCCTTAGGTTCCACAGTAAATATAACAAGCATGCTTTGCTGCATATACAGATTGATTTTACGTTTGTGGGTTTAGTAATACTTTAATCTGGCTTACAGAACCTTTCTTCATGTTCATAGTTTGCTGTTCACTTCTTGTATTGGTGAACAGGGCAGAACTGGAAAGTGTCAACAACATAGCATGTCGTGGTCTGGAATCAGGCTCGGAGGTTAGTGGCTGTAGCAGTAGAAGTTAATGCAGTAGTCAGCTGGATGAATATACAAGGAGATCCCCCAAGTAGATGTTGGGGGCTCACTCAAGATGTAAGGTCTAGCTGGTCCTCACCTGAGCTCCTGATGGTGGACAAGGGTTTCACTGCATGCCAATGCCAGGTTGTCGCTTTCTGGATTGCCCAAGCAGGAAGAGAGCAAGCAGGGGTCAGGTAGCTGATAAAGCAGATAGTGAACAAGCAGAAGTGTAGTTGATGAACAAGCCAAAAGGTCGGTAACAAGTAGTAGCTGGATAGGATCAGGTAGAAGCTAAGTCGAAGAACAAGTCAAGGGTCAATAATGAGTGGCCAGAAACAGGTATGTAAAGTCGCTAAATATGAGGTAGAGAGAGTGCAATAATCTGGCAAACAGGAAGTGCAGAGACATGGCTTAAATAGGAAGTTCATTGGAGGAGGAAAGAGTTCAAGGTTCACTAGAAACAAGATGCAAAGTAAGGTTGTCCAAGTATTAAAGGGAACTTTCCATCATCTCAGTTAGCATAGTGAGAAGAGCCACAGCCAGACACCACAGAGGTTCCGGGTTCAGATCTGGATCCTGACCCTAAGGGACATTTTGGAAAAGACCAGAGTAAAGCCACATTGCTATTGGCTGGAAGGATTACTATATTGACCAAAACTCCTTTTAGTTGTGTTTTGGTGTAGGGATTACCCATACTTACTATTTGCCCTTGTATTTATTTATTTTTTCTGTAGGACAGTTTTGCCCAATCAATTTGATAACAAACCAAAAGAGCATCCATGAGTACAGGAGCTGCCAGAACAGGTTATTCTCTCAAGGTGTCAGAAACCATGAATCAGACTGAGACAGATTAAATTACACTTGTTTAATAATAATAAAAAAGGTAAACAAAGTAAACGTAGTCAAAACATAGCCAGAGTAAGGGCCAGTTCACACAGCGAGGCGATGCAAGGCGACACGGCTCGCCTCGCCTCGCTCCCGCAAGTCGCCCCCGTTCTGTACAATGGAACCGTTCTGAGAGGAGCGACTCGAGTCGCTCCGACTCAGAAAAAAGGTTCCTGTACTACTTCGGGGCGACTTCGGGGGCGACTTGCATTGACTTCTATACAGAAGTCCTCTGCAAGTCGCCGCTGAGGTCCCCGCAGGTCGCGGCGAGGCAAGTCGGAGACGCCTCGCCGCGCCTCGCTGTGTGAACCGGCCCTTAAGGAACCGAAATGAAAAGTCAAAACAACAGGGAGCCAGAGATGAGCATAGTAGAACAGCAAGCAGGATCTAGAGCCAGAAGGAGAGCGTCTCTAGAGATGTGACCAGGGTGAAGGCAGAGATCATCTGGACTGGACTGGACGAGCAGGATATCATCAACAGGTGAGTCACTATGGAGAGACAGGAGCTGGCAATTCGCTGACAGCTGAGTGGCGAGCTTTGAGAAGGAAGGGCTGAGCCCAGCCCTGACACAAGGACAGAAGGCCTCAATACAACCAGAGGCTCCTCCAGGGGTAGTGCTACACATATAAATGATGACTATAAGGTAAGCACTGCAATAATTACTCAAAATCTGGCACACAATTAATACAACACACAATTTAAATCTATTGAGTTGGCAAACAAAGTGTTTTGTTTTTATTCTACATTTCTGATTATACAGCTCAAAATTCTGCTGCGCCTTGTAAAATAATGTTTATACATGTAATTTGTTCGATTCAGTTTTCACAGATAAGTTAAACAAAATGCTTGGGAAATATGAAAGTGTTTATTATACATAATTTTATGGATACTGTCCAGACAATGTTGTATGCTCACAGTTTCCAGACACGTATGAGTGGCTTAAAACTGAGCATTACTGCATTGCAGTGTGAAGGATTTTAGGTCCAATTCTGCTAGGGCTACTGTTGGTATGGAGTCTATATGTTCTCCTGGTTATTAAGTGGATTTTCTACAAAAGCTATAGTTTTGTCTCACATTACAAAATCATACTGACAGGTTGAGATGTAAATCCCATTTTTCCACCCGTAGAAGACATGTTCTGATCTTTCCTATTTACTTCCAGTTGTATCATTGTTTCACCCCTTAAGGCCCATACACACGATCAGAAAATCGTACAAAAAAAATAGCGCAATAATCTGATCATTAGTACACAGCTTTCGAGAGCCAATCATGACAATTCATGTAAAATTATCCGATGGAACAAGCACAAAAATGTTTCTTGTACAATACCAGATTGTATGATTTTAGTTTATTCAGTACAGTTGTAATTTGAAAATACAATAAAATACACATTACATCACTTTAAAATTTTTATACTGTTTTACGACAATTTTTGCAACTTTAGTAAACTTTTCATTTTCGTTATGAGACTAGCATACAGACGATTATTCACAAAATAACCTTATTTTGTGTACTAGGCATTAGTCAGAGACCAGAAACTAGTGAAGAGGTAAGGTACCAAACCTGCAGGAAACTGTCACATTATAGCAGGCTGACGACCCAATCAGCTGTGTCCAGGTAATTCCCCACCCTGCAGTCTCACATGTCAATGATGTCACCAGCATCCTTGCCCCTTTGTTCACAAACGATTAAAGCATTTGGATCAGAACACCAGTTAGGATATTCAATAAAAGAAGCAGACTAGGTAGATCAGTGGTTCCATAAAAAGTGCCTGATATTTTTATGTGTGTGTGTGTCTCTTGGGGAACTGGATTGGGCAGGAGTTTGCATCATGCTGGCCCCGCTTTTTCTTGGATAGGATAGTCGCCTACCTGTTGTTTTAGGAGATTCTCCTCTATATTGTGTCACACATTAAATGGCCTAAAGCTCACCTCCTCTATATTCCTGGCCTAAGGTCTAATACCCAGGATCAGCTGCTGACTCTCAGTCCTCCTCGCTGACAGTGAAGTGTACGACAACTAGCAAGTTTGTAGTTGTTGCATGGTCCTCTTCTCCATGCTCTTGGCAGACCAGCTCAACCCTGTTGTCCTTGAGAGAGTTCTGGTGTGAAATGCCCACTTCTTGCGGCAACAGCTGGAGAGTCTTTTCTGACTGCTGAATGGGGTTCTTGGAGCCTCCAAAGATCTCCCAGGTGGCATTTTTCCTCCATAGCACCCACTGCTCAAGAGGAGACTCACCAGCAGGAAGCACCTCGAAAAAGAGCGCTGGGCACCCCCCCGCAAGGGGCCCAAGATATCAGCACAGATGTTAGGTCACCACACTCAACCCTTCCCACCCAACATATGTCTCTGATGTGCGGGATATGAAGCGTGGTGAAATCGCCTTGGTGACAGCATACTTCATAGCCTGCATCTTCACAGCTGTCCACACTTACAGCAACTAACGAGCATCCCCATGCCCTCTGGTCTCTTTGCTCAGCTTCAATCACATAGTCCAGCACATGTCCACAGGCAGTGATGTATCCCATCCTGCCAACTATACCAAGTTTTGGAGGCATTGGCCAGGAGTTTACACCATGTTGGTCCAGATACCAGCCCACTTCTTCATGGATGGGATAGTTATCTACCTGTTTTTTCAGCAGAAGATCCACCATATTGTTTTACACTTTTGTGGGTGGGGCCAGTTGATTGGTACCCAAGTTGGAGTAAACGCACACAGAGACCAAGTAAAGTGGCACTGTTATTATTTGGTTAATTAGAAGTAACATATTTCAAGTGGAGAGTGATGGCAAGGTGCTTACTTAAGAGTCCCAAAATAATATGGCATCAGAGTCTTGAGCAGGGTACAAGAGTTCTCAGCAATGTTGGCTAGGGTGTTTAATTTTCTAATGGAAAAAAATAAACTGTAAAATTTTGCAGACTTTGCGTATGCCCCGAGTTTGAGTGATGTAAAAGATATATATGCTAAATTTCAAGAACATTGGATAATATTTAGAGGTTGCACACTTTGATCTGTTTTGTAAAAGTATGCAAAAAATAAAAAATTTAAAAGTTACTTACTTTATTGGGAAAATTAGAAATCACAAACTTAAAATACTATTAAAAATATACACTAAGATTAATAGGAAATATGATAGGCAAAACATGTGTTATATTAATCAACATTGAACAATGCAATCCTTTGTATTCTGCCAAGTCGTGGATCCCAAACAATTCAAAGAAAGTCTTTGTTTTATTAGTAATGAAATGGCTCAGGTCTTTTCCTTCAAAAACCATGTTTTTACCCTCTAACTGTTTCACTTCCTTTTTCTTTGCAGGTATGGTTTCTAAATTTTCATATTTTCCTTAACAGCCTGAGTAATACGTTTGTCCAAAAAAGCCAATCCTACATTTATTTCTGACAGATACCAGCAACTGTGAGAGCACATTTTTGGACATCTGGGTAAGTGCTCAAAACCTGTAGCATATCCAAATCATCTGTTGGAGCCCATCAACTTACCTCATGCCAAAAGCAAACATATATGAGGCTGACAAAATGTGCAACCCGTTTAATTCCTTCCAATTGTCATTGAGGAATATTCATCTCTTAGTGATGCCTTTGCCATCCACCTTGCTTGATGGAGTGCCCCTGAGATCCTGAAACTGAAGTCGTTTTTAGACCAACCTCCTAGGTACAGGAGTGAGAGTTGTAATAACTCTTTGTAGTCTTCTCTTTGATGACTTCCGTCTTTAAGGACATTTTGGATGTAGTTAACCATTTTCACTTGTTGTTCTTCTAGAAAGCCTTGAATGGGACTTTCTTCATCCAGCATTGTTGTTTATGACTTCTTATCAAGTGAAGCCTGCAGACTTTGCTTTGATAAAAGTGATCAATGTGTGCAACCTCTAAATATTATCCAATCTTCTTGAAATTTGGCATATATATCTTTTACATCACTGAGACTCAGGGCATAAGCAAAGTCTGCAAAATTTTACAGTTTATTTTTTTCCATTAGAAAATTAAACACCCTAGCCAACATTGCTGAGAACTGAAAATTACATCTTTGGAAAAATGAAACACCCTAATGTTGGCGGTACTTTAACACAGTCCCAGCATTTGAGGTGTCACTATAATAATGCTTACTTTACCTGAGCAGCATCTGATGGGGGTGGCTGATAGACAGAGTAGTGGTGCAGGTGCAGACCCATAGAAAGACCTTTGTTCCAGCTCTAGAGTCCCTAGATAGCTGAACCAGTTGCAGTATCCCTGTTCTATCCCTTGTTGACAGGAACCTCTCCCTAGTGCTAAATACACGGTCCCTAACCCTGTCCCTACTCTATCCTATCCAACTGCAGTTAGGCAGTGCTATTTATTAGCATTGCCCTCACTAGAGAGGGATGCGGGGTCATTTAGTGTTGCCATGACCAGTTGGATAGCTGCTTCCCTCAAGACACTTATGAAGGCTTCAGAGGAGCAAAGCTCCTCTCATCCTCCATTGCCTCTGTACAGCAGCCAGCAAAACAGCACTACCTACAGAGGGAGGGATAAACTGTACCTGCCTTAAAGCGGAGGGCCGGTTATAAAAAAAAAAAAAAAGTCAGCAGCTGCAAACACTGCAGCTGCTGACTTAATAAACACACTCACCTGTCCAGGGCGCCCGCGATGTCGGCCGCCCGAGGCCGACCCGTCCCTCGGCTCTCGGGTCCCGGCGCCGCCATCCCTTGTAAGGGAAACAGGCAGCGGAGCCTTATGGCTTCACTGCCCGTTTCCTACTGCGCATGCGCGAGTCCCGCAGCTACTGCGCATGCGCGAGTCCCGCAGCGCTTTCTGAATGGGACGCGCTGTGTTCTGGAACACACAGTTCCCAGAACACAGCGCGACTCATTACCCAGAAGACGCCGCGACGAAGAGAGAAGACAGAAGATCTCCGTGGAGGAGGAAGAGGAAGATTAGGAGAAAGTGCCTAGCAACAGGCATTTCTGGTAAGTAAACAAAAAAAATTTTTTTCATTTTTTTTTATAGATTTTTTGTAATTTTTAACATTTTTTTGTTTTTCAGGGTGGCCCTCCCCTTTAACTTTACTTGGCTTGAAGCTTCCCTTCACATTCCAGGCCCTAATACTCAGAATAAAGGAATGTCCAGTCCAAAAGGCTTTTCAATACTTTACTGCAAAACTCAATCCCCGTTAAGCAAATTTCTTGTATACACAGTTCCTTTACAACTTGACATCCATTCACATAACTGAGCAAAAGTCTGAAGTGCAGAGCATTGTTCCTGTTACATGACATTGTGAACAGCAGTCCCACAAGTACAGAACACCCACATAAGTCCCAGAACAGGCACAACCATCTTCTCAGATGTCACGGTCCCTTTATTCAGATGTTTCACACAGTGGTGGTTGGTGGTAATATTTTTTTTGGGGCGGAAAACAGTGCACCCACAGCAGTCCCGTCCTCCCCCCCCGCCTTTCTGTTCGGTCGGGTCCGGAGCACTTACCTCATCTATGGCGAGCATTGCGGGCGGCGGGCATCACAGATGGCTTCCCCTTCTCTCCTCTGTGGGCATCACAGGCAGCTTCCCCTTCCTCTGCTCGGCGTCTTCTGGTGGCTTCTGTCTCCTCCTACCTCCTCGGCGGCCAATCAGAATGCTTCTTCTTTCAGCCAATCGGGAAACCGGTCTCAGACCCGCTTTCTGATTGGCAGGGAGAAGATTCAGTGTGAAAATAGTGAATACTAATTTGCTATTGTCACACAACTGGGTGGGCTCGGAGTGTCCTGTTTACGAGCCGGACACATGGATGGGGGGCGGCATCTGTGTGGCCTTAATGAATGGGCCGCCCCTGATTTCACACTTAGGGTGTACCTTCACCTCACACAAAGGTGGACATTCACATAGGCCCCAAAACCATCCTAAACCAATCCACAGGATCTTCTAGATGTGGATCATTAGTGGAAAGGTTTCTCTATCTGTCCTCAATGTGTCCTCCTCTGGATACCCTGGTGGTTCAGCCCTGCAGAGGGCTCTCACTCTCTCTTACTGTCAGTATATATATCATGCTAATCAGGCATGTCCTGTTCCCATGTCCCTTCTCCCTTGGGCCCCACCCACATCTGCCATACAATGGATCACTAACTTCAACCACTACATCACCACAGGAGGGGCTACAAATAAAGGGCATTAACACCAGACAGCAAGACTGTGTCATGCCAGTATGCTGCAGAATGGGTCTCCCTGTGGGTAAGCAGTATTTTCTTTCCAGGGGTCTGACACACACCCTGCTAAGTGACAGTCAGAGCTCTCCAGTCACCAGATGATTGCAGAGCTATAAGTCTGACTGAGTACAGGATGTATGCATTATGGTAATATGTGTAATGCTTGTCGGTGGATGCAACAGCATATTCTGAACAGCACCCCAGCGCACCTTCTCAGTAGACATGTGCACAACAAAAATTGTTTGTTCAGTTTTGTTTCGTTTCCTTATGTTTCCGTTGATTCGTAATGATTCGGGATTTCGTAAGATGCAAGTTTTATTCATATTCGGACACGTTCGTATTTTCGTAAAAGTTTTATTTTTGTTGGTACAAAATGATTCGTAATTCCGCCAGTCTAGCGATTCGTAATTTCGTAAGGCGTGAGGTTTCATATCCTGACTCGTTTCGTATTTTCGTAACAGTTATATTTTCTTTGATACGAAATGATTTGTAATTCCTATACTCTAACTTTCTTTGATTCGAAATTCGTAATTTTGTTTGATAATAATTTTAGTTTATTCGGTACACTACTCGTAATTTAGTAATTGTTACTTTTGTGAGATTGCCTTTTTCATTGATATGTACTTTTGTAAGAAATAAAGAATAATAATCCCATGCTTGCTTTTCTAAGTCCTGTACTTACTCCAGTCCACTCCTTCAGTCACGAGACCTGACTCAGTCTCCTCCTCAACTGAATCTATAAAGATTCAGAAATGCAGTGTGACTCAGACACAAAAGGGATAAGCTGATTGGCCTAAGATATTAAGTATAGTAAGATACATCACTCACTAATACACTGCCCATTCGAAAAAAAGGATTCGAGAACATGAAATTACGAACATACAAAATTGCGAACATACATATTAACCACTTCAATACCAGACACTTTCGCCCCTTCCCGCCCAGGACAATTTTCAGCTTTCAACGCTGTCGCACTTTGAATGGCAATTGCGCGGTCATGCTACACTGTATCCCAAAAAAAAAAATTCATTTTGTTCCCACAAATAGAGATTTCTTTTAGTGCTATTTGATCACCTCTGCAGTTTTTATTTTTTATAAACAAACTAAAAAATGTTTTCTTAGTTTCGGTTATAACATTTTGTTTTCTCCTTCACTGATGGGCACTGATGAGGCGGCACTGATGGGCACTGATGAGTTGGCACTGATAAGGTGGCACCGATGGGCACTGATGAGGAGGCACTGATATCTAGAATTGATGGGCACTGATATGCAGCAATGATGGGCACCAGTAGGCGGCACTGATATGCAGCACTGATGGGCACAGATAAGCAGCACTGATAGGCACTGATAGGTGACACTGATGGGCACTGATTGGCGGCACTGATGAGCACTGACAGGTGCCTGTGATGGGCACTGACAGTCCGCTGTGATGGGCACTGACAGGCAGCACTGATTGGCAGATAGACAGTACTGATTGGCACTGACAGATGGCACTGATGGGCAGCACTGATGTTGAGGTACTGACAGGTTTTACTGCTGGGCACTGAGATGGGCACTGATTGGCACTGTGGCGGGCACTGATTAGCACTGATATGGGCAGTGATTGGCACTTTTACGGGCACTGTGAGCTGTGTTTTAATTGGGGCACTGACTGACAGCTGAGAGGGCACATTTGAGGTGTTGTGGCACATATGAGGGGCTGTGCTGATAATCAATGTGCTGATTATCAGCACAGACCCCCCTTCTGACAGGGAGAGACGCAGATCATCTCTCTATTTTTTTTTTCGTTTTGAAACAAAGCATACAGTAGCAAGGAGGATAATATTGTCCCAGGTTGAATACAAAACAGGGCCTAAAGGCACAGGGTCCAAACTAGTATGCAGGGATCACCAGCGCTACCTCTGTTGCTAAAACCTTTCTATAGGGAGCTGCAATGGGAGAGGAAATATGTGTTAATTAACCCGAAGCAACAGATTGCCACAATAGCGATCTATTATTTGGTCATTAGGGCCCATTCAGACCTTTCCTTTGCAATGCCAAATATTTTTAATGGCAGCCCAACACACCTTAGTCATACATGTGTTGCAGTGAACTGCAATTGAAATTGTGTAGATGCCTTTTTTGGCTGTTTGGTTCAGATTAATGGGCTTAGAAGCACTATTCGCTGTAATATTTATATTGCTTTCTGTTAGATATTAAATACTGTTTAAGGTTTTGTCTTTACTGAGTTGAGTTTTGCAGTAAAGTGCATATAAAAATATTATGCTCCTACCGGCAGTGAAACTGTTAAGTGAAGATCTGCCAAGTGTGCCATAAACCAAGGCAATGAATAATCATTTGCAATGTGACTACTTCCCAGCATACCACTTCTCTAATAATACACATGGTCTGTCAAGCCAACTTACCTTCCTTGGCTGAGACCTTTGCAATGTGTTTCAGAGCACTGTACAACAAAAGATATATATTCCCTTCTACGCTGGATTTCTAATTACCGATGATATAAAACTCAGTGGGTGAGGGCAGCCACGTCAGTTCCAAAGGCAAAGACCCATTCTATATATTATATTATTATTAACATGGCGGGAAGTTGCCTGGCTTCTTCTGTATTGGAAGAAGATGTTTGCATAATTAAAGATATAAAGCTGTCGAAACCCTTTAAAAAGAAATACGGCTGAAGTATCTTACTGTAACCTATTATGTGCCAACAGGACCTGCAAAACGGTGACACTACAGGAGTTGTGTCATATATCACTGCGTCGCAAATATCAGTTCTATGCAAGAAAAAATGTTATTGAACAGAAACAGTTACAGTGTAAAACAGCCAGTGTCACGGAATAAGAGGCAGAGCAAATTAACCATGCAGGGCTCTGGATCATACTGAGTATGGATATTTTAATGGAAAATAACTGCCATAACTTAATATTCATCTTTCTGCAGATTTAAGAGTTACATTTTACAAGCTTTAATATAATCCAATTTACAGCTTCCAAATGGATAAAGGAAGGGTGGGATGTTTAGTGCATGTAAACAGTAACAATAGACATATCTTATTTGGTCCCTTTATTTTCTGTTAAATATATCATTAAAAGCCTTTTTGTTTATAGAATGCAAAAAATTCTGTTGATTTTGACAGACATTTTGTTAGTTGATAATTTTCTGTGCTCTCTGCCTGTTCTGCAGTATTAGCAGTTACATTGTTCCCAGTTATCTCTATGAACTACAGAACACCTCCCGTCTATGTTATAGAGATCAGAGGTGGGAGTTTCTGTAGTCCTGTCCTAGGGTGACAACACTGCTACTTCCTAGATATACTACAATGAGGGAGTCATCCAAAGACAGGAAGTGTGTCACTGTGAGAATCATCAGGTGAAAATTAAGGAACAAACGCTTAAAAAAAAAGAAAACTAAAGCTGTCACCACATCTAAGCCCCTGTACACACGGTCGGACATTCTGCCAACCAAATCCGTTGGATTTTGTCTGACGGATTTTGTCCGACGGATTGTGTCCGAAACTGTTGCATACACACGGTCGGACCAAGTTGTCGGAAAATCCGATCATTCAGAACGTGATGATGTTATTTCGTTACGACGGGACTACGTTCAGGCTAGTAGTCAATAGCTTTGGTGTAGGAATTTGATCTGAGCATGCATGCCACTTTGTCCGATCGGAATTCTCTACACATGATCGGAGTATGTCCGATCGGACCAGTTTGTCGGAAAATATTTCCAACAAGTTGGAAAATTGCGTCCGATGGATATTCCGACGGAATCAGTCCGATGCATACCACACACAGTCGGATTATCCGACAACACGGTCCGATAGGACACATTCCGACAGATTGATTCTCCGACCGTGTGTACAAGGGCTAAGGACTGGTAAGCTGTAATATATTGTATCCCATCTAGTTGAACATAATCAGGAAATTAAAAAATTGGATTTATAAGCTACAAGAATGTGTCATGATATAGCAGTAGTAATGAATTTAAATATAAGGAGGTCCAGTCACTAACATTTTCTTTCAGCCGAGGTCCGAATATGATGTTTGTGCTATGACTCAGATTTAGCCATTGTATCTGTATGAAAACTGAGAAATCGACAATTTCCATAGCATTTCAATAATATTTATACGTTGACAGTTTGAACTTGGATGACTTTATTTCTCATATTTGAATGGAGTACAAACAACTTTCTTTAACAGAAATAAGATCTAAGACAAATAAATAACTCTTTAATAAACATAAAAGTAGGCCAATCACATCCACATTTCAAGTAAAATAAAATAGAACTAACTTACATCAGATGTACCCATCAAAGTGCCCCATCAGAGTGCCCCCTTACATCAAGTGTCAACATCAGAGTGCCCCTTTACATCAAGTGTCCCCATCAGAGAGCCCCCTTACATCAGATGACCCCATCAGAGTGCCCCCTTACATCAGATATCCCCATCAGAGTGCCCCCTTACATCAGATGTCCCCATCAGAGCGCCCCCTTACATCAGATGTCCCCATCAGGGTGCCCCTTTACATCAGATGTCCCCATCAGAGCACCCCCTTACATCAGATGTCCCCATCAGGGTGCCCCTTTACATCAGATGTCCCCATCAGAGTGCTCCCTTACATCAGGTGTCCCCATCAGAGTGCCCCCCTTACATCGGATATCCTCATCAGAGTGGCCCCTTACATCAGGTATCCTCATCAGAGTGCCCCCATACATCAGGTATCCTCATCAGAGTGCCCCCTTACATCAGGTATCCTCATCAGAGTGCCCCCTTACATCAGGTATTTTCATCACCGTGCCCCCTTACATCAGGTATCCTTATCAGAGTGCCCCCTTACATCAGGTATCTTCATCACGTGCCCCCTTACATCAGGTATCCTCATTAGAGTGCCCCCATACATCAGATGTCCCCATCAGAGTGCCCCCTTACATCAGATGTCACCATCAGTGTATCCCTTTACATCAGGTATTCTCATCAGATTGCCCCCTTACAACAGGTGTCTCCTTCAGAGATGCTCCTTTACAACAGGTGTCCCCTTACATCAGATGTCCCCATCAGAGCATCTCTTTATATAAGGTATCCCCATCAGAGTGCCCCCTTTACACCAAATGTCTCCATCAGAGTACTCCTTTACATCGGGTATGTAGGCAGGTGTAGTGTATCCCCCCTGCTGTAGGTGGCACTGATGCGGTGCAGGGGGAAGTGAAGACTAAGAGGAATGTTGTTCCTCTGTTGCCCCTGTATGTGTCATCAGGGTAGCTGTAGTCTGATTGGACACAGCAGCCCTGAGTGACTTGGACGGCCATCTTGTATATGGGCAGTGCTAATAAATTTAGCAGTTTGTGAGTGGATAAGTTAGGGAAAGGAGCCATGCTGCTGAGGGACAGAGAGTTAGCCCTAAGGAATGGTTCCTGCTTGAGGAGGAATAGATTATGGACTGCTGCCTGCTTCATCATCCTCCAATCTTCAGTGCGGTTTATTAGGACTTGCACCTCTACCCTGCCTGTCAGCCTCTCCAATTTCAATGCCACCCTGGTAACGTAATTTATACCTAAGTAATTCCATGCTTCCGGACCCTGTCAAGGTATCGCCAACATCACTGAAAAAATACTAGCTTCTCAATCGTGTTGCCTGTGTTGCTATGCTTGTAGATACCATATTGTTTGTCATTGTTACCTCAAGTGTGTGCAGCAGTTGCAAGAGCCATTGTACTAGTACTATTGATTGCAGATTACTGTTGTTCTGCTCTGCGACTGCTCATTTACACCAACACTATACAAGAATAATTTAACCCTGTTCTGGACTCTGTGTGTTGTTCCTTCTCTTTGGGTACCCAATTCTTGGCCCTGCCCACAAGGTGTCACCATAAATCAGAAGAGCCAAATACCATGCCCAATGTACCCGAACATTGTCCCTGTAGTCAGACAGGCAGGGGGAAGAAGCTAGGTGGAGAATTGTGTTGCAGGGGGTGGAGCACACATGTGATGTGGATGGTTGCCTAGACACTGGTGGTCCTAGCAACCAATAATTGTTACTCAGCAGGCATCCAGCGTTGCAGACTGGCAAGGCAGACAGTCCAGACTGGGCTGTCAGTCAATCTGGATCCGAACCACGATCTTTGGTGAAGGCTGGTATATAGATTTATGGAATGATGTTCATATGTCACACATATGTCACACATAAGATATTCAGATTTGACTAAAATGTTATTATAAATAAAATCTGACGCATATCCATCCACATAAGAACTTGACAGAGCAGAAAAGTTTGATGTGTTGTCAACTAAACTGTAAGGCCAGATAAAAGTAACTTTTGTCTGGCTTAGTTGAGTTTGCATGTTCACCCTGTGCTTGTATTGGTATTCCCCTATACTGCAAAGACATGCTGGTAGCTTAACTGGCTCCTGTCTAAACTGGCTCTAGTATGGCTATGCACATTTCCATTATTGTAAGCTCCTTGAGGGCAGAAAAGATTTAAGTGTAAAAATAATAATAAATACTAATTTCTGGGTAGACTCTTGAAGGATTTATTGACCGTTGCTAAATATTTCTGGGATGGTTCAAGCCACCCCTCTTATTTGTTTGGCTTTATGCAAAGTAGTAGTGTAATTTGTTTTTGCTGGTTCCTCATTATCTTCCTATAGAGGACCATTTGGAGTAGCTCACAAAAGCCTGTGATTTAAGCTGGCCATACACATATAGATCTAACAGATTTCTCCATTCGTGCTACAAAACTCCCCCTGCGGCTATTCCATTTTGACAACCAGCCTACCAGCTGTCAAAATAACCCCAACAGTGACTGAATCTGATTGGATGCAGGTGTTGTTCAATAGACACCTTTCTTCCCAGCTCCTTCTATTTTTAAATTGAGGGGTGTCAGGCAGGAAACAGTCAACATATTCAACCAAGGAGCTCATTTTGGACAGAAACCAGCCAAATACTAAACAGTGTATGGCCAGCTTAAGAATGTTTGTGGGTGGGGGGTGGAGAGGACTTTTCTCTCTATAGGCTACCTGGAGATGTTCAACAAGTTAGTATGTGAGCAAACTTTGCCAGAGTCTATCCAAAACTGAAAAATATATATCTTTTTTTTAACCATTTTATTTACTGTTTCACCATTAAGCCATTCTGAACATGGAAACATGCAAGAAATTTCTGTGCCTTCTCTGTATTATTGATTAGTGTATAATATGGAAGTTATTATAATTTTATTGCATAATTTGTAAGTAGGTTGGAAAGTGCTAGATAACTGCTGGACAGCAGGGAGGGAAAGTGTTAACTTATTTCCCGGTCTGTTCACTTGGTGCGCTGCTGCTGAGCTCTGTTCCCTCCCAGTGCATATAAATTAGGAAGGAGCTTTGCCCAGTTGAGTCCAGCCATATGGCAAAAGACAGGCTGACTGCTGCAATGTAGTCTGATCCTCCAGCAGCCACTCGCCCAAGTGGAGGGGGCTGCTCGGCGCTCCTTCAAGCTATTTTCTTGTCCAGCTATCGTTACTGGGGATTGCCTGCAGAGAGGAGCCTGCCAACATGCCACCAGTGTAATGGAAATTTGTAGTTCTGTATATAACTACATTTTATTTTATATGTATTGCACAATGCCCTCACTGTGCACACGGCACTAATAATGTTTTCAGTACATGTTTTGCATTCTTTCAAGTCCTGATTAGAATTAGCCTGCCTATGTAACGCCCCTTGTTACCATAAACGCACAATTGTAATATTAATGTGATACCTAAGTAATCATGTGTATAAAAATCTTCAATTGCATCATAATAAAGCAGAACAGTTATTTGGAAAGATGCTGAGCATATCTTTTGCGTCTGTTCCCTACTGCAGTAGTTATTATTAATTTGGAACCACTAATCAATATGAGGATAGGAGTTGCCTATCTACAAAATATCTAAGTCACCAGTATGGACTCTGCCTTTACATATATGCTGGGCAGCACACAAGCCTGAGCTATGGATCAGGGATTTCGGGAAAAAAAACAGTTTTTTGTGCATGTGGACTGGTCATGTTTTGCACCTTTCTAAGTAAAGCTTTCCACTGTGCCTTTTCCCTGGTCTGAAGTTATTGAAAGGAGTGTAATGCAAGGAACCAGCACACATAGTCTCCCGGTTGTGGGTTACTAGGCCAATTGGGGTATAAAGACAGCACTTAAAAAGACATCCTATTGTAGTACTACATGGGGTTGCCATGGGCAATGGAAGCTTACAGTCAGTTAAAACAGCCTGTCGGTAGTGGGCACCTGATGCAGATGGCATGGCCTCTTGCAGAGAGGGAGATGTTGTTGGTACTCATTCTGTAGCAGTCTGTCTCCCATAGCACTGACGAGGTCCCCATTATGTGCAGAGGTACGGAAGTTCAAGAGTTTGAACATGGAGCCCACTCTAGGTGCAAGATAGGGCCCCATTTTGCTACCAGGAAGAGGTAGTGGCAAATGCTGGACAGGTGAACATGGACATAAGCTCAGCCTGTTCCTCCTAAATGCAAGCTACAGTGAAGGTGTACATTTACACAGGGACAAGAGTTAACCGGAGGACAGTTGAAATGCAAGGTGTACAATAAACTCTTAGCCCTTGTACACACGGTCGGAAATTTCGACCACAAAATCCGTCGGATTTTTTCTGACAAATTTTGTCCGAAATTGGTGTTGCATACACACGGTCGGACAAAGTTGTCGGAAAATCTGATCGTTCAGAATGTGATGACTACGTTCAGCCTAGTAGCCAATAGCTTTGCTCTCGTACTTTGATCTGAGCATGTGTGGCACTTTGTCCGATCAGAATTCTCTACTGCTGTCCTACTGTCAAATTTTTTCAGTTGGAATTACCGACAGAAAAAGTCCAATAGAGCCCACACACGATCGGATTTTCCGACAATATAATCGAATCGGACCGTTTCCATCGTAATTTCTGGCCATGTGTACGAGGGCTAAGAGGGGAGGCCCGTCTTATGGTCGACTGTTCCCCCACAGGGGCCTCAGCCTTGTCCCAGGACATTGATGGAAACGGCACAGAGTAAATGCAGGAGTAATCATGGTGATACTTAATACACTGAGAGTTTACTAGAGTTTGTTCATGTTTGTCCATTCCCGGGTGATGAATGTGGCTCAAGTAAAGGTACCCCATGCGTATGGCAGTGACCCTGTTGCAGGTGCCTATCGTAGCCCAAAAGAACCCACCCCAAGGGTAGTCCTCTTATGTGACCCACACTTGGCACCCAAATGAGTTCATGGGGAACCCAGAGGAAGGTCCACCATCACCCACCTACACCCTTACAAATTGGCTAGCAGGGTTGGAAATTATAAAAAAATCACTGTTATTTAGATCATAATTTCTCTCACCTAAGAGAAATGCTTGTTTTTAATCTTTTTATTTGCCAATCTTCTAAAAGATTGTTAAGACTAAGGGCACCAAATGTTTTCTTCTTTTTTAGACTCTTTTCTTAGCAAAACATATATATGGAGGATCTCAACATCATATTCAATATCCTATATGGCATTATTCAAGATACTGAAGCTTTCTGTTATTAGTACTGGAGCATGGACAAGGCAAATCCACCAGTGAGATACTACCCCATCACAAACATTGATCTCTTAATATCCAGTCCTTACTTGGCTTATTCTCCTGTGCTCTCTGCACTCCAGAAAATTCAACTCACTGCCCAGTGCCCATGTCACCAGTGAGATCTACTCTCCAGTGAATATAGCTCACTCAATCTCCAGTATCCATGTCTCTAGTAAAGCCTGCACATACAGCTCACTCCCCAGTATCCATGTCTCTAGTAAAGCCTGCACATGCAGCTTACACCCCAGTATCCATGTCTCTAGTAAAGCCTGCACATACAGCTCACTCCCCAGTATCCATGTCTCTAGTAAAGCCTGCACATACAGCTCACTCCCCATTATACATTTCCCTAATAAAGCCTGCACATACAGCTCACTCCCCAGTATCCATGTCTCTAGTAAAGCCTGCACATACAGCTCACTCCCCATTATACATGTCTCTAGTAAAGCCTGCACATACAGCTCACTCCCCAGTATCCATGTCTCTAGTAAAGCCTGCACATACAGCTCACTCCCCATTATACATGTCTCTAATAAAGCCTGCACATACAGCTCACTCCCCAGTATCCATGTCTCTAGTAAAGCCTACACATACAGCTCACTCCCCATTATACATGTCTCTAATAAAGCCTGCACATACAGCTCACTCCCCAGTATCCATGTCTCTAGTAAAGCCTGCACATACAGCTCACTCCCCATTATACATGTCTCTAGTAAAGCCTGCACATACAGCTCACTCCCCAGTACTCATGTCACCAATTAGATCTTTGCTGTGAATAGAGCTCACTTGCCAGTATCTATGCTGTCAGTGAGCCATGCCCTCTGTATAGAAAGCCTTTATTCCAGCAATGTATTATCTTGCAGTTCTTCTACAAAGAAGTCGTATTTTAGACTAATTCTAATAAGCTATGCAGGTATGGATTTCTCCATTTTCCAAAATAATTATTACTATTACATCTATAGTCCCTGTTAAAAATAGGGTTGGACTTACACAGAAATGCAGAAGAAGTACTAAGGTAGTAGGAATCAAGTATGATACAGAATTTTTTGTCCTCCGTGATCAGGATTGAGTACAAAAATCTATCTTGGATTTAATCAGTTTTGAGGTCAAGAAAAAAGACAGATCAACACTTTTAACAAATGAAACAAAATGTCAGGCAATGAGAACTTATGACAAGTTGAAAACAGACAAGAAGAGCAACAAGCAACATTTGGAACACTAACACATTATTATTATTATTGTTCACATTATTCAGCTGATTTGAGAAAAACCAATGTAGCACCAATAAATAAAAAAGGGTCAAAATACATCCGTGGGAATTACAGACCAGTTAGCCTAACATCAATGGTATGCAAGCTCTTGGAGAAGATGATAAGGGACTATATACAGATTTTAGTAATGAAAACGTATTATTAGCAATAAAATCAGCATGGATTCATCAAGAATCGTTCTTGCCAAACTAATCTATTAACCTTCTATGAGGAGGTGATCTGCCATCTAGACAAAAGAAGGCTCGTAGACATGGTGTATCTTTGGATTTTGCAAAAGCATTTGACACAGTTACCTATAAACATTTACTGTACAAAATAAGGTCCATTTGCATGGACCATAGGGTGAGTATATGGATCGAAAACTGGCTACAAGGGCGAGTTCAGAGGGTGGTGATGAATGGAGAATACTCTGAATGGTCAGGGGTGGGAAGTGGGGTCCCCAGGGTTCTGTGCTGGGACCAATCCTGTTTAATTTATTTATAAACGACCTGGAGGATGGGGTAAACAGTTCAATCTCTGTATTTGCAAACAACACTAAGCTAAGCAGGGCAATAACTTCTCCGCAGGATGTGGAGACCTTGCAAGAAGATCTGAACAAATTAATGGGGTGGGCAACTACATGGCAAATGAGGTTTAATGTAGAAAAATTTAAAATAATACATTTAGGTGGCAAAAATATGAATGTAATCTACTCACTAGGGGTGGACCTCTGGGGGAATCTAGGATGGAAAAGTACCTGGGGGTCCTAGTAGATGATAGACTCGGCAATGGCAATGCAATGCCAAGCTGCTGCTAACAAAGCAAACAGAATATTGGCATGCATTAAAAACAGGATTAACTCCAGAGATAAAACAATAATTCTCCCGCTCTACAAGACTCTGGTCCGGCCGCACCTGGAGTATGCTGTCCAGTTCTGGGCACCAGTCCCCAGGAAGGATGTACTGGAAATGGAGAGAGTACAAATAAGGGCAACAAAGCTAATAAAGGGTCTGAAGGATATTAGTATAAAGAAAGCTTGCGAGCACTGAACTTATTCTCTCTGGAGAAGAGACGCTTGAGAGGGGATATGATTTTAATTTACAAATACCATACTGGTGTGGTGACCCCACAATAGGGATAAAACTTTTTTGTGGAAGGGAGTTTAATAAAACACGTGGCCACTCACTAAAATTAGAAGAAAAGAGGTTTAACCTTAAACTGTGTAAAAGGGTTCTTTATTGTAAGAGCGGCAATAATGTGGAAATCCCTTCCACATGTGGTGGTTTTAGCAAGGGGCATTGATAGTTTCAAAAAACTATTAGATAAGCACCTGAATGACCGCAACATACAGGGATATACAATGTAATACTGACATATAATCATACACATTGGTTGGAATTGAGGGACTTTTGTCTTTTTTCAACCACACCTACTATGTAACTATGTAACTTTAATATAATTATAGCAGGAAAGAAAGGTGATCCATCAAGGGCTGAAACTGTGCATTTATTTGGCCCTTGAAAAAAAATGTTTTGTTATCTCACAAATAATGTTTGGTTGTCTGAATCACCTATATATGAGACATCACTTTTGAAATCTTCCACTTTTGTGGAAATCTGTTGTAAATCAGGATGCTTAAAGCCACAAATTGTCAGAAATCTCAGGCAGTAGTAGGTTTTTCTAGAAATCAATTTTATATCCTACTTCAGAGCTGAAATTACAGTGCTGTGGGACTGCTGGTAGCACTATATTGGAACACTATACTATACAGTATTTTAATGCTTTACTAAAGTCTTTAAATAATGCTACAGAGGTGATTGTAGCCATATTAGTACACTGGCAACAGAAACTGCCCGTGATACTTTTTTTATTTGCACTAACATACCACAAGTCTCTGTTAAAATTAAAATTAAAAATCCTTGTGCGAATACACTGAACTTTCCTTTTCCCTCAGAAATTGTCTCTTTTTTAACATTCTGCTAAAAATTGTGTGAATCAGTATTGCTAGGACCTTGAAGAAGGGGACCTTCCCCCGAAAGCTTGTCCTGAAAAATTGTATGTTAATGCAAATAAAAAAAGATCACGTACAGTACTCAATTGTATAATGCTGCAGGAAATTTGAAAATTGTAGTTAATAAATGGCAATGATATGCCAGTGTGTACATTTTATTATTTTCTTTAGTTAGCAGATATAGTAAAAAAATAAATGGAACCCTTTTTATGGCCCCTACTTGTATGCCATATGATTTCTGAATTTATTACTGTAGCAAACATAACCAACATATCAGAATGACAGAAGTCTCATATTTTGGATAGACTATCCAACACGAAGCCTGAGTTCCTAAGCTCTGGCAATCCAATTTGCTCTGTTTTCTTTTTCCCAGGAGTGGGTATGTTCTGGCACTATTTTCCTACAAGCTTAGGCTAAGCCAAGGTTAGAGTGACCCCCTCCTGCTCAGGAAAGGTAACCTCTAACTAAGATTGGGTAACATACACACCGGGGAGTGTGGTTTACACTGCACCAACTGAAGTTTCCAAAAGTTCACATTACTTTGTAAATCACTGGGGCCTTTTCATATCAGGTTACTGAAACCACTCGAGATCCTCTGTTTAGTAGAAAAATGGTTTACATGAACACAGACCTTGTTGGTTTTTTTTTTCTAAAAACTTCTAAAATATTAAAACATTGCATAAAATAATTCTGTAGTCTGTTACTTAAAGCAGAGCTATGGACTTCCATAAAAAAACATGTACTGCAGGTTAAAACTGCATCTGCACTAACAGTTTTCACTTAGTTCTTCAAAGTCCCACAAATACCTGTTGATCATGCCAGTGAAGACCACCTAATTTAGCTTTCTGTGATGGTGTGGCAATGATGCTGCACTGCTCCTGAAGTCAGAGCATAGTTTTCATTCTCATGTTGGCTGTGCCTGCTTCTACTACAGTGGGCCAAAAACGTTGCAGTGGACATGGCTAACAGAATTGTCAGTGCTGATTCACAATCCAGTAGCTTACTAATCAACACCTGATGAAACCCAGTCCTGCCCACTTCTATCTGGATTGACAGCACTACCTCTGTTGTTGAGAGCCCCCATTACGAGCTGCAGTTTCTGGGAGGGAGAACGTCAGAAACACAAATGAAGGAGGATTTGGCTTAGTCAGCGTAGGTAAAAGAAATGTATTATTTACTTTATGAGGCTTTTGCATCAGATAGTAATTGGATTTGGAACTTTATTAGACTGTCGTTGAGGAGATTTTTTATAGAACTCTAAAGAGGAACTAGAAGTGGATAGCCTACAGAAGGTTTAAAAATCCTGTCAGGTTTTTCTAATTGTCTAATAGTTGTCTCTTAATGGTGTATAGCAGTGGTCTCCAAACTGTGGCCAGAGGGCTGGATGTGGCCCTTTGCTTGCCTTTCACTGGCCCTTGAGGCACCATCCCTTCTAGTCTGTTTGACTACTGTTAGCAGGACAAGAAACAGGAGGACAGCTCTCCAACAGGGCACAAACCAAAAAAAGTAAAACAAAACCTTACAGAAGTTACCCATACTATCCAAAACATGATAAACGAGTTATGGCTAGAATGCAACTTTAAGACGGAAATTCACTCAAAAGAAGTAGGTTCCACTTTTCTGCCTGATTCCCCCCTTCTCTGCCACTTATCTTTATTTGGGGAGCGGGTATCTGGTTTTGAGAGGTACACACCCCCACTTTGCTCCCCAACCTCCCCTTTGCCTGCAACCTTCTGGGACATGGGACACGGGTGCAACAGGTCCCAGAAGGCTGTGGAACCATTCACAAAGCACAGTGCAGCTCATGCATTCGCAGTGGGAAGCTTCCTGTGAAGCCACAAGGACTCACAGTTGGCTTCCCTTAGTAGACCCAAACCCGGGGAACCAAATAAAAACCAGCCCTTGTGAGGACAATGCTGGTTCCCTGGACCGGTAAGTAAAACTTTATTAAAAGTCAGCAGCTACAGTATTTGTAGATGCTGACTGTTAATTTTTTGGGCGTGCCTGAAGATCCTCTTTAGGTTATCATAGAAAATCAGTTAACTGCTAACATGAGAAATATACTGTGGATTAAATTCCTCAATTCTCCATAGTTAAACTATTTCTGAAAATAATATGTTTCAGAGCCATTCATGCTATGCATTCACTTACTGAGTGGGCCCAACAATGCAAAACATTGCAGCTGACTTGTTTATTAGAATATTAGGACAGTGTAAGTATAGGAGATTACACTATAGGGCTGATTTATTAAGTTGAAGTCCAGGTATGGCCATTTTTACAAAGGTACATTGACCCAGTTTTGATCAATGTAAGTATGTATGTGTCTGTAGGCAGCACTACTACCGTGATCTTCATTAGTTTCTGTGTCCCATATTCAGTTGTTGCCCTGCTTCATTGTAAACATAATAGGTCCCTTGCTTGGTAAGGGTGCTATTCAGGTAACACTTTGGATTTTCTCAGTGAATGCAAAGCATTATCTGATTGAACAAGGTGGAGGGGCAAATCAGCGACATCACGGTCTCCACTTCATTACATCAGAGAACACTTTGCATTCATTTAGAAAATGAGCAGCAGGGCAGCAGCTTTGCACAGGAATTAAAAGCTAGCAGTGATCATTGTAGTGGTGCCTACTATGGTGAATATCCAGCTTCCACGGGTATGGCACATGCATACTTACATTGGTCCAAGCTTAACCAATATAAAACGTATTGTAATAACTGTAAAAGTTTTAAAAATGTAAAAACTGCCATACCTACATTTTTGCTAAAAAAAATTAAATACTGTTCAGTTTGAAAACTTATAAATAAAGTGAAGCAGTTCTCACTTTAATTACCTAATCACTTTGCAAATTAAACAGCCTCTATCCCTTTAAATCAACACCTACATCTAATGATGATGAGAAAAAAAATTGTAGTCAATAATTACCCAGGTAAAAGTTCCTTGCCTCTGCTGCCTGCTTACTGTGCCTGGCAATAAATCTGGCCCCAATACCCTGTAAACACTGACCAAAGCTAAAAACACACCATAACACACCAAGGCAGAGTGGCACAGAATCCTAGTAGTAGGGCATTTGTCAAAGCTGAGTTGTCCACTCCCTGATATTTGTCCATTGATGCCGGTAACATATGCTGGTGATGAATGATACGGCTGAAGAGAATTTAGTATTAGATAGTGAGATATCCCCAAACACAAGCACAGTAGGCAGCAATGCATGGTATCCTTACAGTTATGTACAACAACAATAATGCCAATTCATTTGGTAAAGCCATTTGACTGCTTTACTATATATACATATATATATACATATATATATATATATATATATATATATATATATATATATATATAAAAATTCATTCTTTGTATACATATACCCTAGAGATGTAACATTTTTATAATTCCTACCAGAAGGCCCTTAATATAGCCCTGTGTATAAATGACTCTTCCAGAAGCTTTGTTTTATATTTCCTGGATTACATTGTGCCTGTGGAGATAAACACATTTCATTTGTATCTGTATAGCAACAATATCCTCACACTTCATGATTGATATGTACATTGATTAAAATTGCCATTACAAATAGTCTCCAGGAATCAATACAGTCTCCCAATTAATCACCTCTTCTTAAAATTCTAATTTTATTCATCACTGTAAGTAATTTGCAACTTTATTTTTAAGGGATAAACTTAAAAACCATTTAATGTTTACGGAGAAAAGGGAAAGTAGGCATTAATAACAGAAATGGTGTACAGTGTATTAATGGTAGTAATATTCATCAATGACCCATAACGTCATATTTAGCATACAACAACATAATTGATGAGCAGTTTTATAGACACCCATTCTCATTTGTAAATAAGGACATAACTGCTAAGTGCTACTGAGGTTGATTTACTAATAAACTGCAAAAGTGCAGTCATTTGTACAAGCCTCACAGACAAAGAAGAGCCTGGAACATGGCTGTTATATTGGGCATATTATATAACTGTAAGATAGATAGAAATGCTTTATTTTCTGCTTTTCCTTGGACTCCTTATAAAAGTTTATTTTAGAGAAGATTTTTGTAATTATAAGGGACATTTTGCATTGTTTTCCCTATAAATAGCACCAAACAATGTGGACTGCTGTGGTCCTGGGGACCTGGCTCAGGATGGCCTGGAGAATACTTTTTTTTTATAAAAACTGACTTGCCAGACATTCAAACCAGAAAGAAATTCTAAAAAATCCTACCAATAATATGAAATATATGTGGCGCAGTAAGCTGTGATATACCTTTGGAGCAACAAAAGATAAAGCTGAACTGGCAACAGATATTAAAAAGCACCAATGAATGCAGTTATGTATTTACTGAAACATCATTTCATGTATTTTAAGTGCAAGTTATGAAATATTGAATTTGACCTGATTTTAAACTCCTGTAATCAGCTGGGTAATGGTAGAATAGAAAATAAATAATAATAATTTTTTACTTTTTTTTTACAGTTTTTTTTTTTACATACTATCATCAGAGTAGTTCAGTGTCACCATAGTGACACTGTACTACTCTGGGGGGGTTGAGCAGGGTTTTTTTTTTACACAGTGATTGCTTGTTACAGCGATGATCATTGTAACAGCAATCATTTAAACTGTCACTTCATTCATGACTCATTATTTACTATTGTGATGCTGTGATTGGACACAGCTATCACATGGTACAGGTGCTGTGAGTGGTCCAGATACCATGTGATCACTGGAGACCAGTCACAGATCACACACAGTGATGTCATAAATGGATTTAATTGATTACTGTTGTTTACTAGTTGACATCTGATCTCATAGTGATCATATAGTATTTAGGCCAATCACAGTGGCCCAATACGGAGCATCAATATCGCAGATTGCTTCATTGTGAACCCCAGGGGCCAAGAACAATGCGCAGGAATGGAGTGATGTACTCATCCCACTAAAATTACTGTTGGCTGGCCGGCAAGTGGTTCTTTGCAGCAGAGAAAAGTCTGGTCAATGGGCTCACTGAACTGTTTGAAAGGGCTCTGCCTTCAATGCCCTATGCCCCGTAAAACACGAGCGGATTTTCTGTTGGAAAAAACTTTTACTTTTTTTTCAGACGGAATTCTGCTCAAGCTTGGCTTGCATACACACAGTCACACAAAAGTTATCTTAACCACTTGCTTACTGTGCACTTAAACACCCTTCCTGCCCAGACCAATTTTCAGCTTTCGGTGCTCTCACACTTTGAATGACAATTACTCAGTCATGCGACACTGTACCCAAATTAATTTTTTGTCCTTTTTTCCCACAAATAGAGCTTTCTTTTGGTGGTATTTGATCACCTCTGGGGTTTTTTTTGCGCTATAAATGAAAAAAGACAGATTTTTTTTTTAAAAAACGCATATTTCTTTGTTTCTGTGACAAAATTATGCAAATTATTAATTTTCTTTTCATAAATTTTGGCCACAATTTATACTGCTACATATCTTTTGTAAAAATAACCCAAATTAGTGGATATTATTTGGTCTTTGTGAAAGTGAGTCTACAAGCTGTGGGGCAAATCGCACAAAATTGATCACATCTGATGTACTGGTGGCCTATCTCATTTCTTGAGACCCGAACAAGTCAGGAAAGTACAAATACCCCCCAAATGACCCCTTTTTTGAAAGTAGACATTCCAAGGTATTTAGTAAGAGGCATGGTGAGCTTTTTGATGTTGTCATTTTTTTCCCACAATTCTTTTCAAAATTAAGATTTTAAATTTTTTACATTTTTTTCCACAAAATTGTCATTGTAATAGGTTATTTCTCTCACATGGCATGTGTATACCACAAATGACACCCCCAAAAAAATTCTGCTACTCCTCCTGAGTATTACAATACCACATGTGTGGGACATTTTCACAGCCTGGCCACATAGAGAGGCCCAACATGCGGGGAGCGCTATCAGGTGTTCTAGGAGCATAAATTACACATCTAACTTGTTGACTACCTATTACACTTTTGAAGGCCCTGGAGCACCAGGACAATGACACGTGACACTGATGACCGATGGCACTGATACGTGGCAATGACGACACTTATACGTGGCACTGATGACACGTGGAACTGATGACAGATGGCACTAATATGTGGCACTGATGACAGATGGCACTTATACGTGGCACCGATGACACGTGGCACTTATACGTGGCACTGATGACACGTGGCACTGATGACAGATGGCACTAATACGAGGCACTGATGACAGATGGTACTAATATCTGGCACTGATACGTGGCACCGATGACTCGTGACACTGATGACAGATGGCACTGATAAGTGCCATTGATGACATGTGACACTGACAACAGATGGCACGTGACACTGACAGGTGGCACTGATGACAAATGGCACTGATACGTGGCACTGATGACAGATGGCACTAATATGTGGCACTGATGACAGATGGCACTATGTGGCACTGATGACACGTGGCACTGATGACACGTGGCACTGGTGACAGATGGCACTTATACGTGGCACTGATGACAGATGGCACTGGGGACAAATGGCACTGACAACAGGTGGCACTGGGGACAGATAGCACTAACAGGTGGCACTGGGGACAGATAGCACTAACAGGTGGCACTGGGGGCAGGTAGCACTGGGGTGGATGGCACTGGGGCGGATGGCACTGAGGCGGATGGCACTGGGGCAGGATGGCACTGGGGTGGATGGCACTGGGGCAGGATGGCACTGGGGGAGGATGGCACTGGGGGAGCATGGCACTGGGGCGGATGGCACTTTTTTTATTTATTTTTTTATTTTCCCACTTACAGCCGCTGCAGCCGTTCATCTCTCCCCTCTCACACGCTGTCTGTGTGAGGAGGGAGAGCGGCGCTGAGAGATGATATCATATGTTTACATATGAGATCATCTCACATTGGACACGCTGATCGCGATGTAAACGGCCGCTGTGATTGGCCGTTTACAGCGATCTGTGTTTGCCTGTCTCCAGGGACACGGCAAACACAGAACTTCCCCGATGCGCGCCTGCGGCGGCGCGCATTGCGGAAGTAAACATCAGGACGTCCAGGGACGGCCTCCCGGACAAAAGTGACTGCTCTATAGCTGTCATTCGGCTATAGGGCAGGCGGGAAGAGGTTAACTTTCGACCATCAAGAACACGGTGATGTACAACTTTACAACGAGCCGAGAAAATTAAGTTCAATGCTTCTGAGCATGCTTCGAATTGTTTCCGAGCATGCATAGGAATTGTGCACCTTTGAATTTGTACAGATGATCGGAATTTCGGATTGGAACTTTTTCCGACCGAAAAATAGAGAACCTGCTCTCAATCTTTTGCTGGCTGAAATTCTGCCAGCAAAAGTCAGATGAAGCATACACACGGTTGCAATTTCTGAGCCAAAAGCTCACATCCAACTTCTACTGGCAGAATTTCTGGTCATGTGTATGGGGCTTTAGAGTCAATGGCCTGAAGAAAGCATGATGCGAGTGAAGTCAGAATTCCTTTTACATAGGGAAGTCAGCAATGGCAGGCCCCATACTTCTCTTACAATGGTTTTCTAGTGTTTTATGGTTATATGCCACTTGAGAAACCTACCCAGTTTTTTATTTTCATTATAAATAGGAGCTTAGTAATAAAGGAGCTGAATATCGTTATAGAACCTCCTCCATGAAAGCTCTGCATACATTAATTTACAATGTTGTATAAAGGTTTTGACACACAGTTCTATAATGTCTGGACTGCATAATGTTCTTTCAGTCAGATTCAAACATCATCTCTTCTAAGTCATCCAACAGCAGTGATTTGAAGGTGGAGTGTCACTGAGACTCTGATAGGTGTAAATTTTTCTTACCAGCCAGTATTTATTATTTATAGACCTAATGTATCAAGGCTGCAATATTTGTTCATCATAGGCTCTGGAAAGTAGAGAATGGAGATATTTATGAAAAATCCATACTGCAGGGCTCCACTGGAAATCAATGTATTCCGTGCTAGATATACTCTAAAAATGAATAATAATATAGCTTACAGCTAAGACTAACCTTGAAATTCAACAAAACATTTCAAATGCAGGTTAGAGAAATTGGTATGGGAAGGTTGTAACTCAATTGCATTTTTAATGGCTTAGGCAAACATGCCAAATTGGCATTTTTTTCTGGATCACAGATTGATTCTTACTACTTTTTTTTTGAACCAGATAACTTGAAGAATTTAAAATGATTGAGGACCCTATTGTTCAGATTGTTGCAGCGAACTGGTGATTTGCCTATGTGGGGGAATGAAGGATAGGTGGGAGGGTAAATATGCGCTGCCATTGGGGTCACCAATACAGTGATCTTTATCAATTGGGACTTTATATATTTAGGTTTCTTACACACATTAAGTTTGTGGATATATTAATGTTATTTATGTATTTAGCGCCACACTTTTGTATAGACACCATTACAGTGAACCTGTTGCTTTATCTTTTAAGAGGTTACCCTTCTATATATCAATAATATCTTAAAGTGGTTCTGCACCTAAAAAAAAAATATTAAAAGCCAGCAGCTACTAATATTGCAGCTGCTGACTTTTAACAAAATCACACTTACCTGTCCCAGGGTCCAGCGATGTCGGCGGCAGATGACGAGCGATCGCTCGTCTTACTGCTGCCCCCGCCGCCATCCTCTGTCAGGGAATCGGGAAGTGAAGCATCGCGGCTTCACTGCCCGGTTTCCTACTGCGCATGCGCGAGTCACGCTGTGCATCTCTTCTGGTCCCCCGCTGTGTCCTGGGAACTGTGTGTTTCCCAGAACACAATGGGGGGGGGCGGGGCGTCTGCAGGGGTCTGCGGCAGTCTGCCCGGAAGTGGGTGCAGATACCTGGATTATCCAGGTAACTGCATCCCCCTCCCCCCTGAAAGGTGCCGATTGTGGCACCGGAGGGGGGGAGGGATCAGATTAGCGGAACTTCCCCTTTAGGGTGAAGAACCGCTTTAAGAGTAAGCTTTAATAGACAGGAAAACATATTTTTAAGTGGGCACGTTTAGTTAAATTAAGTAGCAGAAATGAAGAAAGCAATAGAACAAGCCTACTGTTAACTAGTTACTCGTATACTTTAAGATCAGTTTATTGCTGTCTACTAAGTCCGTTTTTACTGTACTATGTGAACAGCCTCTACTCATTAGGTATATCAAGCCCAGATATTTTCCAATATGTTACTTAGTAAAAAATCTTTTCTGATACCCAGTCTTTTTACAGTTTTACAGTGAATCCATACATGTGATACAACTGATTTGAAACATTGCGCCTGATTTCACAATTACAGGCATACCCCGCTATGTACACAACAGGGTTTATTTACTAAAGCTGGAAAGTGCAAAATCAGGCTCACTTCTGCATAGAAACCCATGAGCTTCCAGGTTTTATTACCAAAGCTTAATTGAACAAGCTGGGGTTAGAAGCATATTAGTTTCTGTGCAGAAGTGAGCCTGATTTTGCACTTTCCAGCTTTAGTAAATAAACCCCATTGTGTACATAAAAGTGGGGTATGCCTGTAATTGCACCTGACTGGGACAAATGATAACCAAGTCAGATATTACTATTATTATTAATATTATTAATAATATTATTATTATACAGGATTTATATAGTGTCAACATTATGTGCAGCACTTTACAACATGAGGGTAGACAGTAGTTACAATACAATTTAATTCAGGAGGAATCAGAGGGTGCTGCTTGTAAGAGCTTACAATCTAAAAGTTAATAACTGTGGAGGATAAGCTGATGGAGAAAATAAAAGTATGGTTGTTGGGTGGAGGAAGGATAGGCTTCCCTCAAAAGAAGGGTTTTCAGGAATCTCTTTAAAGGGGACAGAGTAGGAGATAATTAGATAGACTGGAGTAAGGAGTTCCATAGGATGCCAGAGGCTTGGGAGAAATCCTGGAGTCGAGCATTGGAGGACGTGACTAGGGAGCTGGAGAGCAGGAGGTCTTGGGAGGAACAAAGTGAACAATTTGGTAGATGAATTACATATTTTTGCTTTCAGCTGAACATTTACCATCTGCTTTTCACTTTTGGGTTGGCATTGTACTTCACACAAATACTGTACATGGTATTATGTGCATTAATGAGCTGTACAACAACTCACTGTGAACCGGCACACTCAACACAATGGGAAGTGATGCGCGGAAAAGGAAGGCTCTTTCAAAAATACCTGCAATTAGTACTCACTGAAAAGTCACTACATTTTCGCATTAACAGTTTTCTTTCAACTAAAATACAAACAACCTCAAAGTCAAAGTGAAGGCCATCAATGACACCATTCTCCTTCTGTGAAGACTTAACTATTGTTCAAATGGACACATTAGAAATGTAACAAACCAGATACGCTACACGACTAGAAAATCGCTACTTGGATTCAATAGGTAATTCTGAGGTCACAAAGAAAGAGTAAAACCTCATTCTGCATGTAAAGTTCTGAGTCCTAGAATTGACAAGACTTCTTACTCATTCATTGAAATGGCAAAAGAACTATTGACTTCACGTTACCTTTTTACAGTATGTACAGAAAGAAAATGTTCTGCAGACTTTGACATTCCATTTTGTATCAGAAGGCATTGAGGAAACATACGCTGTAGATGCAGAGACATCTACTGACATCTACTGATTCACAATTAAATGCGTTAGCTGCTCTTTGATGCTATTGTTATCTATAGTTACCATTGCCAGGCCTAGCTATACAGTATATACTATATATATATATATATATATATATATATATATATATTTATATTTATGGTCAAAGCCCTATGGCCGATACGGATATGAACAAATAGACTTACCATAAGATTTACAACATGAAATTGACCTGAAGTGTGCCCTGGTCTGATGGTCGGTATACCAAAATAAGGGGGCATACCCTAGATTAGAAATGAATATTTTGTGAAGAGAAATGAATTTGAGAAATGCCCTGAAAAGGGGATGGGAGGGTGGGTGCCGCGCACAGGAAACCGACAAAGACCACAGGCGAGCGGGCTGGTTAAATACCCCCCGGGCTCCTCCCATAAATTCAGGCCACCATACTGGCCTTCCTACTTATGGTCGAAGCCCTATGGCCGATATGGATATGAACAAATAGACTTAACATAAGATTTACAACATGAAATGGACCTGAAGTGTGCCCTGGTCTGATGGTCGGTATACCAAAATAAGGGGGCAAAAACATTCAGGTAGGGGTGTAGTTTTATTAGTTTTAGCTTAATTAGTTGAGCAAGTTTGGTGAATGCTTGTGCCATTTCCACCCGAGGATTAGAGATGTACTGGGCGAGGTAGGCAGGGTTCCAACTGCTTAGTCTCTCAATGACGTGACTTGGGACCCATGCCAAGATGCTGCCAAGGGTGCTCCAATACTAAAGAGTGACCACGGTACGGACCGGGGTCGAGGTGTAGGCTGCGTAGAAGAACCCCATGTGTTTGGAAAACTGGCAGGTACACAAGTGTTAGCACGAAAAGGCAACAGGGGACTAGAGTTTACGCGTTCCGGTAGGAGTGACAGTAGGTGGTCGAGTATGATTACTCGACACCAGGTACTGTTTGTTCTATAGAAATGGACGTCTATCCTGGAGCCAGATTGCTGGGTTTTAGACACTGCAAGGTGGAGGATGAAATGGTGTTGGTAGCGAGCCAAGTGACGACTACGCAGAACTTGGCCTGCGGGATTGCTGAAGGTGAACTTGCTGGGCCATCAGAACCTGTAGTAGGCTAAGTAACTGGCTGTTTGTATGAGCAGGCTGGGCAGAAGGCCAAATTGCGAACTAGTGAAGATAGTAGACCTGTCCCAGAAGATGACAGCCTGGAATGAACATACAATGGACATTGGAAACTGGTGCCGCCAAGATAACTGCAGCAGTCTGCGCAGGAAGGACATAACCGAGAGCGGTCCAGACCTGGCTTCATCAACAAGATCAACCTCGGCCCAGTTGTCGGTGGTGAAAGCCACGGGCCTGTCCTGTCCTGAATCGTGCATGCTCATGTACTGAAATGTGGCTGAAATACCTGGGGCGTGCCGTGACGAATTAGCGCACGATGCGACTGGATTCGTATCGGAGCGTGATACGTGACAGTGAAATGATTTCCCATGACAGAGACATGAATCAAAGAACCGAAACATGCAACCGACAATGAATCATGACTCTGGAGCATGTACTGAAAACAACTGGGGCACATTGGAACGAATCGGTGCATCACGGATGCGACTAGATTCGAATCGACCCGCGGTGAGTGACAGTGAAATGAGTGACAAAGTTTGCCATGACAGAGGCCCGAATCGGTCGTGCTGCGATTGCGACGGACCACGAACGTGACTCTGGAGCATGTACTGAAATGAGGCCGAAAAATACCTGGGGCACGCTGGAACGAATTGGTGCATAGTAGATGCGACTGGATTCGTATCGGAACATGATACGTGACAGTGAAATGATTTCCCATGACAGAGGCACGAATCGGTGCGCCGCAACCTGCGACTGACAACGAACGGGACTCTGGAGCATGTACTGAAATGAGGCCGAAAAATACCTGGGGCACGCCGGACGAATTGGTGCATCGTAGATGCGACTGGATTCGTATCGAAACGTGATACGTGACAGTGAAATGATTTACCATGACAGAGGCATGAGTCGGGGACTCAACAAATGGGACTCTGGAGCATGTACTGAAATGAGGCCGAAAAAACAACTGGGGCGCACCGGGACGAATCGGTGCATTGTGGATGGGACTGGATTCGAATCGGAGCGCAGTAGGTGAGAGTGAAATGATTTGAAATGATCTGACATGGTTTGAAATGGTTCGGCCTTGACATGGCACTGACCAGTGCCCATCAAATCCACCAGAAACATTGATTAGTCTGTGGAGCATAAAACAGTGAGACACGCCTAAACGAAGCTGTGTCTTTGCGTCGGTGTGAGGTACATAAGGACTGCTTGTACTTTCGGCAAATGTGAGACCCAGTCTGTGCTATGGATAATCACATCATCCAGGTAAGCTACAGCATATTTCTGATGGGGCCTCAGAATCGTATCCATTTTCCGCTGGAATGTTGCCGGTGCATTCTGTAACCCAAACGGCATTCTCTTATATTGGAATGCCCCATCTGGGGTTATAAACGCAGTTTTCTCCTTGGCCGACTCAGCCAGGGGAATTTGCCAATAGCCTTTGGTGAGATAAAGAGTTGTCATATATCGGGCTGTTCCCAGCCGGTCAATCAACTCATCTATATGCGGCATGGGGTAGGTGTCAAATTTTGTAACTTTATTTAATTGTCGAAAATCGTTACAAAACCGCCAGCTCCCATCAGGTTTGGGCACTAGTACGATAGGACTGGACCAGTCACTCTGGGACTCCTCTATCACACCCAATTCCAACATCCTTTGAACCTCCCCACGTATTGCCTCCCGTCGGGCCTCTGGTATTCTATAAGGTTTTAGTTTTACCCTTTCTCCTGGCGGGGTGATAATGTCATGCTCCACGCCAGATGTTTGTCCCGGAAGCTCAGAGAAAATCTCTTTGTTACGAAGTACAAACTCTTTAACCTCCTGTTGTTGGGGTTTCAATAAGGTGTCTGCTATTCCAACCTCAGGAACTAAGCAATCAGGCTGTACTTGTGACAAAGTCTCTGCGACTAGGGATTCCCTATCCCTCCAGGCTTTCAGCAGATTGACGTGATAGATCTGCTCCGGCTTTCACCTTCCTGGCTGTCTAACCCTGTAGTTCACCTCACTAATTTTTTCAATTACTTCATATGGACCTTGCCATTTGGCCAGAAATTTGCTTTCAACCGTGGGGACTAGCACCAAGACCCTATCCCCCGGGGAAAAAGTACGGGTCTTGGCCCCACGGTTGTACACTCTCTGCTGTGCTAACTGCGCTTGGGTTAAATGTTCCTTTACAATTGGCATTACCTGTGCAATTCTATCTTGCATCAGGGCGACATGCTCAATCACGCTCCTGTGAGGAGAACTCTCATTTTCCCAAGTTTCCTTGGCGATATCCAGCAGCCCTCTTGGGTGTCTCCCATAGAGCAACTCGAAGGGTGAGAAACCCGTAGAGGATTGGGGTACCTCCCTAATGGCAAACATTAGATAGGGTATTAGACAGTCCCAATTCTTTCCATCTCTATCCACCACCTTCTTTAACATTTGTTTAAGGGTTTTGTTGAATCTTTCAACCAACCCATCTGTTTGGGTGTGATACACAGATGTACGCAATTGCGTCACTTTGTACAACTTGCATAATTCTTTCATAACCCGGGACATAAAGGGTGTACCTTGGTCCGTAAGCAGTTCCTTACAAATACCCACACGGCTAAAAACAAGAGATAGCTCTTTGGCTATGGTTTTGGCCGAGGTATTTCGGAGAGGAATTGCTTCCGGATAACGGGTGGCATAGTCCAATATAACCAAAATGTACTGATGCCCCCTGGCGGACTTCATTATCGGACCTACCAAATCCATTGCGATCCTTTCAAAGGGGACCTCAATGATAGGAAGAGGTACCAGCGGGTTACGGAAATGTGGCATAGGTGCCGACTTCTGACACACAGGGCAGGAGGAACAATAATTTTCTATTTCCTTCATGACCCCAGGCCAATAGAATCTCTGCAATACCCTCTCTCTGGTTTTCTCTGTCCCCAGATGACCTCCCAGAATGTGCCCATGAGCCAATTCTAACACCAACTTCCTGTAAGGTTTGGGCACTACAAGTTGCTCAATGGTTTCTTCTGCCCTTTGAGCCACTCGATACAGCAGGTCCCTTTCCATAGTGAAGTAAGGATAAGGGCAAGTCTTATCTGGGTTCACTAACTCGCCATCTATTTTCACCACATTTTCCAGTGCCTTTATTAGGGTGAGGTCTTTTAACTGTTCTGTGGCAAAATTTTCCCTGTGAACCTCAAGATCCGAAAACTCCACAGACGGCATGTTTTCATCTGAGGATGTTGGCTCCTCCCCAGTTTCTCGAGTTTCCCCCGCCAATACCGACAAGGGAAATTCAGGAGAGTCCTCACCACTCCCAGAGGAATTCTGGTCATCTTCCTGGTTTATAGGGGCACCAGTGGGGGGCTCAGGACAATCCCAGAGTTCCCAGAATTTTGGAAAATCCCTTCCCACAATAGCATCATGTGGTAAGTGAGACACTAACCCCACCTGATGAGAGAGGTTACCTTTGGGGGTCTCAAAAAACACTGAAGTTACAGGATACTCTCGGGTGTCCCCATGCACACAAATAACAGCCACCCTGTTCTTCCCAGAGACCTCTGTAGTAACTAATTCAGCTTTTATCAATGTTACCAGGCTACCTGAATCCAGCAACACATCAACATTTCTACCATTAATACGCATTTTACATAAATGTTTCTCAGGTCCCCGACTGGCAGTGCATGCAACTGTCGCAAACAGCGACTGACGTCTCTCCCTTATAAAGTCACATTGCATAGGCTCATCCACAACGGGGCAATTGCCTGCAATATGTCCCTCTTGCCGGCAGCGGTAGCAAATAATCTTTTTCGCTGTCTCTTGCAGCATGGGCTTCCTGGGCTGCTCCCGCCAGACCTTAGGTAGAACTCCCACCCTCTCACTCTCTCCACCCTCACCCCTTGGGGTCATCTTACCCGCCACTGGGAATGATCTGGTCTTAGGGTGGAAAGTCCGTGAGTCCCTGGAAGAGGTGGTCAGGTTCTCTGTAGCCAAGTACCTCTCAACCAGATCCACAAGTTTATCTGCATTTTCTGGGTCTCCATGGCTTACCCATTTTTGGATGGCAGTAGGAAGAGCTCTCAGGAAACGATCCATAACCACACGTTCCACAATGTTTGGTGCGGTCAAAGTCTCTGGCTGCAGCCACTTCCTGCTCAGGTGAATGAGATCATACATTTGAGACCTGGGGGGTTTTCCAACCTGAAAAGTCCAATTATGCACACGCTGAGCCCAGACGGCCAGGGTGACACCCAGCCGTGCCAATATTTCTGTTTTTAGCACCACATAGTCTTTTGCTTGGTCAGGCTCTAGGTCATAATAAGCTTTCTGCGATTCCCCAGTTCACAGAGGGGCCACCAGTCCAGCCCATTGCTCCTTAGGCCACTTTTCCCTTTCAGCAGTCCTTTCAAATGTGGTCAAAAACACCTCCGGATCATCCTCTCCAGTCATTTTTGTCAATAAAGCGGGCTTCAGATTGCTGCTGGGCTTGTTGCTGAGCTTCCAGACTCTGCAGGTGAGCTTTCTGCTGAGCTGCAAGGCTCTTTTGTAAAGCCGCATTTGTTTGCTGCTGATTTGCATTTGCTAGAGCCAGCTGTCTCAGTATCTCCTCCATGCTGGCCTTTAAAAATTGAAAAAAAAACTGCCAATATTCTCCACCAACTGTGTGGGGTTAGCTCGGCAGCGGGTGTGTGTGACCCCCTGGATGGGTTCACAACACAAAATCAGGCACAGCAGACAGCGTTGTAGGTGCAAAAAACAAAAGATGCGGTTTATTTATGCTACATGCAGTGATACATATAACAGCCAAACAAAAATAAAACATGAAAATAAATCCTGGTCAGCTTGACCTCTAACTACACACTTAGATTCCTTGTCTAACAACTGAGTGCAGCCTTGTGCTGCACCAGTCCCTGTCTCTGTTGTTGAGGTTTGCCACACAGGCGTTAACTCACCGCACAGAACAGATATCACACTCCCCAGTCTATACAACACAAAACTGGTTCCAGGATGGAGCATCTCCCTAAGCATGCTGGGGTTTTTTGTAGAGGTCTTAATGAGCTCACTTACGGGGCGTGGCCAAGCGCATGGAGGAGAAGGACGTGTGAGAGCTCAGCTCCCGCTCCATTGCACCCACCGGCACACAGCGCCGCCAGACCGCACCGACCCGAACATCTCCATGAGCAGGAGAGGAGGCACCAACACCCCCCGCACCTCGGGGACCCAGAAAACCGGGGACATCGGCAGTTTTTTCCCCTCGAGGGGACCGAACAACAAGGCCGCGCCGGAATCCAAGATGGCGGCGACCCGCTCGGCAGCAGCACATGCGGCGCACGCCGCATCTAAGGTACAGGCCTCTCGACCCCCCTCGCCTCGGTCCTCTCCCGGATCCCCGGAGCGGCATAGTGGGAGCCCTGACAGCCCAGCACACTCAAGGAGCCCTTCCCCGGCCCCTGGCACACAACATGGAGGCTGGGACATGGAGAGCTACATTAAAGCTCTCCCAACTAAGAGAGACATTGAAGCATATATCAGCAGGCTAGAGAGGTCATATCAGAGGGAGATTAAGGACTTGCGCCAGGACATAGGCCACCGCATGGAGGACATTGAGATTCATGTGGAAGAGTCAGCACTTAGACTCAAAGAACATGACCACGTCCTGCAGCAGCATACCAATCAAATTCAGCACTTGCTCTATGGTCTCGACGACCAGGAGAATAGAAGTCGCCGCAACAATATCCGCATCCGCGGTATCCCTGAAGCGATTGAAAACAAAGATCTAATGTCAGCCGCCTCCACTATGTTTAACCAGTTGCTGAACAAACCCAAAGAAACCCCGATCGAAATTGATAGGATTCACAGGTCCCTTGGCCCTCGCAACCCTAATCCTGCACACCCTAGAGACGTCATCTGCCGCGTCCACTTCTTCAACGTCAAAGCTGAAATAATGCATGCTGCCCGCACACAAGACTCCATCCTGTTTAATGGGTCACCGGTCATGCTCCTGACGGATCTATCAAAGCAGACGCTGCTGATGAGGAAAGCCCTGAAGCCAGTAACGGATGCTTTGCATGCTAAACAGATCAAGTTTCGATGGGGGTTCCCGTTCCACCTTTTTGCATCCCATGATGGTAAATCTGCCACCTTTCGCACATTGGGAGATCTACCCAACTTTCTTGGCACCTTTGAACTACCTCAAATCAGGATTCCGGACTGGCCACTAACGGCCGTCACCCCTGGCCTACCTACCACTTCAGCCTGGGTTACACAAACCAAGAAGAAGAGGTCCCGCTCCCGTACCACCAAATCCCCTCCCGGATGAACGCATTGAGTACCACTGATAAGTGGTTGTCTGACTTCCACATCTCTGCCTCTATGTCTCTTTTGAGACATATGCCTCAGGTTATCCTCCTGCACTTTGTGACTTGAAAGTCCTTCACTCGACCCCTTTCCTGCTCTTATTTGCTCTTATTTTATTTCATCTTATTTTATCTCATTGTTTTTTTTTTTTTTTTTTTTTTGGTGTGGATCAATCCCCACCACTCCTCCCCCTAGCTATAAGTTTTACGAGCTTCTTCTGTTGATATGAGCTCTCATGGTTTTGGATCTGTATTATGTTACGCTATTCAGGTGTAGGGGTGGAGGGTGGGGGGACGGTTCATTGGGTCTTTGTACTGTCTAAACAGATCTGTATGTCATTTGGTAAGCTTTTTCACACTCTTTAGATTCAATATGGTGAATGGTAAATGACTATACGCTAGACCCACTTGATCTCTCCATTGATACAGATGACGTGCACTTTTTCTGCCCCTCCGGATGGAAGGCTGCCTTGTTGGCTAACCCATTGTTAACTTCTGCACACGCCATCGTATGATCCTTATATATATAGACGCTGTGTGCTACATATCAGCTTATCCAGTTTCACAGTTAACTACAGTTGGGGCGGAGCCCTTGAGTTCAGCCTGACCGCGTATCCCCACGTTAGGGTGTACAGAGTCGATTTCTGACTTTGTTACGGTTGTACCTGTTAGTTTTTCACTGTAGTGCTCATAGATTTAACCCCCCTATGGACACTAGAGGGAGTTTTCTCCCTATAACTTTACATCCTCAGCTTCCTAGAAAGCATTGCATCACGCTGTTGCAGGAATTAGTTTCCCACCCTCTTTTGCACTTAGCACCCCAGGCTCCTCTGGAGGAGCACACACGAATTTTCCTACTTCAGCGCTCTGATCTTCTTCTTCCCTATCCATCCTTGACCTCCCCTTCTTCCCTTTTCCCCTTCACCTTTGTTGCACAGCCTACCAGTACACTCGCCTACTCAGTAGCATTCAGTAGCACCCAGGAACATTCCTCCCACCTCTCCATTCAATGGCCGCAGCTCTAGACCTTAAGTTTTCCTCTCTTAATTGCAGAGGCTTTAACACCCCGGAAAAGCGTAGACAGATTCTACACCACTTTCACAAGGCCGGATCGCAGGTTCTTTTACTACAAGAGACTCACTTTCGATCCGACAAGATACCTCCCATTCCAGATAGACACTACACGACCTGGTTCCACAGCACGAACCCCCTAGCAAGATCCAAAGGGGTTTCGATTGCTTTTCATCGTTCCTTTACACCACAAGTACTCGAAAGTGTCATAGACCCAAAAGGGCGGTTTTTATTTTTGAAATTGCAGTATCTACAAAATGTACTAACTGTTGCCAATATTTATCTTCCTAATCAGAACCAACTTCAGTTCCTCTGCTCCGTGACTGCGCGCCTTAAATCTTTCCGGACTCCTAACCTGATCCTAGGAGGTGACTTAAATGTTCCCCTTGTGCCGAGACTGGACTCCTCTACCGGTAAGTCTCACCTATCACCCACCTCACTTAACAAAATCAGGGCTGCCCTAGCTGACATGTCTCTAGTAGATACCTGGAGATTGCTACACCCCTCAGATAGGGACTATACCTACTTCTCCCCTGCACACAACTCTTACAGTAGGATAGATTACATCCTTCTAAGCCAAAACCTTCTGGACTTTGAACCTCAATGCGAGATTGGGATGCGACTATGGTCGGATCACGCTCCGGTACATTTGACACTTGGGAAGCTTCCTCGCTGCCCCCGTCGGGGTACGTGGAGGCTGAACGACAACTTACTGACTGACACGGTGTGTGTAGCGGCAATCTCTCAAGCGATCACAGATTTCACCAAAGACCATGCCCAGGACGAGACTAGTAATATGACTAAGTGGGAAGCCCTGAAATGCGTTATTCGCGGGATTTTTATCCAACACGGGTCTAGATTGAAGCGAGCTCGTACAGAGGAGGTACACCGGCTTTTCTCTCAGATAGCTCTCCTAGAGACCTCCCATAAACGTTCTTTAGACACTCGGACTTTGGCGGAGCTCTCTAACGCACGGCGGGAATTGCTTCAGATATTTTCAGATAGATCACTCACCGCATACCATAAGGGCCGCCATACCCACTACTCACAGGCTAACAAATGCGGAAAACACTTAGCACGAGTTATCCACCCTAGACAACAGAGACAAACCATCCCTTGCATCTTATCGGCTGCTCAGCAGAAGAGGTTCAGGAACTCCGAGATTGTTTCGGAGTTCAGGGACTTCTACTCCTCCCTCTATAATCTTCCCCCCTCGGGTGCCTCGAACCCCACTTCAACGCCCGACTTAAACTGCTACATTCAGGACACTGCCTTGCCCTCTATTCCCTTAACTGATAGAGCTGATTTGGAGCTACCCCTGTCCACTTCTGATTTTCTGACAGCGATTAAAGGCCTAAAGAATGGCAAAAGCCCCGGCCCTGACGGTTACTCCCCACAGTTCTATAAAACATTTGCACACCAACTCGCCCCGATTTTGGCCAAAACATTCGAGGACATAGATGATGCACATCCCCTCTCACTCCAAATTCTCCAGGCACAGATAGTTGTTATACCCAAACCGGGTAAGGACCACATGCAATGTGGAAATTATAGGCCCATATCCCTACTGAACGTAGACCTCAAGCTTTACTCCAAAATCTTGGCAACACGTCTCGCTCCCCTACTCCCCTCCATCATTCATAACGACCAAGTGGGCTTTGTCCCGGGCCGAGAAGCTAGGGATAACACCACTAAGACTTTACATCTCATTTCATACGCCAAATCCCACAATATCCCTACCCTTCTACTAGCCTGCGATGCCGAAAAGGCGTTTGATAGGGTGAGCTGGAAGTTCCTCCAGGCCTCCCTGCAACAGATAGGCTTAGGCCCGCGAATGCTCTCTAAAATCATGGCCCTATATACGAGCCCATCTGCCAAAGTCTTAGCTAATGGAGAATCGTCGGGGGCTTTCGGAATCCGGAACGGCACCAGGCAGGGATGCCCGTTGTCGCCACTCCTGTTCGCAATTGTTGTAGAACATCTGGCTCAAGCCATCCGAAACAATCCCTCCATTCATGGGATCAACACCCCCTCGGCTCCCCGCAAGCTGTCACTCTATGCAGATGATCTGCTCTTATATATCACTCAACCCCGCATTAGTCTTCCAGCCATCCTAGAGGAGCTTGCCCGGTTTGGCACTCATAGTAACTTTAAACTTAACCTAAACAAGACGGAAGCTTTAAATATCTCTCTACCCCCGAAAGATCTGGACTTTGTTCGGGAGCGGTTCTCCTTTAAATGGCAACCACGCTCGATCAAATATCTTGGGACAGAGATTCCTTCAGCTGATCATGACGTATATACCCTAAACTTTAGCCCATTGCTGACTTCTATCAGACGTTCCCTCGAGAGCTGGTACAACCTCAAGCTCTCCTGGTGGGGGAGAATGAGTGTTATTAAAATGGATATCCTCCCGAAGGCATTATATTTATTTCAGGCTCTTCCCATTCTTTTACCGGGGACTTTCTTTCGGACGCTACGAGCTTTGGTAAACAAGTTCCTCTGGCAACACCAACCTCCCAGACTTAAGCATAAGATTTTATGTGCCCCCAAACTTAGGGGGGGTACGGGCCTCCCGGACTTCCAACTATATCATACATCAGCGGTATTTTCCCGACTTCTAGACTGGTTTCCGCAATCGAACATCAAACCTTCCACCTCAGTTGAGCAGGACATGGCAGGGGTGGACCTGCGTGCCCTGCTATGGGGGTATAACACCAGACATCGCACGATGCAGGGGCTCTCCCCCTTAACGAGGGCGGCCCTTACATTGTGGTACACTAAAGCTACCCCTTATGCCTTATCCACAGATCCCAGCCCATTAACGCCCCTGTTTGATAATCTGGCCCTCTCCTCCATAGCAGCTAAAACGTCCTGCGGGAACTACAAGCGTGACGGTTGGCCGACAGCAAATCAGTTTGTCCACCCCACCACTGGACATTTCCGTCCTCCCTCTGACTCACAAGCAGCCACCTCTTCGGACTGGTTGACCACGATTTCCTTAAACCAACTATGCAGAGACCTTCACCTCTCGGGCAAAACACACAGACCACTCACGTTGTTTGAGGATCTCTGCAAACTAGCCCAAACCCCCAGACACACTCTGTCATTAATTTACAAAGATGTTCAATCTCGCTCATACGACGCCCTCCCGACCTATACGAGTAAATGGTCTAGAGACCTGAATTTAGATATCACCCCAACGCAGTGGACTACCTCCTTCACCCACACGCATCACTCCTCTAGGTCAGGGTTTTCCCAAGAGAAGAACTATAAATTGCTCTCGAGGTGGTACAGGGTCCCGGTCTCGGTGCACAGGATGTTCCCTTCAACCACAAACATGTGTTGGCGCTGTCACGGAGCACAAGGTTCTTATATTCACATGTGGTGGGACTGCGATAAGGTTCGCCCATTTTGGAATAAAATATATGAAATTTATAATGAGGTATATCAGACCACGTTGCCTCCTTCGCCTTTGTCTGCTCTTCTATCCATTCTCCCAGGGACAATTCGGTCCCAGAAAGGTAGTCTTTTAAGATTCTTTCTTTCAGCAGCCCGTCACACCATTTCCCTGTGCTGGAAGAGGGAATCCGCTCCCTCTATTTCAACTTGGGTGGATAACATTAATGACATCATGCTCATGGAGGAATTGCAGGCGAAGGCGGATGATACTTATGATAAGTTTACTATGCTGTGGTCTGTCTGGCGACATCACTCTCAAAAGGAAATATTTCTTAACAATCTTAAACTCACTTGAACAATCCTTCTGCCATGATTGAGCAGAGAGTGGTGGCGCCGGGAGAGCCACAGGTAACAACGGAAGAACATACATAATTGTTTCCACAACTGAAACTAGGCGACTGTGGTGCTTTTATCCTTCACATAAACCAAGTATTTTGATACATGTGTTGATCATTTCGTTTCCACTAAATGAATCTGCTGTGCACTCCCCCCTTTCCCCCTCACCTGTCTTCTTTTCTTTCCCATCTTCCTCTCCCCATCCCCCTGTAGTACTTACCTTCCCCCCCCCCCCCCTCCCTTGATCTATTGTGTTTAACAATGTGCATTAGTAGTCGTTGTTGGTGACATGAGTTATATGCCTACTCATTATCAGGTACACTATGCTATCCCACCTGGCATATAGTCGTACACAAGTTTTCAATATTAACTTTGTAACCTTACCCTTCCCCATCCCCCCTTCCCCTCCCCTCCTACCTACCCTTGGGTTATACAGCATACTATGTCCATCTACTTGGACATGTTATACGCTCAGGAAAATGTTTGCAACTTTCTGCACTGTTAATCGCGTTTAAATGTTCATACGCTAAGTACCATCTGAGTGGTTGTAATTGTTTACCACTACCCCCCATTTCCCCCCCCCTTTTTTTCTTTATTCTGTACCCTTAATTATTTTTACTGCAAAATGATTAATAAAATATATATTCAGCCTTAATGAGCTCACTTACTTCAGCTGGGCTCATTAACTCTTCCCCTCTAATTGTAAAGGTCTGCATAAAGCCTGAATCTAGGGCACACATATTTCCCATCCTGGATACAACCAGGTGACTTTACCTGCGTGCTGCCACAATATATATATATATATATATATATATATATATATATATATATATATATATATATACACACAGTATCTCACCTCACAAATGTGAGTACAACCCTCACATTTTTTTTAAATATTTTATTATATCTGTCAACAAAAGTGAGTACACTCCTAAGTTTGGGCCCAAAGTGTCAATATTTTGTGTGGCCACCATTATTTTCCAGCACTGCCTTAACCTTCTTGGGCATGGAGTTCACCAGAGCTTCACAGGTTGCCGCTGGAGTCCTCTTCCACTCCTCCATGATAACATCACAGAGCTGGTGGATTTTAGAGACCTTGCGCTCCTCTACCTTCTGTTTGAGGATGCCCCACAGTTGCTCAATAGGGTTTAGGTCTGGACCAGTCCATCACATTTACCCTTAGCTTCTTTAGCAAGGCACTGGATGTCTTGGAAGTGTGTTTGGGGTCGCAGCCCAGTCTCCAAAGGGAGAGGATTGTGCTCTGCTTCAGTACATCACAGTACATGTTGGCATTCATGATTCCCTCAATAAACTGTAGCTTCCCAGTGCCAGCAGCACTCATGCAGCCCCAGACCATAACACTCTCACCACAATTCTTGACTGTAGGCAAGACAAACTTGTCTTTGTACTCCTCCACTTGTTGCCGCGACACACGCTTGACACCATCTGAACCAAATAAGTTTATCTTGGTCTCATCAGACCACAGGACAGGGTTCCAGTAAACCCATGTCCTTAGTCTGTTTGTCTTCAGCAAACTATTTGCGGACTTTCTTGTGCATCATCTTTAGAAAAGACTTCCTTCTGTGATGACAGCCATGCAGAGCAATTTTATGCAGTGTGCGGCGTATGGTCTGAGCATTGACAAGCTGAACCCCCACCCCTTCAACCTCTGCAGCAATGCTGGGAGCACAAAGACAACCTCAGGATATGACGCGGAGCACATGCACTCAACTTCTTTGGTTAACCATGGTGAGGCCTATTCTGAGTGTAACCTGTGCTGTTAGACTGCTGTATGGTCTTGGCCACCATTCTGCAGCTCATTTTCGGGGTCTTGGCAACCTTCTTATAGCCTAGGCCATTATTATGTAGAGCAACAATTATTTTCTTCAAATCCTCAGAGAGTTTTTTGCCATGAGGTGCCATGATGAACTTCCAGTGACCAGTATGAGAGAGTGAGAGTGATAAGACCAAATATAACACACCTTTTCCCCATTCCCACCTTAGACCTTGTAACACCAATGAGTCACATGACACCGTGGAGGGAAAATGGCTAATTGGGCCCAATTTGGACATTTTCACTTAGGGGTCTACTCACTTTTGTTGCCAGTGGTTTAGACAATAATGGCTGTGTGTTGAGTTATTTTATGGGGGCGGCAAATTTACACTGTTATACAAGCTGTACAGGCATACCCCTCTTTTAAGTATGCAACGGGGTTTATTTACTAAAGCTGGAAAGTGCAAAATCAGGCTCACTTCTGCATAGAAACCAATGAGCTTCCAGGTTTATTACCAAAGCTTAAATGAACAAGCTGGGGTTAGAAACTCATTGGTTTCTATGCAGAAGTGAGCCTGATTTTGCAATTTCCAGCTTTAGTAAATAAACCCTATTGCGTACTTAAAAGTGGGGTATGCACTACTTTACATTGTAGAAAAGTGTAATTTTTTCAGTGTTGTCACATGAAAAGATATAATATAAAAATGTGAGGAGTGTACTCAATTTTGTGAGATACTGTATAACAGTGGTCATCAACACTGTCCTTAGGACCCACTAACAGGCCAGGTTTGCAAATACATCACAGGTGATATAATTTGCTGCTCAGTGATTGCAGTATTCTAGTCTGCATCTCCCCAAGGTAATACATAAAACCTGGCCTGTTACTGGGCCCTGAGGACAGGGTTGATGACCACTGCTGTATAATATATATAAACCAGGACTGGTCCATGTTCTACTAATGTACAATTTTCCAGTGGATTAAAGGATATATTAACCAATCATTCCCAGTCCTTATTTTCCAAATTTGAATGGCCTCTGAAAGCAAGGCAGGAGTGTGCATGGTAAAATGTTTTTTTTTTTAAGTTTGACTGTACACAAGAGGACATTGTGTCCAATGTGGTCTAAATTATTTTGGAACAGTTGAATGGAATTCCACCAAAGACCCTCTAAAGTTGATATAAACCCTAACTGAATGATTTTTAGTTTGTTTTATAGCTGTGTATCATAAAAATTGCAATTTTTTGGAAAATTAAGATTCAAATAATAACTGTTTTCACTTTTCTTTAATTTTTTTTATTACAGCTCGGTGCTATTGATCTCCTACAGCCTCTTTGCAGCTATATTCTGTGTACATTCTCTCTGCACTCCAGGGAACGTTACATATCTCTTGATGGATTTCCTGATAGTAAACACAGTGGACCATGCCTGTGTGATCTCTGATGAAACTGCTGCGTGTAGTTTATATTGGAAATCTATGTGGCAGGGTGACAATACAAGAGAAGAATTTGGAGACAGGGCAGAGCACTGTAACCCTAACATAGGAAGTAACTGAACAATGACATTCATGGCAGGATCACCATGAAAGCTGCAAATTTAAAAAGATCGGAAATTGCTTTGGAATTTACACTATCCTGTTAAAGAGGAAGTAAACCCTGATGGGTTTACCTCCTCTTTCATTCCCTGCAAAGGCAAAGCATAATGGACTACTATGCATTGCATAGTAGCCCATTATGTGTCACTTACCTGACACAGGAGCCAGCGATGTCACCGCTGTCCCCTGTAGTCCGGCGCATCCATCTTTTCGGTGGGGTCTCGCAGCTCCGCCGCTGTCATTCGGCAGAGCCGCGATGACGTCACTCCCGCGCATGCGCACGGGAGCCGACACGCGTGGCAGCTCCATTATTGGAAATGCCGCGCTCAGTGCGCCTGTCTTCGGGCAAATATCTCCTAAACCGTATAGGTTTAGGAGATATATCTTGGACCTAAAGGTAAGCCTTAATCTAGGCTTACCTGTAGGTCAAAGTGGTTTGTAAGGGTTTACAACCACTTTAATGCTCATATTAGATATGATGATTGGGTTTACATATACATTAATGGTTTAGTTCTACTGATGAAATAGATAAACATGACCCGATTTTGTAATTTACTGACCTGAAGCATGCATTTAATTTGAAGATATGCTATATACACATTTTATGTTATTTTTGTTACCTAAAGACAGTTTTTGACATAACTGTCATGATTTTACTGGATTATTGTATTTTAAATTCAGATTTGTAAACACTACATTAAGGCTCGGTTCACACAGGGGGCGACACGACTTGCCGTGCCGCGACCTGCCGCGACCTCAGCGGCGACTTGCAAATGACTTCTGTATAGAAGTCAATGCAAGTCGCCCGAGGTCGCCCAAAAGTAGTACAGGAACCTTTTTTCTAAGTCGGAGCGACTCGAGTCGCTCCTCTTAGAACGGTTCCGTAGTACAGAACGGGGGCGACTTGTCAGGTCGTGGCACGGCAAGTCGTGTCGCCTCGTGTCGCCCCCTGTGTGAACCGAGCCTTACTGGCCATTTGTATATCTATTTGTATTATTATTGTTTTTGCTGTTGATGGGAAACTGTAGAAGTGATAACTGTTGTGTCTATGCTACAATTTCATTGACAAATAACATAGCAGCTATAGACAGATTCAAGTAGCATGTACAGTCCACCTCATTTTGGATAGTATAGGGAAGAGTTGAAACATTCTTCACAATCTTTCAGGGTACAAAAAATCTGAAACATAGACACAGATAATAATAAAAAGCAGACTGGGGTCTAGCCTAATAAGCTAAAAAAAAGCATTTTTTTTAAATGTATTTATGTCTGTGTTGCTGTTTGAAGATTTTTTTCTCATACAATGAGAGGAAACGTCTTTAAAGCAGAACCACATATCATCAAAAACCTAACCACTGTCCCGAATAATTAAAAAAAAAAAAAAATAATGGCTGGACATACACTATGATATTTCCCAGAATAACAACATTATTTCATGGGACTTTAGAGGTAAAAATCAATCAAACTAGTTTGGACTGTTAAGTTGTTGATGTTTAAAATCTATTTATTTTAAAGCCATAAAACATAGACTGTTCTCAATTAATATACCTCCATTTTGCTCGACCAAAGACATTAAAAAAACAAATATCTCATGAAGTGGTTTGAAATCCAAACATCATCCTGCATCATACAAGTATATTGATATGTCAGTTGATTGCAATGTTATATATACGGTGTTTGATTTATTTATGTGTTTTGTAGACCTTGCTTCCACTTTCTCAGCAGATATATATATATAGGTATTGGTATATACAGGACATTTTTTCAGCTGGACCGCAGCAGAACCCGGTTCTGATTGGGGTGCTGGGGTGTGCTGAAGGGTCTATTGATTCTGGCTGCTGAGGGATCTATTGAGACTGGGAGATCTATTGTTGCTGGGGGGGCATTGCTGTTGGGGGAGATCTTATGTTGCTAACGGCTCAATTATTTCTTGGACGATTCTACTGTTGAGGGAGGGGTCTTTTGTTGCTGGCTGCTGGAGGGTCTATTGATGCTGGCTGCTGGGAGATCTACTGTAGCTGGTGGCAGTTTATTGTTGCTGGGGGGTCTAATGTTGTTGGGGGTATTTTGTTTGCGAGGGGTCTATTTTTGCTGGGAGGATCTATTGTTTTCAAGGTGTGATCTATTGCTGCTGGAGGGTCTATTGTTGCTGGAGGATCTTTGTCTAGAAACAGTTAAAATCTGAATCACGTCCTTCTGCACAGACACATTTCCAGCTCAGCTCCCAAGGTAAGTGCGGGGGGGGGTTGGGGCTGCAAGAGGCATACAACAATGAGCTACTAATAGGTTTATATAGTTGACCAATAGATGTCCCTACCACTGAGTGTACTAAGCAGTGGTGGCTGGTGGTAATTAATTTTTGTAGGGGAGGTGGCAATCAATGGCCCTTACATATTCAGTGAAGTTTGGTATCTGGGGGCTCTCTTATTTTAAAGAGAGCATCCACATTACAATAACCCCCAGCCCTCAGAAACCTACAGCAACTAGTCGGGGCCTTGTACTCATTAACATAGAGAAATGTTGCATTGCCAGAGACCTTTCCATATCAGACCCACATCACCCTCATTTAAAAAAAACAAGCTGACACGGATATGTCTTTTATATGCACATTAAATGTTTATTTTGTTCTTTGTAAATGTCAGTTTTGTTAAAGTACATTGTACACATCGTACAGATATGCCACTTTACAGGCAGGTTTAGGGCACCCATATGCCCTATTTAACCACTTAAGGACCAGAAGATTTTCCCCCTTAATGACCAGGCCATTTTTTGCAATACGGCACTGCATCACTTTAACTGACAATTGCGCTGTCATTTGATAACCTCTGTGGTTTTTATTTTTGTGCACTATAAACAAAAAAAGAGCGACAATTTTGAAAAAAATACATATTTTTTAATTTTTGCTATGATAAATATCTCCAAAAAAACTGGAAAAAAAACACAAATTTCTTCATCAGTTTAGGCCAATATGTATTCTTCTACATATTTTTGGTAAAAAAATCCCAATAAGTGTATATTGATTGGTTTGCACAATAGTTATAGCGTCTACAAAATAGGGGATAGATTTATGGCATTTTTATTATTATTATTTTTTTTTTTACTAGTAATGGTGGTGATCAGCGATTTTTAGCGGGACTGCGACATTGCAGCAGACAGATCAGACACTTTTGACACATTTTTGGGACCACTGACATTTACACAGCGATCAGAGCTAAAAATAGCCACTGATTACTGTATAAATGTCACTGTCAGGGAAGGGGTTAACACTAGGGGGCGATCAAGGGGTTAAGTGTGTCCTAGGGAGGTGTTTCTAACTGTGGGGGCAGTGTACTGACTGGGAGTAGAGAGAGATCACTGTTCCTTTTCATTAGAAAGAGCAGATCTCTCTCTACTTCCCTGTCAGAACAGGGAACTGTCTGTTCACATACACAGACCCCGTTCTGGCTCTCTGAGGAGCGATCACGGGTGGCCGGCAGACATTGCACTCGCTGGCCATGTGCATCGGCTCCAGGGTCGCGGTGCATGTGTGTTCGTGCCCCTATACCCCTTAAAGTGGCTGCCTACAGCTACAGCGTTTCGCACAGGGGAGCCAACCTGCCGCCATATAACGCCATATAAGCTGCTCGGCAAGTAGTTAAAGAGCTACTTCCTGCCAAACAGGGAGCAGTCCCCATGCCATTTGTTTAACAAAGCATTGCTTTCAGTGCAGATAATATAAATGTTGCGCTATTCCTGTGCAAAGGTACTTAATATAATAAAAAATTTAATCTTATGACATGGCTTGGTGCATATACAACAATATTCTGAATATAAAGTGTTAAGTCTCAATAAAGTGAACCGGTGATTTGAAATAAAGTAACCAATGCATATATAACAATGTTATTAAAGTGCTTGTGAAAAAGATATCCAATAGATCTTTCAAAAATAATCTGGTATCTGTGTGACTATTGATACAAAAACAAAGTTCATGCCCATGAGGGTGATACAACGTATCAGATGGAATCTGTTCAGACAATCTCCTTTGTTGATATATATCACTGAATATTACAATGCTCTAATACATTCCACTTCCGAAAAATCCACATCAAAGACCACAGCATTGGATGTTGCTTTCAGTGCAGTTTGGAAAATGTCAAACATACTGAACCCAGGTACATTTGGTACTGTTGATCGTACCAGTAAAGCCCACCTAAAGCAACTTCCTATAATGGTGTGGCAATGATGCTGCACTGCTCCTAAATTCAGAGCAGAGTTGCCACTTTCATGTAGGCTGTCTGCTTGCACTACAATGCAATGAAAAACATTGCAAAAGGTGTATATATCAGCATCATTACTGCTGATTCACAAGCCTGTAGCTTGTCAATCAGCATCTGGCCACACCTAGTCTTGCCCACTGTTTTAGGGAATAACAGCTAGGGATGAGCTTCGTGTTCGAGTCGAACGTACGTTCGACTCGAACATTGGCTGTTCGGCCGTTCGGCGAATTCCGAACGTTTGGGCCATTCGCGTCAAAATTCGAGTGACGCGCGCGCGGACCACAATGCACTGCGGTGGCGCAGTGCATTGCTGCCCCATGATTGGCCAAGCATGCACTGTGACCCTGCATGCTTGGCCAATCGCAGCGCCGGCAGCGAGGAGAGCCATGATTGGCCACAGGCATCCTGCCTGTGGCCAATCATAGCTCAGGCTGTGTAGTGCACGCCCCTTTGAGGCGGCCTCGTGTAGTGTGTTACTTAGCATCTGAAGCAGTGAGTGTTCTGTGTACCTTCAACACAGTACACACCAATCGTTTTTGGCTGATTTCCTATCTTGCTGCTGTGTAGTGGTTGTTGTCTGTGCCCTGACTGCAGTATACACCACTATATTCACCTCACCTATATAGCTAGTGATCTAGCTTTAACCACTTAACAACTGCTATTGCCGATTAACGGCTTCAGGGGGGTTGTTTAACTCTGAGAGGCCGTTAATTAACGGCCTCCCAGAATTCTGCTCTCGCGTGCCCCGAGGTGTGCGCACTCGAGAGCATCCGTGACCGCCGGGTCGCATCACGGATCACGGTAAACGGCCACTCATAGCGGCCGTTTACCACGTGATTGCTCCGTCAAATGACGGAGTGATCACTTGGAAACAAACCGGCGTCATGTTATGACGCCTGTTCCTCCCTCCCCTCTCTGTACCGATCGGTACAGCGGAGGGGAAAGAGATCGGTGTCAGCAGCGATGTGGGCTGCATCTGCAGTGCCCACATCGCTGCTCACCGAATTTAACCCCTCAATTCCCTGCCAATACTCTGCAATACCAGTGCATACTCTGCAGTACCCTGCCATTACTCTGCAGTACCCCGCCATTACTCTGCAGTGCAGTACCCTGCCATTACTCTGCAGTGCAGTACCCTGCCATTACTCTGCAGTACCCCCCATTACTCTGCAGTAACCCCCATTACTCTGCAGTACCCCCCAATACTCTGCAGTACCCGCCATTACTCTGCAGTACCCCCAATACTCTGCAGTACCCTGCCATTACTCTGCAGTGCAGTACCCTGCCATTACTCTGCAGTACCCCCCATTACTCTGCAGTAACCCCCATTACTCTGCAGTACCCCCCAATACTCTGCAGTACCCGCCATTACTCTGCAGTACCCGCCATTACTCTGCAGTACCCCCAATACTCTGCAGTACCCTGCCATTACTCTGTAGTACCCCCCAATACTCTGCAGTACCCTGCTATTACTCTGTAGTACCCCGCCAATACCGCGCCAATACTCTGTAATACCCTGCCATAAATTGCCATACCCAGCCATACTCAGAGATACCCAGCCATACTCGGTGATACCCTGAAATACACAGCCATAGACGCCCCCCACCCCTCACCGCCCTCCGGTGCTTCTACCAACTCGCCAGTACGATCAAAGCCAGAATCTTTTTTTTATTTTTTATTTCAGGCTTCCCAGCCTAGAGGTGAGATGTGGGGTCATATTGACCCCCCAGATTTCACTGTAAAGAGGACCTGTCACCCCATATTCCTATTACAAGGGATGTTTACATTTCTTGTAATAGGAATAAAAGTGATCAAAAATATATTTTTGGGGAAAAAAATGTCAAACTAACATAAATAAAGTAAAATGAACAATAAAAAAATAAAATAAAAATTAAAGCGCCCATGTCCCCATGTGCTCGCATGTGCCACACATGTGAGGTATCGCCGAGAATGTTAGAGCGAGAGCAATAATTCTAGTCCTAGACCTCCTCTGCAACTCAAAACATGTAACCAGTAAAAAAAAAATTAAAGCGTCGCCCATGGGGATTTTTTAAGTAGCGACGTTTGGCGCCATTCCACGGGCATGTGCAATTTTGAAGAGTGACATGTTTGATATCTATTTACTCAGCATAACTTCATCTTTCACTTTATGCAAACATTGGGCTAACAAGTGGTTAATAATAGAGCTTGCAGTCAGTAGTGCTAGGAGATAGTGCGTGCTGTCTGCGTGCTCTGTACCCAGTACATACCGCTATAATATAGGGCAGGCCCCTACTTTCAAACATCCAATTTACAAACATCTCCTACTTGCAAACGCAAGGAGACAGCAGCAAGTGAGATGAAAAAAGATGGACGACAAAACAAATTATACAGGGGTGATAACCCTTCCCTATGTTTTCCAAAAAGTTTAAAGATAGTTTTTTTGACTGGAGCTACACTTTAAAAATGTACCGGTTGAAAATGACAAACAGATTCAACTTAACACAACAAACCTACACAGTCCCTGTCTTGTTTGCACCGCCTGTATACTGCTGTTCTGAGTATATAGGGCCTGGGGGCCACACGCATTTCCTTTTTTTAATATGGGTACGGGGTTCCCCTTAATATGCGTACAAGACCCAAATAGGCTGGTGATGGGCAGGGAGGGCTACCCATGCCATTTTTCTGAATGATTTTCAACCATATTGCAGGAACCAGATATAACATTAAAACCGCAAGCAGTTTTAAATGGTGTTATTTCCGTTTAATGTCATTTTGTGCAGGGACTGTTCTAAACACGGGAAACACGTGGCACTTCACAGGCATACTACAGACACCCCCCAGGCACCATATTTAAAGGAATATTTCACTTTTTTTTTTCACTTTAATCGTCATTAAAATCAGTGCTCCCGCCAAAACGGCAGTTTTTAAAACTTTTTTTTGCAGTGACCCATGTCCCCTGAGGCAGGAGGCAGGTCCCCAAACCCTTTTTAGGACACTATCTTGCATATTAGCCGTTAAAATTAGCACTTTCCAATTCGAACGTTCGAGTCCCATAGACTTCAATGGGGTTCTAACGTTCGTACCGAACGCGGGGGTCGTTCGCAAGTTCTGGTGCGAACCGAACCGGGGGGTGTTCGGCTCATCCCTAATAACAGCACTATTTTTGTTGCTGCAACTCTCTCACGGTGAGCTGTAGTGTCTGGGAGGGAAGCATGTGAGACTATAGAAAGAGGATTTGGCTCAGTCAGGAGAGGTAAAGGAAAAATTTAGTTTACTTTATGAGGCTTATACACTACATAGTAACTGGATATGGGACTTGTTTATGTTGCATAAAGTCATACAGGAGCCTTTAGTTGTACATGAATCATTTTCTTAACCAACCAAACTTCATATCAATGTCAGGTGATTATAGCCATACTAGTGCACTTGCAAAAAATCTAAATAAAGTGGAATTTTGCTCAAAAAGCAAAGTACCGCTGGTTCCCTCCCCTAGCTTGCAACTGATTGTTTTCAGTGCCTGTTCCCACTTCCATAATCTTTACCTTGACAAGGATGACACCCCTCACTCCCTCTTACATGACCATTCACAGAGTGCTACGGGAGCTCACACATGTGCAGTGGGGAGCCGACTGTGGTTCCTCTGGAAGTTCCTATCCAAGATGGTGCCACTGGGGACCAGCATCAGCAAGACAGTTCTGAACTCCAGGCACCCGATATTTAAAAATCAGTAGCTACAGTAAAAAATAAATAAAAAAATAAACTGAAGTTCCACTTTAAGGTATTAATAAACCCCAACAGTAAAATCAGTCTGTAAATGCAGTAAAGCATGCTTGTTATACTCAGTTTGGAAGCTTAGGGGTTAATCCTCCACAAGACTATTTGATCATGTTTTCTTTGATCCTCCCCTTATTTTACTGTCCCCAATCCATGTGTTGATAGTACAGAGCCTTGGAGGCACATGCTCAGTTTGGTGTGTATTGCTAGGGAGTTTATTTTTTGGGGGGTGAGGTGCATGTGATCAGCAGAGGGCCAATCAGCACTCTCCAGACAGAGGGCCGGGGGTCATGTAGCCTCGTAGGACAATCAAAGGAGAATGAAAACTCCTCCTACAAGCTTTAACCAGCGACTCGGACAGACACTGATAGAAGTCACAAGACTGCTATATACTGCTGATGAGGCGTGAGGTATTTAGCAGTTTATATTTACTAAAATACTTGCTATTCCATGTTCTGTGTACTGTGGGAGACCAAATATAGTGAATGCAGGGTCCTGGGTTTAGTAACATTTTAAGTATCACTAACAGTTGTCAACTGTGTTACATCAGTGTCAACAGCAAATTACAAAACTGTCAGAATTTTTATTGAAAGGAACAGCATTCCTCCAACCATTATATTTCATATGGGTAACTATAGCTGTGGGCATATTGTATTTGGGGGGCACACCAGGCAATGAGCCAAGTCTTTACACAAATAAAGTTTAAACTATTACAAGGTCAGGACATCATGTTTTGTTGCCTAATCCCCAACCATCATTGTTACTAAGCACAGCTGGCCAGAGGAAACATGAGCGGCCAGTGTTCCCGGTCAAAGGACTGGATATGGCTGACGCATATTTACAACCTGTTCAGTCATGAAAATATATATAGTATTAGGGTAAAACCTCTGTTTTATGACCTTTCAAAATCCCCATACCAAAGGTTGGAAATCAGTTTTCAGTACCTTATACAATTTGTAAGCAACAGTGTTCGTGTGATGTATCAAATTCCATAGTCTGAAATAATTTAGCCATTGTGTATTTCTGTAGTCAATGTATGGTGACCATGCAGGCATTACCCAACAGACAAAACAGATGCCTGGGAAAAAATAAGCGCAATAGAACATTTGCCTCTCCTAAACCCAGTGTAATGTTATCTTGACACTTGATGTAGAGTAGCAACAAGTGCAATTGCCACCTTTCTTACATTTGCTATGGAGGAAGGGAAAATTGGTGGCCATCACATAACCTGTTGGAAATTCCTTTTGAATTCTAAAGTCGACCATAGGTGGATCGGATTCCGAAAGAATTTTCTTTCAAAAATCATAACTAAGAATTATAGTTTAAATTTCGTACCATTAGTGGGCTGCAGCAATGGCCGATTTTCATGCGGCCATCAAATTTGAGTGATCGGGCATGTTGGAAAATTTTAGAAAAATTAACTATTTTATAATCAATGATGGGAGAATTCTGCGAGAACTATAATCTAAAAAGAAATGCATATAAGCACAAGAAAAATCAATGGTGGGTCCATTGGTTCACAAAACGCACAAAATTTCTGATTTTCAAAAGAAAATTTGTCTGGAATTTGACCCAGGTATGGCCTGCATTAGTCCTATAAGTCCTGATCCTTGAATCAGGTCATAAAATCAAAGAGGAATATGACCATTATGGTATATAGACTAAAATGACTAAGAACACACATTTGATTAAAAAAAACATTTCTATATTTTATATATGTTTTACATTTATTAAAGCATAAGTGTAAAACACAAGTGTCCAGAGAGCAGTGGAGGTAACAATGGTGCCCAGGGGAGCAGGAGAAACTCAGCAGTTCTCTTATTCTGTTTACTTTTCTTTTTCTGTATCCCCAGCTAAATAGACTGCTTGTTGACTGCTCTTCATCATTAATATTAAAAACGACTTGTACTTTATAAAATTCGAATAATGTGGTCAAACATTAACCTGAGGGAGGGGGGTGACTGGCAATCGTACTGGAATTTGATCTGTGCGTGTGGTTCCTCCACATGTGTTCTCTCAGCTGCCCAGGAAGATGAAAATATGCATGTTGCCGCCTGTGTGTTGTTTGCTCGGGACTGCGCCCTCCTTTGTATTATTCTACAGGCAGGAGGTGCAGGTGATCTCATCTCCCATTCACATGAATGGCAACCTAAACTCATACAGGAAAATGCATTTGGATGAGAATGATACAAAGAAGGAACCTGTACTGAAATAAAAACATTGGCCGCCATTACTGCACGCTCCTTTTTAAAATGCTAGTGGCCCTTGCAGTTATGATGCTCCAAATCTATCAATACATGAATTGCTGTCCAAGAACAATTAAACACATAAAGAGTTCAAATGTTCAGTAGGTAAGAAAGTACTCAAACTAGACCAACCCATCAGAAATGGCAACCTCTATAATTCTCTCCCAGTATAGAGACTTTGCATTGGTTATTGGTCAAGTACTCACATGATGTGGTAGAGAGCCCTCAGCCCCCTGTAAGCTTCAACTAGTGTGACTCAGAGCTTACACTCTCAGTGACTGGTAGAAGAACATTGGAATGGCAATACAGTATATGTTGAATGGAAGGGGTGAGCTGTTAATAGGAACTTGTTACTTTACCCTACAAGGGCAAAGTTCAGGTTTGCTTTTATTTCAGTCAAAACATTTTTTTAAAGAGATGGATAGTGTGGATCAGAATCTATGTCAATGCTTTATTTCTGAAGGTGCCCCCATCTGGAACGATGTTCTCACTTCCTGTCAATTTAATGGGTGTCAGACAGAACAGGAAGTGAGGGGAAAACAGACAGACATTTAGGGGTCTGTTTATAAATGCTTTCACCTAAGATTCACACAGCTTTTATGCAAGATTCTTACATTTTATAATTGTCTTGTAATGGAAATTGTGTTACTCTTGGGAAAAAGTTGCGTGAATTGTGTGTAAAAACATGTATAAATAGACCCCTTAAAATCTGTCTGACTTTGTAACCCTTCTCCACCCATCTATCCAGAATTCAAAGAAAAAGTGTTAGCTTAAATATTGTTTGCATGTAGGTATATGAGATGTATTTATATGGTACAGAAGGGGGGTTTCGTGAAAAATGGCAACGTATTATGCCAAAGAAAGCAAAAACCTCAAAAGAAACTAAATAATGCTGAGATTAAAATTAAAGTATAACTAAAGTCAACACTATTTTAATTTTTTATTATTTAAAATGAGTGGAGGAACACCTGTCAGTTTTTATTGATGTCTGTGCCCCCACGCCCCGCCCCATTAGGGAGATTCACCCTTTCTATTTGTCATGTGTACTATTATCACTAAACGTGATACCAGAACAGGAATACAAGAGAAATCCTCCAATAGGGACACTTGATGTGGTGACCCTTGCTGACAACCGAGAATTCCCTTTTGAGAGATTTCCTCTAACTTGGCTACGGGACAGAAAGTAAGGGTAAATCTTCACAATGGGATGCAGATGGCAGAAAACCTGACAAGGGTTATATCCTCTCTCACTCTATCCAAATTGAAAAAAAGTTATGCCTTTAGTTCTACTTTAAGATATTGCTCACTGTGACATTTTTGCCAAATCATTATTTACTAAAGCATCCTCAAATTTCACAAACTGAGAGAGGAAATTTAATATCTATGCATGACAGCAGCACATACATTACATCAGTACACATTACATTGATGCATTGTATTGCCATTCTTTTTGAATGAAATCCTGGCACAGGAAGACAACGCATGTCAATGCACATTTGTGCGCTGCAGTAGGTTGCAGCAAAAATGTTGTGCCGTCCATTTTTTGGGATGTGTTGATGCATCAGATGCCCATTGATTTCAAATGCACATTAAGGCCTGATTCCCACTTATGCATTTTAAGTGCTTTTTGCATTTTGCAGATTTGCACTACAGTCCATCTAACATGGTTTCCTATGGAACACATTCTGTAGTGCAAACCTGCAGAATGCAAAATGCGCTAAAAATGCATAGGTGTGAATCAGGCCTAACACATTACATAAAGCACAATAACACACTGAACAAATGAAAATGGGCCCTGAAAGTGTTGCAGGCAGCCTCCTTTATGAACAGGTAATGGTTGTAAATTCAGGGTTATGATTACCCCCTCCTATACATTCTCTAAAATGAATTCCAAGTGAAACTCCATGTTGAGGAAAAAAAATCATCTTCCCTAGGTCAATTGTATTTGTTGCAAGGATCTAAAAAAATCTTCATTGCAGATCATTCTCTGCTTCTGTTCTGTAGGTATGACATAGGCGTTTTCAGCACATTTTAAAACTGACTGGTGAATGGAAAGAGCTGCAGCCTCGGCATCCCTTTACATGTGTATGACAGCCCATAGACATTAGAGGGCAGTCTAATGTGTACTGACACAACTGCTCTCAGGGCAGTAAATCAAGGCCAGCTCTCCCTGAGCTAATAAAATGTATGTCACTGCAGAGTGTAGAAAGACAGGGGGAACAATGGCAATCAGGACTATTTTTTTCTACAATCTGATCAATGTTTCCTCTGAGAACTGTCAGATCAGAATATTGTCATCTCATATGTTTGGGGTACTTAATGTAGAACTAAACCCACTGATCTGTTTCCCAAAAGAGTTATGTTCAAGGCATAGATAATTAAAAGAAACAGGTCCTCTAATCTATAAGAATATTCACAGTGCAAAAATATGTAGGGGCATAAAGTCCACTACTACAAAAACAAGTGTATAAAAAATTACTCATGAAGTGAAAAATATACGATTCAGTTCATAAAAAGGTGCATAAAAAATGTGCATAAAAAGATGTGTATACAAAATGTCTAGCTAGCATACAACAAATTGAGTGAACCAAGTATCTGAAAACTTCTGTTCTCTTCAAGGAAATTGGGTGAATCAAATATAACGGAACTTCAGTGCTCTTCAAAACACAAAGACTTTAATATCCCATCACCACATAGATTCACTTCTTTCCAGATAGCAGTAGTTTCAAGCATTGGATAATAATCCCACCATGCTCCAACAGACTGGGCTGTAAAAATAAAATAAATTCCAGATAGCAGCGGTATCAGACAATGGATAATGGTCCCATCAGGCTCCAACACCTTAAGCTGTAAAAGTGGACCTGGTTTTTCAATGGACACAGGAATCACGGTAGTATACATATATATATATATATATATATATTGAATATTAGGATATCCAATCTGGCAGGTCAAGGATAAATCCCAGAGCATAAGGGAAGAAGAGGATAGCCTTGTAGTGCAATATGTTTCAACAAAAGGGTTTATTAAAACAGCACACTAAAAACTTACATCAAGGCAGCCAAACATCATCAAAACTAAATGCACATAAAAAACAGAGCGGTGTTTTGCACCAACCAGCTCAAATGGCTAGACGTCTCACAATGGGCTCCACCCATTTAGCACTTTATGGAGAGAACCCCAATCTGGTGGTCTCGGGGGCACATTTTCTGGCATTTTACAAGCTTTAAAGAAGCTTATATATTGCAGTGGCCTCCTACCTTTGTTTCCAGCACTGAGGTATTATCAAATTTTCCTTTTTTCTTTTACCCAGGCCATTCTGGACCCTGTAGTTCTTCGAGAGGTATTCTGTGCATGGGCTGGAGGAAGGGAGGTATCCAGACAGGTCATCTTACCCTTCTCCAAGATGATGTGGGTGTCGGCGGACCACTTTTGCTGATGCGTGATGACGTAATTTCCACCGCAACAGCGGCGCCTAGATTCCTGTCAGTAAATGCTGACTAGTTTGTGGACACTACTGCCCTTAGGAGTCTGTTGTTTTTGCTGCCGATTAGTCTCAGTTATCTTCCTCTTCCCTATTCCTTCCTGTTTTTTGAAACCTATTCTCTTTTTCTGCATCTAATCCTTTAGTATTCCTTTCTGTATTACCTTCTTTTTCAGGTGCTAGTACCTGTTCACTCCTCATGGGTGCCACTGTCCAAGGAGACCACCCTCAGCATGTAAGGTAAGAGGTGTCCTCCATTTATGGGTAAGTATTGAAGAGGAAAAGGAGAGCATGACCACTAACGCTGCACTTTTTTTGCCAGCCATACCAGGTCAAGATCGGCAAACTCCAGACATCAAGGTCGCTCAAGCTATGCCTTAAGCCATAGAAGATCTAGGAAAAGCCAATCAAGGTCCTCATCTCACCATTGCCACTCAAGTCATAGCTGCTCATGCCATAGAAGGTCACCATCATCCTGTCACAACAGGAGCTATCACACCCGTCCTGCAGCAAATGCTTGCTGGGTGCTTGCTGGGTGTGGGGCGCTCCAGCTTTGCCAGACAAATTAGCCTCAATGAAGCAACCAAGGAGGAAAAAGTCAGACGCAAGGGAGGTAACAGATCTCATCAGGGAGTCTGTGCGAGAGTCTATCCTCGGCTCCTGAAGCAGACAGGGCAGGTCTAAGCACATCATCCGCAGCTCCCAACGTTCCATTGATCACTGCTGAGCCGACGGATGACAGGTCCGTCTCCACTCACTGTGCAGGGACGGACCTGTCAGAGCCCTGCCCTCCTCTATGGGGTACAGGATGAAAACGGATCCGTCTGTCCGTTTTCATCCGATCCGATACGCCAGATGGATGGAAAATAGGGTTTTCATCCGTCTGGATTTAGCGGAGGCGATCGGATGTCATCGGACACATCACCACTGACATCCGTGGCTCCATAGAGATGCATGCAGCGTCCCTTCAGGTCCACCTGAAAAACTGACAGGCAGACCTGGTTGATCCTGTCTGTTCCTGTGTCCCCCTATATGAAGTGACCACAGTAGTCATGGCTGCTTATCCATGATATCCATGATACCATGGTCAGTTTACGTGCCTCCATCATCCCGTTGTTTTCAAAGTCTCTTCCTCTCCCCCTCCCTCCCTGCCTGTCAGTTCCTAGAGTGGGATCCATCTCCTCCCTGTCCCTCCCCTCTGGCAGCTATTACATGTGTCTGTAAAGTTAGTGATTACAATTAATGGCAGCCCCTCTGTAATAACAAGATATATTGTGCAGTGTCTTTGTTTTTTTAAATTCTGCAACTAGGGTGGGGGCGTGGCTAGCGCGCAGCGGAATGGGTGCTTAATCTGAGAGCTCCGCTCCAGCGAAGGGATATATCACCCACCGAGGCGGCGAATCCCGGCTTTGCCTACACCGGACCGAAGCTGAGGTCTCCCTCATCTTCAGAGGATGACCCGCAAGCGAGCTAACACCGTGCAACCGAAGAAACTCCGGGATTTCTTCACTACTATAGGCCGCGAGGGCCAAGATGGCGCCGACGCTGGATCCTCGTCCCCTGCAGGCAGGTCTCCATCTGCGACGCCAAGCCCGAGATCCGACGGAGGATCACAGCGACACTCCCCTGCTGCCTCAACTCCTCTCTCATGCAGCCCAGTCAAATCGAGGCCCCGTTTGACGAACGAGACACCAGGAGATAAGGTCAGTGCATATCAAAGCTCTCTGGACGATACAAGAGAACTAGCTGGCACCATTAATTCCTTTCCCACTGCGAGCCAGCCTATCACCGATACTACTTTAAAAGACATGTTGATTTCCCTGCGAGGCTCGCTGCATTCTGATCTCATGGAATGCATGAGAAATTTCAAATCTGAAGTTAATGAACTGGGGAGTAGAGTAGATCACGTTGAGAAAAAGATGGGGGAATACGTGACTTCTTATAACGCACTGGTAGACTCCCACAACGACCAAGCAGACGAAGTAGCCTGGCTTAAAACTAAGCTCGCCGACCTTGAGGACCGGTCTCGCAGAAATAATATCAAGCTGCGTGGCGTACCAGAATCCGTTTTACCTGCCCATTTACAGCAATACGCCAAGGACCTTATGATGGCGCTTCTCCCTCAGCCCCGGCTAATGAGCTGGTCATTGACAGGATCCACCGCCTGCCCAAACCGTCTCATCTCTCGGATAACATCCCTCGAGACGTTCTGATGAGGGTGCACTTCTACCATATAAAAGATCAGCTCATGGCGGCCTACCGTAAGAACCCCAACCCCCCGGAGCAATACTCCACTCTGCAACTATTTGCGGACCTTTCGCAATATTCTATGCAAAAATGCAAGTCCCTTCTATCGATCACCAAGGCACTTCGGAACCATAACATTGTATACAGATGGGGGTATCCAACCAGACTTATTTTCACACGAGAAGGCAAAGTATCCGTAATATCCAACTTGGATGAAGGTCTTGACTTGCTTCGTTCATGGGACATCCTGCCAGCCCAAATCTCTGACACCACAACAGCTGCTACAGCGGTGAATACTAGCGACGACTGGCAGGTTGTATCTCGTAAAAGGCATACCAAGAAATCTGTCACCTAACTGCCTCGGTTAGTCTACTCTAACTAGTCGACCGACGAGATCCCTTTCGCTTTGGAGCTCCTAGCCTCTGTTTTACCCCCCGCTTCTACATATACGCAGTACACCTGCCTCCAGATTCCAGAGGGAATCTACCTTTTTAGTTCTTTACCAGTTTAATTTTTTGTTCCTATTTGACTTTTGCTGTTCTCTTATTTTCTTTTCCTGCTTTCTTTTACCACCCCTCGGAGATGGACACGGAGGAACGCATAAGGAGACGATATATCCGACATCTATACCATCAGTTCACTATTCGTGGCCTTTATGGAGCAGCCCTGGACTTACTGAGGTACTTTCTTTGGCATTTCCCCCTTACCTAAAATATGTCCTTTAAGATAACCTCCTTTAATGTGCGAGGTTTGAATCACCCTGCCAAACGTGCCTCGCTATGGAAAGAGGCTCTCAGGTTGGGGTCTGACATTTTGTGTGTCCAAGAAACGCATTGGTCATCCTTGAGTGAGCCTACTTTTAAGCACAGCAAATTCCCACATATCTTCAGAGCCTCTGCCTCTACAAAAAGGAAAGGAGTCCTAATCGCTATCAAGGACACAGTTGCTTTCTCCCTTCAGAAGTCTTTTATTGATTCTGATGGACGATACTTGGCCTTACTAGGCAGCTTCAATAACAAGCCTTGCACAATAGTTAACGTATACGCACCCAACACCCATCAATTACGCTTCTTGAGAAAGCTTCTCCGTAAAGTGGACTTACTAAAACAGGGCGACCTGATAGTCTGCGGAGATTTCAACGTTACCCCTAACTACAAAATGGACACAACCTCTAAAACGCAGCGTCCACGACCTACTCTGCAGCCTTTGCTTCATACTGAAGGTCTATATGATGTCTGGCGCTGCCAGCACTCTACCGAAAGAGATTATTCTTTCCATTCCCTTAGGCATAACTCGTACTCACGTATAGACCTAATCTTAACTGATAAGCTACTACTACAAAGAATTGCAACTTCGTCCATCCATGAACTTACATGGTCGGACCACGCTCCCGTGTCCATCGTGGTGGATGGGGGGCACCCTCCGACCCCTGCAAGTGTCTGGCGTGCTAACTCTCGTCTCTTTCAACAACCGCAGCAAGTTGCCCTTCTTACTAAACATCTGAAGGAATATTTTTCTTTTAACACAGCTTCTGTTTCTAAATCATTTACTTTATGGTGTGCCCATAAGGCTTTTATAAGAGGCATTCTCATTCAAATGAGTGCAAGGGCAAAAAGGCAGAGGACACAAAAGTTAGACTCCCTTCTCTCAGATATAAGACAACTAGAGGCCCAGAATAAAAATGCAACTGATATGAATTATAATGTTCTGCACAAATTGAATAAACTGCGTTCGGATCTCAGGCTCCTATTGTTAGAGCAATACGACAAACATGTCCACTCTCTGAAATTATCCCACTACTCGAGCCGGTAAATTATTAGCTCAGAGATTGAAAGACCGTAAAGCTAAAACCAACATTCCTTTTCTAATTCGTAAATCAGATAACGGTAAATTGTACAATCCTAGAGACATTGCAAATTCTTTTGCAGATTATTACTCCTCTTTGTACAACCTGAAGGATGACCCATCCACTCCGCAACCTACTGAAAATGATATTCAAAAATTCTTTGCCGATCTCGCACTCCCCTCCCTGACACCAGATCAGTTAGAGATCCTTAATTCGCCTATCACGGAGCCTGAGATCTGACGAGTTATCAAGGCTCTTCCAAACGGCAAGTCCCCAGGCCCTGATGGACTGCCGAATAGTTACTACAAGATTTTCTCCCAAATCCTTTCCCCGGCTCTAGAAGCAGTTTACTCTGACGCTGTGTCCTCTGCCTCGTTCCCCTCCGAAATGCTTAAGGCGTTTATAATTACCATCCCAAAACCTGGGAAGGACCCCACTACTCCAGCTAACTTTAGGCCTATTTCCCTATTAAATACTGACGTGAAATTATTTGCCAAAATTTTGTCTCATAGGCTTCTTCCGATCCTTCCATCTTTGATCAAACCGGAACAAACCGGGTTTACAAAGGGAAGGCAGGCGTCGGACGCCACTAGGAGGGTTGTTAATATTCTACACTATGCACGGTCCTGTCGGATGCCTTCTCTGCTGTTGTCCTTGGACGCGGAGAAGGCATTCGACAGGATACATTGGGGTTATATGTCCCAAATTCTTGGTAGATTTGGGTTCTCGGGTCCTATTTTGTCGGCAATCCTGGCTCTGTACTCCTCCCCCTGTGCCCAGGTCTACACCTCCAATATACTTTCCTCCCCTTTCCCTATATCCAATGGGACTAGGCAGGGTTGCCCCCTGTCCCCCTCCATTTTTAACCTTCTTATAGAGCCCCTTGCTGAAAAAATAAGAACACATCCTGGCATCCCGGGTTTTACGTTTTTAGACAAATCCCACAATATCAGTCTCTTTGCAGACAATGTCATTCTTTTCCTGTCCTCCCCACACTCTTCCCTCCCACATGCCCACTCTATCCTTAAAGATTTTAGTTGCATATCTTATTACAAAGTAAACTTCTCAAAATCCCTCATCCTAGGCCTAAATCTCTCCTCTCAACTCCAAATCAGTCTCCAAAACAGCTTTCCCTATACATGGTCAGAGTCAAGTATCCCCTATCTTGGCTTGCAAATCACATCTGACCCACCTAAATTAGCGGACTCTAACTATACCCCCTTAATCGACAAAATAGAAAATGACGCAAAGAGACTAACTAGAACAGAACTTACCTGGTCCGGTAGATTAGCGTCCTTTAAAATGCTTCTGCTCCCTCAAATACTGTACGTGTCTCATACGTTGCCCATCCCTCTTAAACATGCACACTTAAAAGCGCTTAACAGTATTCTTAGGAAATATATCTGGGGGGGTAGGCGACCTAGGTGCTCTAGACCCCTTCTAATCAAACATAGATCGGTGGGCGGAATGGGCCTGATTGACCTAAAGGACTACTGCAGAGCAGCCATGCTTACCTCTCTTAAATAATGGCTTTCTCCCCCACCTGATATACTCTGGTGTGGCATGGAACAGGCCCTTAGTGCAACCAGCGATCTGCGTATGCGTTTATTGCTGGATATTTGGAAACCCTTCCCCTTACACCATCTTGCACCTACACTTCAGGCTTCTTTACTTGCTTGGAGAGACTTTCATAGATTATCTACTACATCCTCTGAAGTCACAGAACTCCCTGTCCCTATAGGGATATTACATCACATAATCCCTAACACAGACTACACGAAAAGGGAAAGCCAGAGGCATTTCTCACATTGATGACCTATATCGGGATAATTCCCCTAAGTTATTTGAATCACTTAGAGAAGAATTCGGCCTGCTCTCTAGGGATCTTTACCGGTACTTACAAACATTGCATCTCCTCAAAGCATTAGGATCTCCCCACATACCTATACTAACCAAATTGTGGCAATTCTACACGAAATCTCCTCCCCCTACTAAAGGAATATCCCTTTTCTACTCCCCCTTTCAAAACAAACTTATTTTCACTAACTCACGACCCTACATTAAATGGTCGTCAGACTTTAACAAGAGTTTTGCTCCGTGTGAGTGGCAGAGGGCATTCCAAATGATTTATAAAGCCTCCAGATGTGTGAATCATTGGGAGCTTGCCCAAAAAATAGCCTTGAGATGGTACCTGACACCATACCTCATGGCGAAGTTCTCACCATCCAACTCCCCCTTATGCTGGAGAGGATGTGGAGAGATAGGCAACATTTCGCATATGTTCTGGTTTTGTAGACACCTCTCCAGTTTCTGGGGTAGTGTATTCCGCTGCATTTCGCGCATTACAGGGATTCTGACACCCTTGAACCCTGAGTTAGCAGTCCTGAACCTGGGTATCGAACACTTCCCCCCTTGCTGCCGAACAGTAGTTACACACATCCTACTGGCGGCTAGATTATTGATCACTAGAAATTGGAAATCCAACAGAACCCCCAATTTGTCCGAGGTGCTTAGTATCACCAGACAAAACTACATTTATGAATTATTACTTGCTGGCAGAAGTGGGACCCGAATGAGTTTTGACGGCCAATGGAAGGTCTGGGTTGACTGGTCCGAAACAGATAAATGAGTGAATAGATGTCTTTACTTGTTATTGATTACGGATATAAGTACGTAAATTTTATTTATTGCTGTATTTTATAGTAATAGTTAGCGTTTACCTTCTCCGTGTCCCCTCACCAGTCCGATGTCTCCGATTCTCTCACCTCTTTTCATTACTCCTTTTCTTTTCTTTTTCTCCCACTTTTCCTCTCTACTCTTCCCTTATCTTTTTCTCCTAATATCTCATATTGATTATATGAAGTCACATACAGTGGATTAACCTTCTGATCTTTTCCTTTCTCTTTTCTTGCTTTTAATACTATAAGAGTAAGACTACCATTTTATTTTTTTTTTTACCTGCATGATTACTATAATAAGCAATGTCTGTCACAAACGCTTGGATGTTTACCAATTACTTTATGTGATCTTTGTATTTGCTGTACTCATTTCCGTTTGTAAACATTTTTTTTTCAATAAAAACCAATTAAAAAAAAAAAAATTCTGCAACTAAATAACTTCTTGTACATCTCCGATGTGCGATCACAAGACCTCCTGGCTGACATCAGGAGGAAAACACAGCCCTTCCAGTTGTAATCCTTAGATTGGAGGAGAGCGGCGGGCAGTCACGTGACCTTATGCTGACAATGTAAAAGAAGGTATTTAGCTGTATGTTTTAAAAAAAAACAAAGACACTGAACAGTATATCTTCCAATTACAAATGGTTTTATCAGTCAGCCAGCTTCCTCCTGGGATCCCCGGAGGACTGGGGTGCCCAAATATCATGAGAAGGTACTTTTTTACGCTGTGCTGTGCTCATGAGATTTGGGATTCTAAGCTCTCCCTCTGCTGTGTGGAAATCGGATCTAAGTATGTAAGTGGATTGTGGCATTTTTATATGGGGAAGGGGGTGACTTAGTATATAATATTAGTTAAAGCCCAATTCAAGGCAACTAAAAAAGTAACCCTTGCAGTGGGGCTGCTCCTGCACGGCAAGAGTTTATTGTTTGTTAAACTCTAGGAGAACAATAAAAGAAGAATTTGTCCTGTTGGTCTGATGGTGGCTCTTAAGGCTAGTATCGACTGGAAAAGAAATTGGGGTGTCCATGGAATGTGGGGCACAAGAGTAATTCCCCTGTAAAGGGGAATTACCTCCAGTGCCTCCTGATTTGAATGGGTCTACCTTGTCTGGCCATTGGCTGGGAAGGCAGAGAATCCAAGGTGTCTGTACCCCCTGGGAGTTGGTCACCCCAGAGGTGATCTTTGCTACACTATGGGCCTGGGAAACCCACTGAGTAGAAAGGCACATGGCCAAGTCATTTGCTTTTTTATGCACAGCACCTCTATGGGCTAGGCTTTTTGGCTAAGTCACAAGCAATTTTGGCAACCAGGCCTAGCCAGTGCACCTGCACTGGCACTATTTATTTAATTTATTTTTCTGTACTATTTTGTCACTTTGCACTTTTGTTTGTGTTTCTTTCACTTGAATGGAAGGTGTAAGTCCTTGGGCCTACCATGAAGTCTAGGGAGAGTATGTGTAGCCATTAGGTTCCTTCTTCTTCTGAACTGTGGGGGTTCTCTCTTCAGGAGAGCCCCTCATCTATTAATCAATGGTTGGTGTCGGCTGACCCTGAGAAGAGGGGTCCTCCAGGCCTTTTGGCTAGGTGGACTATGTTTGAGCCTTACCCCTTTCAGGAGCCTTGTGTCCCAGGGGATCAAGTCCTGTTCCTTCAGGGGGTGGACTAGAGACACACTCTTAAGTGCACTTTTTTTGTGTGTATTTCACATGCAATTTTTTTGTATGCTTGTTTTTCGTTTTGCGCACCACCGTAATAAAAACAAAAACAAAAATTTGGAACACGGGGAGCCCTAATTTCTGGGGAGGAGAGGATCAGGTAGATAAAAGTGTTTCTTCTCTCCCCTAGACAAAGTATCAAATAACCCTTGCAGTGTAGAAACAGCCCCACTGCAAAGGGTTATGTAAAAATTTCCAGGAGTCAGGCTTTAAATACTATTTAATAACAGTACTACTGGTTGTCAAAATACTTAAACATTGCACCTTTACAGGTGTTCTATCAATCTCCACTCTATCTAAAATTAAAAATAAATTTACATTTAATTATACCTTAATTTTAACGGTGCTAATCATATTACATGGGTTGTGACAAACGGCATAGGACTGAATCAGAGGATGTTATAATTCAAATGTGCCTAGGACAGCATGATAAGTCCAAGCCTGAATCTCTTTAAATTTGATCATATTGTCTCTACTGTATAAAAGTAATTATCTAAAAATAAAAGCACCCTTTGTTGCAATAAATGCTACTGATGACCTTATCCGTGCCACTGTTATCATCCTCTTATGGTAGGTCAGATTAGTTGGCATTGAATGACAAACACAGTTAGATTATTTTACTCTCCTTAAAAAGAAACATTAGTGAAAACCAGACACCACAGTTAATTTGTGCAAAGAATTGGGAATTCAGTAGAACAAATTACCTCTCCATCTAGAAGAAATTTGCAGTTATTGTATTCCTTTAAGTGGCAAATATATATCCTAAAATAGGCCATCAGGTAGAACAGATTAAGGCGTTTCTTATAAAGCACGCACCAAAAAAAGGAATTATTAGGTTCTATAAACTATTACACTTTTCTTTCAGCCTCACAAATAGAGGCGTGATTCACAATATTTATCCTGTAATATACATCATTGCTAGTATATACTCTCATAGGCCGCAATGATTTTTGCTGTCTATTGATTAAATGCACACAGTGATTGAGATGCTATGCTACTTGGAGACATTGCCAGATACAACTATTTTATTATTTACAAGCATAGCCTTGTACTTGTTTTCCAGAGAAAAATAAATGTGGCTTTCGTACATGACTCCATATCTTATTATTTGATATGTAATTCAGGCACTGGAGGGAGAGAAATACTTCTGTAATGGTTTGTGGGGGGAAATACACAGCACAATATAGGAAAGAAGGGAAGGTGCTAGTATCCCCCTGGTCATGGGCAGCGGATTCTGCTAGAGTTTATGATGACTAAATATACAAGGGGATTAAAATCTGTTATCGCTGTATAATCATATTTACCACCAATATTATCTCATTGCTACCAGTTTCCTAACAAGTCAAACGTGGGAATCATTTTAACCTTACAAAATAATAAGCTAAATTCTTGAAGCTTTACACATAGCTAAGGATCTTTACTTGGACTCAGCTTAACCTCCCTGGCAGTATGATTATTTCAGATTTTAGGTGCTGAAAGTGGTACCATTATTTTGCATGGAAATTTGGCGTTTTATATTGTCCTGTAATTCTTAGGAATAACTCACTTAAATCTGTCCAAACCAGATCCTAGTAGACATCCCGGGTATGATATCCGGGTAAGTTTGAAAAATGAAATCATAAATTATAATATAATAAATAACTATAAATAATTATACCAAATAATAATATAACAATAATAAAAAGATATTCAATAATGTAATCAAATCAAAAACACTGAAATTTGCTCAGTTGCAGAATTGTCACTGTCATCACTTTTCAGTATTTGATGACGGATCTCCCCACAAATCGATATCGCTAAATTCTGCGAGTGATTCCAATTTATTATCCATGTTTTCTAGCTGGTCTAAAACCATTTTTGATGTAAAGGGACAGTTTTGTTTGCTATGGACAATCTCCAGTTTCCAGGCATAAAGAACAGTTTTTATATTATAAAACTGCATGCAGCACACTGGACAGAACACTAGGGACAAAGGGGATGTGAAATAATTACATACAGCAATGTAATCTGTAAGATTACATTATACTGTATGTAATGTGTGTGTTTCACTTTTTTAATTTGGCGCCGTTCTCCATCCCCGTGCGTCGCAACGCTCGCAGGGAACGGACCCCGGCGATGTGATATATCGAGCGGAGGACGGCTCGCTCATACAGCAGGGGGACATCGCTGGATCCAGGGGACAAGGTAAGTAACCTCTTCCTGGATTCAGCGATGCAGTCCCAAGTCTGGCTCGGGGTTACCGCTAATGGTACTAAATATTCACCCCAAACCAGACTCTGGAATACCACCAGGGGGGCTAAAATAACTGTAATTTAAAAAAATAAAGATTAATAAATAATACTACCTTAATAGTAATAATAATAATTATTATTATTATGATAATTATTATTATTATTATTATCATTAATAATAATAATAATAATAATAATAATAATAATAATAATAATGACTTAGGTGTGTTAGCTGTAAGAATCAAGTATATTGTAGTAATGCCCCAATGTCTAGTCATGTCCATATATAGAATATGTATATGTGCTTTGTCAAACCCCAAACCTTTTTAGAATACAAATGTATACTGTTCTGACAAAACACAGTAGGCTGCAGATTCACTGTGCATCATGACCATTAGCACACAATGGCCATTTCACATAAAGGCAACTTAAAATTGAATAATCATAACACAACCCAATAACAAATCTGTTATTGGGGTTATTTGGGGTGCTGATTCATAAAATTATATTGGCTATACTGCATCAGCTCTAGTTTCTGTGGTGGAATTTATATAATTTTCTTTGTCAGTTTTTAAGAGGATCTTGCTGATCAACTTGTTCTTCTGTTACCTAGTTTGTGTGTTTTTTTTTTTTATCAAATACTTTTAATTAAGTTAACATTTTTACACTCATAGGGACAAAACATATAACAAATTTCCTTACAAAACAAGACAATTAAAAAAGAAAATTCCTAAGGAATGTTAATGTTACAACACAATCAGTAATTCAGTTAAGTTTCCCACCATAGACCCATCATAGAACAGCATCACTATCAGCAGAGTCGGGGAGATCGTCCACACTAGTGGAGACTACATATGGGCAAGATAACCAAGAGAATTTGATTTTATTAAATGTATTCATACAACGCCTGTGTTTATAAGTGTAGCACACCCCTTTAGGGACTGCAGATGAACTGGATTACCCCACTCCTATACAGCCAGGCACACTAAATGTTCACAAGCACCCAGAGTCAAAGAACAGTCAGTGACTTTGTTTTTGGTATTTATTGAGGGTTAATAACTTGGATAGGAATGGGGAGTTATGGGATGCCCACTTGACTTCAGCAAAACTTCAACAACTTCAGGGACATTCTTCCTGTATACAGCCATATACATTCTCCTTTACTTTCCTCTTGCATACACTTGCCTGCTGTAACTGAATCACTGCAGATGATCTGACAGACTCCCAGTTAGATTTAGCAAAAGCACTTTAGAGGCAGGAACTCATAGCCCCTTGTGTAATACAAATGTAGTGAAACAGCTTGTAACTTTTCCTCTGTGGCTACTGATCCCAGCACCACCTCTTCAGACACTGCCAACCCACCTGGATGCAACTGCCCCTTTCTCTAGCCCTCCAAGCTAACTCTCCACACCAGCCCACCCGGCTGACTCTCAGGAGATCTCTTAGGGAAGGAGGAAGATTTAAGCACACCGCTGTCTTAAGGGAGACTGGCTATATGTGGCAGTCTCCCCCCTTGTAGTTCCCAACAGGGCTGTTCCCTACTCACTGTCTCTCTCTCTTGCTCCGGTGCTTCCAGGAAAGCCTATTCTCATGTGTTGTTGGCAGGATCCTTCCAGCACCCGAGCCCAAGGCAGGACAGCCCCCCAGTCTAGGGGGTACACCTGAGGATCACTGATAGCCTCCTCAACACTGCATCTCCACCTTCCACTGACTGCTCCTGCTGGCATGGCCCATGTCTATTTATGGAGTGGTCTCAGCCCCCTGCCAGCCTACCTCTGAGGATTGGCTGTGGATCCATAAATATTCAAGGCAGCTCCTCCTAACCTCCACTCACTAATTCTAGAAGCTTCTCTAACCTTCTAGACCAGTGGGAGGCACCAGAGAGCTGCAAGGATGAGTCATCTAGCCCTAAATTTCACTGAACCCTGAACCAGATTCCATAGCTCAGGCTTAGCCCTGAGCTAAATTATAATTTACCTACTCTACTTCTAGCACACACTAGACTAGAGGGTGTTACATAATTAAGCCACTCTCTATCCAGCACAGCATTCACCGCCATATACCACTGGACACAAGTTGAAGGGTTAGAAGACAGCCAAAGTTGACAAATGAACTTACAGGCATTAAATAACAAATGGGTAAATAACATTTTCTGAAAAAATAATGGCCAGGCCTACAGGAATATGGGCAAATATAGGATTAGGAGTCAATTGGATTAAACAAAGTTCCAATAAAATACAAAATACATCTATCCAGTTTTGAAATAACTTACGAATTAATGTGCCCGTATGCATACTACAATGAGAGCAATTAGGTGAAGGTTGACAACCCCAAGAAAAAGGGGTATATATTACTCTATGGAGTATGAAATGCTGTGTCAGTTTTTGGGAGAGGGAAAGCAAAACTTCTGGTAGGAGCTTTAACACTGCTGTCTATTGACCCTTGTTTAGATATATTTTGATTCCATTTCTGTCTGCATTTAATCTAGGTTTTAAAGCTGACTTCCCACATTTCAGGCTTCATATAGACCTTTTTAGAATCAGACAGTGTCACCGCCATAGAAAGAATGTTCAAAAAATGTAAATATATGGGAACCAAATGAGTCGGAGACTGTAATGCATGGCAAAGTTGTAGATACTGAAAAAATACTCTTTTGGACAAGTGATACCAGTCTACAGTAAGGTCAAATAATAGCATAGTACCTCCCTTATACAAGATTTACAAGACAAGTTTGTTTCGAGCACTCAAAACCAATATGTTTATTTACTTCTGGAAGATTAAAATTATTCCAGATAGGCATCTAATGCGTGTAGACTGTATGACCAATAGTAACAGGCACAGCCTCCCAAACATTAGGTATCAACAAAAAAGTTGGGGAGGAACGGTGCGCCAAAAAATGCCCTGTCTCCAGCAAGGAAACAAGGAGGTTCTTAGACAAAGATGAAATAAGAATTCTCTGAATTGGATCATGAAGGTCAATTTGCACCCACCCTGCCATCTGTTGCATCTGAGATGTCAAAAAATATAAACTAGCACTGGGAACCACCAACCCACCAACCCACCAACAGGAAGCTGTAAAGCACTTAGATGAATCCTGGCCTTCCCATATTTCCATATGAGTTCTCAAAATAACGTATCTATCTAAATATGCTTTGGCGTAGTTTGTGTTCTTGAGTACAAGTTAGCAGATACAGTTAGGCCGCGTACACACGGGCGGATTGTCTGTCCAACTTAGTCCGCTGAACCGTGTTTCAGCGGACAATCCGCTCGTGTGTGGGCTTCAGCGGACTTTTTCAGCGGACAATCTGATGAACAAAGTCTTACGGAATTTCCATAAGACAGTCCGTTCAAACTTGGTTTTGTCCGTCCAAACTTGGTTTCAGCGGACAGTCCGCTCGTGTGTAGGCAAGTTGGACGGACTAAGTATGGCGCATGCTCAGAAAGGATTTACACGGCCGAAGGTTGCATTGCAGTGTATAGGACGTCGTTTTTCTAGTTCCGTCGTACGTGATGTACACGTCATCACGCATGCTTTCAGAGGACTGTCTGCTCATCGTGTGTGGTCAAGTCCGTTCATGCAAATTTTGAACGGATTGTCTGTCGGATTGTCTGACGAACTTAGTTGGGCAGACAATCCGCCCGTGTGTACGCGGCCTTAGTCCTTTACATACGAACCTTCAAGTTGCAAATTTTCAAAGAAACAAACGTGTTTGCATGTCCAATCATGTGAATTAGTTCACATTTCTGGCATACATTCCTAAAATTTCCCTATAAGTGGTTGTGCTTCTATGTACTTTACTCTATACAGTACTGTAATTTTATTTCAATCATTTTTTTCCATGTATCATTTGTGTGAAATGTGTTATAATCCTAGTACAGTGTCATTTATTGGGTCCATCATGTTGGTTGGCTACCTAAGCTAACTTTGTTGCACTTACAAACAAATTGGACTTACAAACGTGCTCTCGGAACAGAAATTGTTTGTATGTAGGGAACTTACCATATAATGAGAGTGTTTACATACTTCCAACTGTAATTTTACATCAGAAACATTGGATTCTAAAGTTTAAGTTATTAACTGTATTATAGTTATGATTGCATAGAAGGTGAGTGTTACTTTGCCCTCATATTGTTTCATTTTTGTACACTGAGCATCCTAGAGGTTATTGCTACTTTCCGACTGAATCATGCTGACGTATTTTGCTATATTTATATCCTGATTTTTGATGAGCGATCAGAGTGAAGAGTGGTGTATGGCACTGATGGTGTATCTGAAAAGCTAGAGCTGAGTAGGCCAGACACGCATACTGTGGCAGTCCTGGTGAAAAAAACTAGAGTTGTGAGGGAAGAATTGGTGCTAATTTTAGAATCAGGGGGGTCAAATATAGCCAGGAACAGGTCTAACATTTGGGGCACCAAAATGTTTGTTGGCCTTAGTGGTCTCAGACTCAAAAGCTAATGCTGATTCCAACAGAAAGGTGTCAGAACACACAGTGCATTGAAGTTTGTGGTGGGGCTGCGTAGCCATAGACCTATCCAGGTTCCCATGGTGGCCCGTGTCCACAGCCAAAAGTGCCAACAATGAGCATGTTAGCATCCGAATTGGGCAACGGAGCAATGGAAGAACAAGCCTGGTCTGATGAACTTAAGAATGGTTTAAGGAACACAACAAGGAGTTTGAGGTATTCATTGGCCTTCAAATTCTCCATATCTCAATCCAGTCAGTCATCTGTGAAATGTGCTGGAAAGACAAGACCGACCCATGAAGGGCCCACCTCGCAAAACACACAGGACTTAAAGGATCTGCTACTGATAGCTTGGTGCAAAATACCACAGCATACCTTCAGGGGTCTGGTGAAGCCCCTGCCTTGATAGGTTATGGTAGGTCATCATATTGTTATGGCTGATCAGTGGTACTGGTACTGGTACTAGTACTGGTTTAGACCTAATTTTGCCTTCAGAACTGCCTTAAATCCTTGTGGCAAAGATTCAACAAGGTGTTGGAAACATTCCCCAGAAATGTTAGTCCATATTGTTGTCATGATAGCATCACGCAGTCGCTGCAGATTTGTCGGCTGCATATCCATGATACAAATCTCCTGTTCCACCACATTCCAAAAGTGCTCTATTGGATTGAGATCTGGTGACTGTAGAGGCCATTGGAGTACAGGGAACTCATTGTCATGCTCAAGAAACCAGTTTGAGATTATTTGAGCTTTGTGACATTGTGCATTATCCTGCTGGAAGTAGCTATCAGAAGATGGGTACACTGTAGTCATAAAGGGATGGACATGGTCAGCAACAATACTCAGGTAGGCCATGGCGTTTAACAAGTTGCTGCCCACCCACCATCAAACGGCGCCTCTGTCATTTGATAGTCGGTGGGCGGCAACTGAATAAACGTCACAGCCTACCTGAGTTGCGACGGTGCAGCTCTCGTTCTGGCTGGACATCATATGAAAAAAATAAAAAACTCAGCAGTGATTAAATACCACCAAAAGAAAGCTCTACTTGTGTGAAGAAAATAATACAAATTTCACATGGTTACAGTGACGTATGACCGCGCAATTGTCATTCAAAGTGTGGCAGCTCTGAAAGCTGAAAAATGGCCTTGGCAGGAAGGGGGTCAAAGTGCCCTGTCATGAGGTGGTTAAACGATGCTCAATTGGTACTAAGGGACCCAGAGTGTATACCAAGAAAATATCCCCCACACCATTACACCACTCGCCTGAACTGGTGATACGAGGCAGGGTGGATTCATGCTTTACTCCAAATTCTGACCCTATTATCTGAATGTCGCAGCTGAAATCGAGACTCTTCAGAATGTTTTTTCAGTCTTCTATTGTCCAATTTTGGTGAACCTGTGGGAATTATTGCCTCAGTTTCCTGTTCTTAGCTGACAGGAGTGGCACCCGTTGTGGTATTCTGCTGCTGTAGCCCATCTGCTTTAAGATTTAATGTGTTGTGCATTTGTTGTGGTTTCTGTGCTGAGAGAGTGCTTACTGTGTGCATACAGTACAGTGATTGAGCTGTAGCAGACAGCTCCTGGTCTCTGTTTATGATCAGGACAGGAGGCAGCAAGACAAGCTCCCAGTCATGTGACCACTGTGACAGTCAATCATAGTAATAATCTAAACATGATTAGGAAGTTTGTCTTGCCTGCTTACAATAAGACCCAGTTGAAAGGCTGCTGGAAGCAAATGGGAAGGTGTTAAACATTCTCTTCTCTTTGAAAAACAAAAGTAAAAATTGTTTGCTTAATACTTTTTAAATCCGGTAATTTCAGGCACATCACACTTATGGGAAATTGTAATTCTGGGTTCGGCAACCCAACATTTATTTTATTTTTTTACTATATTCTGAAGCTATTTGCATTTCTTGCTTATCAAACAATAATCAATGTTTTGTTAATATTAATATTTAGCTGTTACGTACATTATCAGCAGACCCTTTGCTGTGATTTTTCAATGATTTGTTTTATTTTTTATTATTCAGCATCATCAGTCTCCATACAGAGAACATTGAACAAGTTACATTTGTCCCTTGTTCCTCAGGAATGTATCACCTAATGATCGTATAACAGTCAGACATACATACACTAAATATGACCTGACTGGTTGAAAGCTGATAAACCTTTTAGCATTAGGCTATGAAAAGAAACCAGAGCACCTTAGGGAAATGCACATAAACAAAGGGAGAACATGCAATCTTCAGAGACAGTAAGGCTAAGGGGTTGATTTACTAAAACTGGAGTGAAAATTCTGGTGCAGCTGTGCACGGTAGCCAATCAGCTTCTAACTTCAGCTTGTTCATTTAAGCTTTGTCGAAAAAAATCTGGAAGCTAATTGGTTTCTATGCAGAGCTGCACCAGATTTTGCACTCTCTAATTTTCATAAATCAACCCCAAATTTGCTAAAGGACTTTACTTCTGTTCATTCTTTTCATCTTCACATGACTGAGTTTTAAAAGTGGACACAGTTATAATTCATTGAGTGCAAATTCTTAACTCCTTTAGTAAATCAGTCTCACTATGTCTGCTGGCAGAGCACAGTGCTGCTTGGCCACTACTAACCATTAGGCCAGCGCTTTCCTTGCATGTGAAACTTGTCAAGAGCTTCAGGGCAAGTTCAGTTCTTCTTCTTCAAAAAGGTCTCTAATATGATAACAGTCTTTCTGAGATGTTAATGCTGCATTAAACATCTGCATAATAGCTTAGTGGTTAGCACTAGAGCAATGCAGCACTAGGGTATACAATTTGTGTTCCAACCAAGACACTACCTGCATGAAGTTGCATGTTCTCTCTGTGCTTGTGTGGAGTACTTGTACGGAGTGCTTGTACAGTATGGAGTTCTTGTATGGAGTGCTCGTACAGTATGGAGTTCTTGTAAGGAGTGCTCGTACAGTATGGAGTTCTTGTATGGAGTGCTTGTACAGTATGGAATTCTTGTATGGAGTTCTTGTACAGTATGGAGTTCTTGTATGGAGTGCTTGTATGGAGTTCTTGTATGGAGTGCTTGTATGGAGTTCTTGTATGGAGTGCTTGTATGGAGTGCTTGTATGGAGTGCTTGTGTAGAGTGCTTGTATGGAGTGCTTGTGTAGAGTGCTTGTATGGAGTGCTTGTGTGGAGTGCTTGTATGGAGTTCTTGTAAGGAGTGCTTGTGTGGAGTGCTTATATGGAGTTCTTGTATGGAGTGCTTGTATGGAGTGCTTGTATGGAGTGCTTGTATGGAGTTCTTGCATGGAGTGCTTGTATGGCTTGCTTGTATGGAGTGCTTGTATGGAGTGCTGGTATGGAGTTCTGGTATGGAGTGCTTGTATGGAGTTCTTGTATGGAGTGCTTGTATGGCTTGCTTGTATGGAGTTCTTGTCTGGAGTGCTTGTATGGAGTTCTTGTGTGGAGTGCTTGTATGGAGTTCTTGTGTGGAGTGCTTGTATGGAGTTCTTGTATGGAGTGCTTGTATGGAGTGCTTCTGTGGAGTGCTTGTATGGAGTTCTTGTATGGAGTGCTTGTATGGGGTGCTTGTATGGGGTGCTTGTATGGAGTGCTTGTGTGGAGTGCTTGTGTGGAGTGCTTGTATGGAGTTCTTGCATGGAGTGCTTGTGTGGAGTGCTTGTATGGAGTTCTTGTATGGAGTGCTTGTATGGGGTGCTTGTATGGAGTGCTGGTATGGAGTTCTTGTATGGAGTTCTTGTATGGAGTGCTTGTATGGAGTGCTTGTATGGAGTGCTTGTATGGCTTGCTTGTATGGAGTGCTTGTATGGCTTGCTTGTATGGAGTGCTTGTATGGAGTTCTGGTATGGAGTGCTTGTATGGAGTTCTGCAGTGCTTACAATGCTTGCATGTAGTACTCTGATTTCCTCCCACATTTCAAAGACATGCTAGTAGAGTAATTGTCTTCTATATAAATTGGCCCTAGTGTACACATGTGAGATAGGGACTGGAAACTCCACAAGAGAAAGGACTGATGTAAATTGTCAGTGCTATATAAATACCTGTAATAAATAGGTGGATTTTACTTTGTGGTATCAATTCTTTCTCCGTGTTAGTTATTTTAATTCTGTTCATTATGCTATCTCACAGTATTTTTTCCATCACAACACACACATATACTGTATAAATATCACTTCAATATGCAACAATTATTATTACAGATGAAATAGGTAATTTATCATTGAAACCCTTTCGACAGATACCCATGCAATCATTTTTGTATATATTATTATTATTATAGAGGATTTATATAGCACCAACAGTTTACACAGAGTTTTAAAAAAAATGAAGGCAGTACAATTACAATACAATTCAAAACAAGAGGAATCAGAGGACCCCAATTAGTAATGCTTACATTCTAAAAGGGAGGGTCAAGTGATAAAAGGTAACTGTAGGGGATGAGTCGATCGAGACAATTAATCCTCAGTTTTTAGGTGGAGGTAGATGGGTTGTCAGGGAGGTGTATAGTGTAAGCAAATAGCAATTTTTTTTCCTGCATCCACAGGTTGTAGGATAGAAATTAGCTTTATTCTCCCATCAACATTAGGCAGTGTTGATGCAGGAATGCCTCCTGCTGGGCCATTGTCTTCTCCCAGCAGGGGAAGACAGTGATTATTGCAAGCGGCTATAGCAGCCACTTGCGATAATCATAAGCGAATCCGGCAATTTGTACATTCAGCCTGCCCATTAATGGTTTGAATCTCAGCCGGTTCCTCAAACCCTGTATGGCTGGCCTAAGAAAGTCACACAGATTGGGATAAAGAGTTCCAGAGGATGGGAGAGGCTCTGGAGAAGTCCTGGAGACTTCTTCAGAGAGGGAGATAGAGAACAAGAGGTCTTAAGAGGAGGCAAGAGAAGGGTTTGATTACTATTTTAGGACAAGCTTTGTGATGTAGCAGGGGGCAGTGTTGTGGATGGTTTGTAGGTTAATATTTTTGGTTTGTTTGTTGGGTGACCAGAAGCCAGAGGAGGGATCGGCAGAGAGGGATAACAGACATTGAGTGGTTGGCAAGGTGGATGAGTCTGGTCACAGCATTTATGATGGTCTAAAGAGGGGATAGGCAAGCCAATAAGGATGGGGGTGGAGGAGGAATAAATAAGTCGATATAGCAGGAAGAATACAGGTAAGCTAATGAGGCGGAAGTTGGTGAAGGAGTAAATTTACACACAAATTACATAAAAAAATTGCATTGTATAATATAAAATGTAGGTTTAAGTTCAACTGATCCTTGTAGTAAATTCTTCGCTGATTAGAAAACATAACTTTGGATCATAAAATAAGCATGTAATGCAGGGTTTTGCAAGTACTGTAAAGAACGTTGAGCTCAGGAGTAAATATTGGGGAAATTCAATAAAGCTGCTGCGCCACTTTTCTCAGCATCAATCCCTCTTGTTAATGTATTGCACCAAATTCATATTTTTGGTTCTGACAGCTACTCATGCACCAAAATAAGGTAGTTCTAAAATGCTCCACTTTTACATTGTGGTGCAATGAATGTGCCAAATTGAAAATAAAATATTGACAGTTCATATCTTACAAAAGTGGAGCTAAGTAAGACCAACTCTCTTTTGGCGTGCAGAGAAACAAACTGATGCAGACAGAAGTAACTCCTGATCCTGCCAGAAAATAAGTGAGCTTATTATTCCTCTGCTGTGCTGAAATCTCAAGAAGGCTTGTCAGCCCTGCCCAGTTCTCCTCTGTAAACTACAAAACACTCTCCCTATGTTAAGGAGATAAGAAAAGGAGTATGTGTTCTGTATTCCAAATAAGCCTATGGTGACCACACTAACAACACTGCTCTTCCATAGATACAGTACAAAGTAGTGGCTAAGATCAAGTGTAGTAACTGTTCTTATCAGTTGCCAAAGGAGGCGCTGTGCTACTCCTATAGAGAGGGGAGGGCTAGTGCTTTCAATGGTGTAACTTGCACCTGGAAGGACGGTTTTGGTAGGGTTCACACCATGCTCCCGACAGATACTGGGGACTGGTGCATGTTCAAGTCTGAGCCGTCCGGAAGGGGGCCCCTGGGGAGGATGGGTGCTTCTATTGATCTGACCCAGAGGGTCGGTTACCTGGCCTTCTGGCCTGGATTGGGGTAGTTCTAGCCCCAGACAGTTTTTCGGGAGGGAACGCTGGCTCCTCTCTAGCTGTGGGGGAGGAGCGGCTAGTACTTCCCAAATGTAATTAGGTAGGGGTGATGAGATCGGGGGTTGAGCTTGTGGATGGGCAGGCTCTCCCCGGGCTTCCTGAACTTCATACCTTCCTGACTGGGGTGGGGGCTGCTGTCGTCTGGGCTGTTGGTCAGGGCGGTCTTGAAAGTCTATGGAGTATGTGCCCCTGGAGTGGCAGTCCAGGGGTGCCATAAAATCACTGTGAGTGAGGGTCACTTTGATTTTGGGCACCAAGGTCACTGCACCATAACACGCTTTTTTAGCACTTGCCTCTTGGGCCGAGCCTTTTGGCTGGGACCAGAGGAATTTTTTATTCCTGGCCGGAGGGCCTAGTCATTGTGTTGCACAATGGCGACCTTTTTCACTCTCCTCTCCACTTATTCCTCCCCCACTTTATTTAATTTATTTCCTTTGTTTGTGTGTCACGTTTTTATGTTTGTCACTGCACCGTGTGATGAGTAGGATTGCAGGGCCTGTCCTGAAAGTCTGGGGAGGGGGTGGACATGGCCTTCTGGCTTAGATCGCCCATTCCCTTCTGGGGTTTCCCTTCAGGGGAGCCCTACCTAGTACTTGGGTGGGACTGTTTCGGCAGACCTTCCAAAGAAAGGGGTCTGTCTGGTTTCGGCCAGTCAGACCAAGTTTTAAGCACCCTTGTCCCTGTCAGGAGCCTAATGCCCCAGGGGATGCAGGTCAAGGCCTTGTGTACCCGTTGCACTTTTTTGTGTTCACTCCCTACGTGTGTGCACATTTTTTTGACACCGGGTGACATTTTTGAGTGTGTTTTGCACGCCACAGGCTTTCAATCAAAAACAAAGTAGTGTTGTCACCCTAAGACAGGAAGTGTGTTAATGGTAGAATCACCAGGTTTAAATGCAGAAAAATTTGTACATTTAGTGTGTGTGTGTGTGTGTTTGTGTGTTTGTGTGTGTGTGTGTGGGGGGGGGGGGGGGTTAGATACACCCCCCCCCCCCCCCCCTCCAGGCAGTCAAAAAGAACAAATTTGTTTTAAAGCTGGCCCTTTAAGAAAAACAAAAGTCCTTAAGCGCACTGTGTTCGGATTCCGGACACAGCCTGATGCCGGACACATTGCACCTATGGGAAGCACCATGTCTTTGCAATCACGAGATTGCAGACGTGGTGCTTCATTTGCGGGCGTTTAGGCCGCCTCGGGGCGCTTTGTGAAGCGCCGAGTAGCTTCCGCCCATTCGTAGTATATCTTACTACGGCCGGGTGGTTTGATTGTCCTCTGAGATGATGTCACTTCCTGTTTTCTCTCTCCAATTGCGCCCAGGAGAGAGGAACCAGAAAGTATGAAAAGACATCGCTGGAGAGGACAACACACTGCAATGTAAGAAAGGGGGGGTTTGATGTGAGGCTGCTGCAACTTGGTGGGACACATGCTGCTGCAACTTGGTGACACATTCTGCTACAACTTGGGGACACATTCTGCTGCAACTTGGTGACACATGCTGCTCTAACTTGGTGACACATGCTAACTTGGTAACACATTCTGCTGCAACTTGGTGACACATGTTGCTGCAACTTGGTGACACATGTTGCTGCAACTTGGTGACACATGCTACTCTAACTTGGTGACACATTTTGCTGCAACTTGGTGACACAGGCTAACTTGGTAACACATTCGGCTGCAACTTGGTGGGACACATGTTGCTGCAACTTGGTGGGACACATGCTGCTGCAACTTGGTGACACATGATGCTGCAACTTGGTGGGATACATGCTGCTGCAACTTGGTGACACATGATGCTGCAACTTGGTGGGAAACATGCTGCTGCAACTTGGCAGGACACATGCTGCTGCAACTTGGTGGGACACATGCTGCTGCAACTTGGTGACATATTCTGCTGCAACTTGGTGGCACCTGCTGCTGCAATTTGGTGGGACGCATGCTGCTGCAATTGGTGGTGACACATGCTGCTGCAATTTGGTGGGACACATGCTGCTGCAATTTGGTGGTGACACATGCTGCTGCAATTTGGTGGGACACATGCTGCTGCAATTTGGTGGTGACACATGCTGCTGCAATTGATGGTGACACATGCTGCTGCAATTTGATGGGGACACATGCTGCTGCAATTTGGTGATGCCACATGCTGCTGCAATTGATGATGACACATGCTGCTGCAATTGATGGTGACATATACTGCTGCAATTTGGTGATGACACATAATGCTGCAATTGATGGTGGCACAGGCTGCATTTGGTGGGACACAGGCTGCATGTAAGGAGGGACTCCGCTGGGGACCCCAGACAATGTCTATGAGGACAAAACGCGTCGGGAGGACTCCACTGCAGCCAATTTTTATTTGAAAAGCGCTTGATTCACTTCTCAAATGTGAGTTTGTTACTATTTTTATTAAATTTTGCTTTTTTAAATGGTGTCAAACTATATGGCCCCATCTTCTTATTTCATGTGTCCAATATTTTGAACTGGAGTTTTACACAATCGGAGAAAACCTATCATCATCAATTATATGGGCGGAGAGACCAGTTGATGTTTCCCAGAAGATCCAATTGGCATGAGTTCGCACTTCTGCTGGTATCACAAAAAGCCCGTATGACCGTTTGAATATATATTCTTTTGGGTCCTATACATTTGGTAAGCCCGCATCCACAGCGGTGGTGGGACTGTCACGGGGTGTCTGCATGCTATTCCTTTAAGAGCGAAGGTGGATTGATAATTTGACTACACACGTGGGATTCGATTATTTTCACCATACAAAGAGACTATATATTTATATCAACAAACTGTGTTGTTTTATTGATTATTGTTCGTTTTTATACAAATACATTATATGTGGTAAATGTCATATAGACATATTTAATGCACAACCTTTTCAGGTAAATGGTTCATTAGCACCAGTTTAATACTCATTCAGATTAATGTTCTCACCATAAGGAACATTGGCATATCCCTTGGTGGTTGTACACAGGGGTCACTTTATAGGTTATTTTTTTGTCACATTTTTTACTTTTTCGTTTAAGCGCTACACATTTATTCAGACTCCGCTGGGGACACCTGATGGCATCTGGTGGCAGGTGACATGGCTAGTGACACTGATTCTGCATTATGATGAGTTGAATGATTTCATTTTATATTACAATGTTATAATTAAAATAATGCGCTTCAATCATCCTGACACCATAACAACCATGGTGCCGGTGTCTTGTAAAATAGTGTCCTCCATCAGATGCTGTCCCCTGCGTACTGCGCATGCGCAGTACACAGGAACACACATTCCGAAAATTGCCGAGGACGAACGGCGCCTGCGCCGTGAGTCCAGGTTCTATCCCCACTATCCAAGTGGACATAGAGTTAGAATAAAAAAGAGCCGAGCGGAGCGAGGCCGAGCCCGAAGCGTGGCGAGCGAAGCTCGCCCGCGAGGGGCCCTCTAAAATTCACTACCCTATGTCCGCTTGGATAGTGGGGCTACCTCCTCCAATCACGGCGCAGGCGCCGTTCAACTTCGGAGTTTTTCCGAAGCTTCGGCTGCTCCGTACTGCGCATGCGCAGTACGGAGCGGACAGCATTTGATGGGCGGACTGTATTAGGCAGAACACCGGGATGATTGAAGTGCTAACACCAGGTGTTTGGAATATCTTTATCTACTGATTGTTAAACTTTCTAGAATACACATATTTCTATTGTTGTGTAGGATCTGTCCCTGCTGTCCCTCCATCCCTCTCTCCCTTTCCCTCTGTCCCTCGTTCATCTGAGACACTAACCACACCACCTTAGAGCCACGTCCACTATTTCACTAAAACCACGCCCATTTTCACAAAGGAAGGACAGGGTCTGGCGCCCCCCCCCCCCATCCTAAACTTCACCAGCAGCCACTGCGATTGACTTCTATTTAACCAGTCTGTTGAAACATTTCCACTCGATCAGGGCTGCAGGCTATAACTTGCAGCACCGACCTATGTTCACTGATGGCGGGAAAGTCTCCTTGTTGTCAGAATACAACAGCAGGGAGGATTCCTTTTTCCACTTCTAGTGTGTGGATGGGGGAATCAGGTCAGTTCTTCTTTCGTTCAACCCAGTAGTTGGCTAGATTTACTGTTGAAAAACCTTTCTTCTATACTGGAATAGGGCAAGGAAGGATTTGAAGCTCTCTGTGTCCCCATAACCCTGCTTCCACCAAGCTCTTGATGTAATGCTGAACATCAGATTTAAATGCTGGCATCTTAAATAATAAGAATTTTGAAATTCAGCAGCTCCTCTTTGACCTCTGGCTAATGAAGGCAATTGTTGATTGCAGAAATCTGTAAATAACTTGGCCAATTGTTCCATGTTTTTACTGGTATGTGCGTGTGTATGTATTTTTTCTCTTGGGTTTAATTGTTATCACTTGAACTTGTAACTACCCCCTAGTGCTAATTGAGAATTGCTTCTTTGTTCAACATAGCTTTTCCGTACTTAAGACTAAGTATGATTGACATTATCTACAGCCTGGTTTCCTCTTCTGATTGGTCTTGGAGCTGGGGAGGTTCAAAGGTTTGAAGGAACAATTGTTGGACCTGTAAGTAACAGCTGTAAGTATTTTACATTGTTATTTTCCGCTGGCTTGTAATGCCCGTAAACCAAAGTATGGGACATTTCTTTGACCTCATATGTTAGCCAGAAGCTACACCATGAATGCCTAGGGATTGTTTCATATACAGTAGGTTGTGCTGAGCCTGATCATTAACACTAATAACTTCTTATGAGCTGCAAGGAAATGATTTTCTTTTGAACAGCCCTAGGACCACCATCACTCCTCCTCATTGCTGCCTCCACGTTTCATGTGGTGAGCCACATATCTGTTTTGCCCACATGTTGATGATCAGGATGCGATTAAAATAATGCAGCCATGCAGTAATGGCTAGAGAAGGAAATAGTCTAAACATGACACCGCAGTCTGACAACAAGTGACAAAACCACAGATCTTTAGCTGGAGAGAGGAAGGCTGATTTACACCACAACTTTGGCGCCAAAAGAAAACAATGCCCGCCAGTAATACATTTCATTTTGGGTTTGCTCCTACTGGATTGCTAAGATAATGTTTTAACAATGCTTTTCTTCTTGAATTGAAGGTATCTAATATTATTTCCTTTTCCAAAGTCCTGAAAATAATAGAATCACTAGCAGAATTTGGACCAATTAAGGGGTTAACAATAGAGCGATAATGAACTCTTTGGGGTTGATTCACTAAAGGCAAATAGACTGTGTACTTTGCAAAGTAAAATTGCACTCTGCAAGAGCAGTTGCACCAGAACTTAGTAAATGAGCAGAAGCTCTGCTGACTTCCATCATCCAATCATGTGCAAGCAAAAAATGCTTTTTTTAAATTTTCCTTGGAGGTGATTGAGTGTTCTTGACAAAGTGAATTTTCCCCTCATTTACTAAGCTCTGGAGCAACTGCACTTGCAGAGTGCAACTGCATTTTGCAAAGTGCACAGTTTATTTTCCTGTAGTAAATCAACCCCATTGAGTTAAACATGTTGACATGTTTGCTGGGACACGTAATAAAGTTAAAGCAAAATTTTGTGAAAAGGCATAGGAACTAACTAATTATAATAGGGATGATGATAATAATTTTCTGACCAAATTCCTCAATTCATATTCAACCTTGAGGGATTACTAGCAGTAATTGTGCTATTTACTTACTGTCACCTATATCCTCCACACATTGGGGTTGGTTTTTTAAAGGCAAATAGGCTGCCGGCATTGCAGTGCAGTTTTCACTTAGCTTAGTAAGGTGTCTGTTCAAACTGTGATCAGCAGCGATCCCGAGTATTGCCGCTGATTACTACCAGTGTATTCAACTGAGGAAGGGTTAAGAATTTATAGCGTTTATATATATATATATATATATATATATATATATATATATATATACATAAACATACATATAGCATATATATATATATATATATATATATATATATATATACATAAACATACATATAGCATATATATATGTGTGTGTGTTTATTTCAATGTATATATATATATATATATATATATATATATATATATATATATATATATATATATATATATACATATATATATTTTTTTAGATGTTCATGTCTCTGGCGGGATTCAGGCTTGCGCGATGTGTGAACCAGCATGATTTCTGTGTGTGGATCTCCACATTGCACCTAACATATGCGCACCACCGTGGGTGTCAATGTAAAGTTAATGACACCCCTGGATCATTTCACAGAACGCAGTGCGAACTATGAAATGGTGCAGGAATCGGATTGCATGGGTATGAACACCCATGCAATCTGATTCCAGTGCAGTACAAATAAAGGGTCCTGTACCATTTTGGTGCAAATACAATATGATTTAAATTTACATCGCAGAGACATGTGATATGCACAACAATGCGTCACATGCAATGTCTGTGATTGCACAATTCTGATACCAGCCTCTTTCCCTCTCTCTCTATCTATTTACAGTATCTCACAACATTTTTTGTAAATATTTTATCATATCTTTTCATATGACAACACTGAAGAAATGACACTTTGTTCTGAGTGGAACCTGCAGCTGAGTTTACGAAGCTTGGAAATATTCTTATAGCCTAGGCCATCTTTATGTAGAGCAACACACCCTCAGAGAGTTTGTTGCCATGAGGTGCCATGTTGAACTTCCAGTGACCAGTATGAGAGAGTGAGAGCGATAACACCAAATTTAACACACCTGCTCCCCATTCACACTTGAGAACTTGTAACACCAATGAGTCACATGACACCGTGGAGGGAAAATGGCCAATTGGGCCAAATTTGGACATTTTAACTTAGGGTTGTACTCACTTTTGTTGCCAGCGGTTTAGACATTAATGGCTGTGTGTTGAGTTATTTTGAGGGGACAGCAAATTTACACTGTTATACAAGCTGTACACTAACTACTTTACTTTGTAGCAAAGTGTCATTTCTTCAGTGTTGTCACATGAAAAGATAGAATAAAATTAGGGGTGCACAGAATGGAAATTTTGGTACCGAATCCGAAAATGAAGGATGCACTAGGCCAAAAACGACAGTTTTTAAAAATATTATATTTTTATATATAATTGTATTATATTCCACTTTTTAATTGATATCATCAGATTAAATTAATATGAATTTATTGTTGCCCATTATTAGCACCTTTAGTGCAAGAAAGGTCAAGAAAATGCAGTCTGCCATCTCTAATCATCTCTTGTATCATGTCTGTAATCTCCTATTTAAACTTAAATACAAAATTTCCATTTGGTACACCTCTAGCATAGCCCGTCACATGCAGCCTCACCAGTGCCCATCACATGCAGCCTGCCTGTGCCAAGCAGCCTCACCAGTTCACCGTCATATGCAGCCTCACCAGTGCCCATCATATGCAGCCTCACCAGTGCCCGCCATATGCAGCCTGTGAAGCTCTGGTGAACTCTATGCCCAAGAGGGTTAAGGTAGTGCTGGAAAATAATGGTGGCCACACAAAATATTGACACTTTGAGCCCAATTTGGACATTTCCACTTAGGGGTGTACTCACTTTTGAAGTTAATGGCTGTGTGTTGAGTTATTTTGAGGGGACAGGAAATTTACACTGTTATACAAGCTGTACACTCACTACTTTACATTGTAGCAAAGTGTCATTTCTTCTGTGTTGTCACATGAAAAGATAGAATAAAATATTTACAAAAAAGTGAGGGGTGTACACGCTTTTGTGAGATACTGTATATATATGTACAGTGGTGTGAAAAAGTGTTTGCCCCCTTCCTCATTTCCTGTTTCTTTGCATGTTTGTCACACTTAAGTGTTTTGGAACATCAAACCAATTTAAACAATAGTCAAGGACAACACAAGTAAACACAAAATGCAATTTGTAAATGAAGGTGTTTATTATTAAAGGTGAAAGAAAATCCAAACCATCATGGCCCTGTGTGAAAAAGTGATTGCCCCCCTTGTTAAAACATACTATAACTGTGGTTGTCCACACCTGAGTTCAATTTCTATAGCCACACCCAGGCCTGATTATTGCCACACCTGTTCACAATCAAGGCATCACTTAAATAGGAGCTGCTTAACACAGTAAGGTCCACCAGAAGATCCTTAAAAGCTACACATCATGCCGAGACCCAAAGAAATTCAGGAACAATTGAGAAAGAAAGTATCAGTCTGGAAAGGGTTATAAAGCCATTTCCAAAGCTTTGGGAATCCAGCGAACCACAGTGAGAGCCATTATCCACAAATGGCGAAGACATGGAACAGTGGTGAACCTTCCCAGGAGTGGCCGGCCGCCCAAAATTACCCCAAGAGCGCAGCGACGACTCATCCAAGAGGTCACAAAAGACCCCACAACAACGTCCAAGGAACTGCAGGCCTCACTTGCCTCGGTTAAGGTCAGCGTTCATGCCTCCACCATCAGGAAAAGACTGGGCAAAAATGGCCTGCATGGCAGAGTTCCAAGGAGAAAACCACTGCTGAGCAAAAAGAACATCAAAGCTCGTCTCAATTTCTCCACAACACATCTTGATGATCCCCAAGACTTTTGGGACAACATTCTGTGGACCGATGAGACAAAAGTGGAACTCTTTGGAAGGTGTGTGTCCAAGTATATCTGGCGTAGAAGGAACACTGCATTTCATAAAAAGAACATTATACCAACAGTAAAATATGGTGGTGGTAGTGTGATGGTCTGGGGCTGTTTTGCTGCTTCAGGACCTGGAAGACTTGCCGTGATAAAAGGAACTATGAATTCTGCTGTCTACCAAGAGATCCTGAAGGAGAATGTCCGACCATCTGTTCGTGTATTCAAGCTGAAACGAACTTGGGTTCTGCAGCAGGACAATGATCCTAAACACACCAGCAAGTCCACCACCGAATGGCTGAAGAAAAACAAAATGAAGACTTTGGAGTGGCCTAGCCAAAGTCCTGACCTGAATCCTATTGAGATGTTGTGGTATGACCTTAAAAAGGCAGTTCATGCTCGAAAACCCTCTAATGTAACTGAATTAGGACAATTCTGCAAAGATGAGTGGGCCAAAATTCCTCCAGGACGCTGTAAAAGCCTCATTGCATGTTATCGCAAACGCTTGGTTGCAGTTGTTGCTGCTAAGGGTGGCCCAACCAGTTATTAGGTTTAGGGGGCAATCACTTTTTCACACAGGGCCATGATGGTTTGGATTTTTTTTCACCTTTAATAATAAACACCTTCATTTACAAATTGCATTTTGTGTTTACTTGTGTTGTCCTTGACTATTGTTTAAATTGGTTTGATGTTCCGAAACACTTAAGTGTGACAAACATGCAAAGGAACAGGAAATGAGGAAGGGGGCAAACACTTTTTCACACCACTGTATATATATGCACATACACATCTAAATAATATAGCCACTTGATAACCAGTTACATAGCATTAAGTCGCTATACTGTGATGATGGCAGCTGAAATCACTGTTATTAACTATTCTTTATATATACATATATAAATATATATATATGTATATATATATATATATATATATATATATATATATATATATATATATATATATATATATATATATATATATATATATATATTTATTTTTTTCCTCTTGTACCAAATTGTAATGTAACTGTAATGTCTGCCCTTATGTTGTAAAGCGCTGAGCAAACTGTTGGCGCTATATAAAACCTGTATAATAATAATAATAATAATAATAATATATATATATATATATATATATATATATATATATATATATATATAATTCTACCTGCATTAAAATGCTATTCATTTTTATATAATATTTAATTTATTAGTAAAAAACATTTTGTAAAGCCTAAAACATGGTTTTACCCATGGACTGTTCTATTACAGTTATACGGGGGTTTATCAATTATGAATCATATTTTATTTTAATTAATTAATACATATTTATATTTGTATACTTTATTAAAAGTATTTTATAAATGTATTTTTCATTTATATGAATGGTGTTTAGCTGCATTACATATGTGGATTTAATGAATTTACTCTACACCATTCACATTCAAATAGGCACATGTATGATCTTTAAATAGTGATAAAAACAATGTTTTTGAATAATTAGGTTAATGTATATTGTGTAGGTGGAATGTAACTTTATTATTAGCTTTTGCATGATTGGATGATAGAAGTCAGCAGAGCTTCGCCTCATTCACTAAGCTCTGGGTGAAAACTTCTTTGCAAAGTCAAAATTCCCTTGCAAAGAAAGCAGCCTATATGCCTTTAGTAAATCAACCCAATTGAATGTCCTGCACATAAGGAATTTAGCCTAAAATTGTAATTTGCATTCACTTTTTGCACCCACTGAAAATTTACTACTAAAGGACAAATGTTTGCAAACGTGAATATAGGCGAATCAAAGTTGTAAAATGTACCTAAATCCACTGAGGAATGCAAACCCTCCCCTACAGATATAATATTGTATATAGAATGTGTTTGGTCACTTATTTTTACAATTGAAAGCAGCTTTTGCATTTGTTTCCTCAATGACATCCTGTACCAGATTTTCATTTGGGAAACATTGTAGTGGTTAGAGGGAAGACCGCAGGATAATGTGAACTTTTCAGCAGGTGTTGTGATATCCTTTGTGTGTACATGTGTACTTCACACTGAGTTACACATTAAACAGTGAATTTGCATTTGTGTGTTGCTGTGAATTGTCTGTAAATGTGTTTGAGTCACCAGTTTTCTTTGAGAGTGGGTGTGGGTGGGAAGTATTGGGACATTTAAAGAGCTGACGCAAGGTTATTCCCCCTGTCTGTTCATACAGAGCAAAGTGCTGACTATGCAGTTCACCACCCACCCAACTGCCTACCTCTCTCCTTACAGCCACATAATACAGGGCCATGTCTTTGTGTATCACTGCCCATATGCACCAGCTTATTGATGATGTAGTAACTATCGTAACCCATAGCATTTCTTTATTGTCATACATCGTCAATGATTTAAAAGCATGTAGGCAAAAACTATCATTTCACACAAGGCAAAAGTGGACCTTCCAGCAAAAAAAATTAACTATCTCCCATCTCCTTCCTTCCCCCTCCTCGTTACTACAATGCTGAATTTTTTTTTATTTTTCAGTTGTATCTAACTTATTTTTTCATTGTCTTCCTAGGCTAAAATGACATGTTCTTTGCCGCCTCCTTGGAAATCTATGGCACATATCCCACAAGGCTGCAATTTCCATTGGTCTATTAAATCCCATAATATCTTATTTCTGCGACTTGTAAACAAAGAGACACATTTGCACATGTGCAATATATGGGGGCGCCTTTTCTGGGGTCCAGCTGCAGAAACCATGAAGAGTCATCCAGCTCCTGGTGACATAGAAAACAAAGATGGTGGTGTGGGTTGAGACATGCAGAAGAACAGAGAAGGAGTGAAAGGAGGATAAAACAAGATATTTTGGACCATCTTATGATAAACAAGCAATGAAGGTATCAGACATATGGAAACCAATATTTATGGAGAAGTGCAAGGTCTGCTTTAAAGCTAAACAAAGAAAACAAAATTCCTACCTTGCAGTGGGGCTTCACTGTACTGCAAGGGTTAAAAGCTCATTTAATTCTAGGGTACTGGAAAAAGCTACAGGCTCCCTCTGGGCAGCTAGACCAGTCCCTGCAGCCTCTACCCTATGTCCTGGCAGTTGGAGATCCTCTGGTGTCATCAAATACAATGCATGGCCCATAGCCTTGCAGTGAGGACACCAAGGGTCAGTCCACCAATTGACCATAGGGAAGAAGGGGAGAACACTGGCTTCCAGGGAAGAGGGGATCAGGTATGTAAAACTGTTTTTTTTTATTCCCTGATATATAAACAAGCATGAAATCCTAGCAGTATGTGGGAAATCCCCACTGCGAGGGAGGATTTTTCCTTGCACTGGAGATATATACTATTAAATATGAGTATAAAGCAGCTGAGTTTTTTATACATTTGACCACAAAATGTTTATGACTAATTCAAAAAGGACAAATGCCCTAATCAAGCTTATCAGAGTAGGATAGTAGGTGTGTATATTAGGGCGTTGCTGTCAAACGCTAACTTTGGCATTCTATCCTAGTGTTGCTCAAATACATGTACTCAAACACAAAAGGCTATTTTTGACCTCCTTTGTCTGCAATGTAAACGCATCCCAAATAGCAAGTGCTGCACCCAGAGAAATGCCAGCAAACAAGTCAAACGCAATCTCAGAACTGCCATCCACACTGCATCATTGAAGTAAATAGGAATTTGCTGACCTGGGACTGACGAGGGTTTCAAGTGCAGCAGCCTCCCCTCCCCCAGCCCCACTAATACTTACCTGGTCCCCATCGTGATCCAGTGATGTGCTCGAGATCCTCGGCTCTTCTGGGTCTCTCCCTCCCCATTGGCTGAGACAGCAGTGGGAGCCATTGGCTCTCACTGCTGTCAATCACAGCCAGTGAGCCTAAGAAGAGAGAGGAGGAGGAGCCAAGCCCTGGCCCTGTGTGTGAATGGACCCGCAGTGCAGGGCTCGGGAACGAGTCTGCTTGGGTGCACTTAAAAGGAAGGAGGGGCCAGGAACACTGGCAGGGGACCCGAGAACCTGAGAACCACTGCAAAGTGCACAGAACCGGTAAGTATAACATGTTTGGTATTGTTTTTTTTTTTAAACATTGCCTTTAATATCAGTTTAAGAATGTGACTGATGAAGACCCTGATGTACCAAACCAGAAATTCTATATCTAATGGTATAATATCTCATCTTTGTTAAAATCAGAATATCCAATCAGGATAAAAAGTAAACTTCCTAATGTCCTGCAATATTGGGCTGGTGTACCAGTGCCTAAAATTTGTGACCCATTAGGAATTTACAAATGTTATTTGAAATGTACCTTATTTATTATATTAAATTAAGTCCTGTTTAACTAACACCCTAATACACTCTGAATTGTCATATATTTATTAAACAAATGTTTTAAGCCAGGCTTTTTCAACCAGGGTGCCATGCCCCCTGGTTGAAAAAGCCTGACTTCCTGTTTCTATAAGGGTGCCTTTGCAAAATGCCCAAGAATTTCTTAAAATTGCCCAAAAAATGTCCACAAGCCAGCAAGTGCACCAAGCCTGCCTTTATGTTACACAAAATCACAGGTTTTGTTGTGCAGCATTGCAACCAGCAGCTGGTGTCCTAACAACCAATGATGTCATCGGTTGATAAGGAGCGCATTGGCGGCTCCTTATTTGCCCTTCCCCTTCTCCTCTCCATCAGCACTGGGGTCACTTTAGCTGAGGGAGAGGGGAGAAAATGAGGAAGAAGGGAAACACTGGAATACTAGTCAGTACCAGTGTGGAAAAGCATATTGCTTTACAAGAATAAATCACTTCCAATATTGGGTATCCCAATTTTCATGTGTGAATGTTGCTGCAATAGGTAAAACTATTAGCTTATTAGCTTTTTGTGTCAAAACATTGTTTTTATGTATATTTGGAAACTGCATGTAAAAGGAAGCAGCCATATTTGCTGTTTACTAATGTAGGCTCTACTTCCCTCTCAGCAGTACTACACTATTAGTAGAAAGCAAAATGTCCATGTCTGTGCATGGAGCACTCTTGTGGAATTCTCTGTAAAGCATAAGGCAGGATGTTTGGCTTTGTGGTAGCCAGCAAATGCAAAGTGTAAAATTAGAGTACCATACCTCCCAACTTTTTGAGATGGGAATGAGGGACACCTATCAGCAAAAGTATGCAGGCATAGGACACACCCCCTGCCATGCCCCCTTAAAGGAGAATTGTGCAAAAAAGCAAGATTGGTTAAACCAAAGTGCTTTTTTACCACTACTATTCCTTTATATTGGCTTTTGGAACTTACAAATGCAGCCATTTAGAAATCACATGAAAGGTTTAGCGCTGGAAAACATTTTTTGAGAGATAAAAAGTGCATTTTATATACATCTATATAGATCATACCTAAATGAGGGACAAAATGAGGAGGAATGAGGGACAGAGGGACATTGCTCCAAATCAGGGACAGTCCCTCGAAATCAGGGACAGTTGGGAACTATGGAGTACATTTGCCCAATCTGCGCTAAAGCAGGGTACAAGAGAACTGCAAGAACTGCACCAACACTGACAGGAAATCCCCCAGCATTTTTAGGGATCTAGGATATTATACCATGCTTTGAACAGTATAGCCATGCTAAAAAATTCTTTTTTTAAGACAAAAAGTTCAAAACTGCTTTTTTAAAGAACAAGTACAGCCAAATCTCATTTGCCTGTACTTCTCCTGTGTATCGCAGGATTGCAGTCCGTTCTGCACTCCTGTGACTCGTTTTTAGCAGACAGCAGGCTGAAGCCCGCTGTCGGTTGACATCACAGAGCCAGTTTAGGCTGGAGAAAGATCATGACCATGTGGTCAGGATCCAACCAGGAGCCTTGACTGGGACCTGGCTCGGCTTCCAAGTGAGCCGCTAAGAGACTGAGCCAGTTGCTCCACCCCCTTCACAGCCCAGCGCTCCAGCAAGCGCACGGGGAGCAGAGCAGACAGCAGTGACTGACACTCTGCTCAGAGGGGCTGGGAGAACTGAGCGATCCGCAGTGTTTGATTACCCAGTTCTCACCCTTAGAGATGGCGGGGGGCAGATACAGCATCGGATCGATGTTGCATCCACCTAAATAAGTATGATTAAAAAAAACACATACTTCTCTTTTAGCCTCGGATTAGCAGGACCATCCCCCTCCTCCCTGTGATATTACCAGTATTGTTAACTGATTTCCTACATTATTTAGCCTGTTTTTTTACACATTATTAGAGTCTGCAAAATACATAATTGGTGCTATTTGAATAAAATTTGACTACCCATAATGATCTGTCATACTTTAAGCTCATGCACTCTGCAGTGTAGTTGAGCATCATGGGAAATGTAGTTCCAAAACATCTGGGGTGCCAAGGTTTGCCATCACTGCTCTAGTTCACAAAATGTTCAGCAAACCCCATTGAAGTCTATGGCTGGTATCTTGTTATTCAATTCTGGCTGTTCGTGAGGCTAATGAGCAAGCTATTTTAAAGCAAATGGCATAGCCAGGCACTGCCATAGGGGATATATACCATTGGCAAAAATAAACATTTACAAATATAAATTAATTGTATCTCCTTCTACACAGAATTATCAGCTCTCTCGAACAATTATAAAACACACTGGGGGGAATTTACTAAAACTGGTGCACACAGAATCTGGTGCAGCTGTCCATAGTAATCGGTTTCTAGGTTGTCAAAGCTTAATTTAACAAGCTGAAGTTAGAGGCTGATTGGTTGCTATGCACAGCTTCACCAGATTCTGTGTGCATAGGTTTTAGTAAATAGTCCCTACTGACAATATGGCTGCCTTGAGTCCACTTTTTTATGGAAAGGGGTATGGAGTATGCATTCCTTGAAATTATTGGCCCTCGTGCTGCACTGCACTATAGGTTGCCCCTTATTTTTCCTGTGAACCTGCAAAATTTCTGGGCAAACATCCACAATTCACACTCTTCATGTATCTTGGGGATTTGCCCCTAACCCATGGTAGTGGCAAACACGAACCTTATCCGTAGTTAGGAGCGTGCTTAGGGCAGTCTTGTAGTGTTACTCTATGTAGAGGGAAGGAGGCTGAGTGGGCAGCCAAAGCTAGTACTCGCTTTACAGCAAAAGTAGAAATAGCCATCAGAGCAGGATTTGTAGCCTGCCCAATCAGCTATTCCTATTAATCCTTGTAAGAAAGAGGTCCCATGTGCAGGAGATTGCTTGAGCAAAAACATCAAAGATAACATTAATTACATGAGTTTGAAAACATTTCCTCATTGGTAGAGCTTTCCTCTGAGATAAACAGCACTGATCGTGTGTGCCTTTTACTGCATTAAAATACATAGAAAGTAGACATTCTATTCTTTTCTATGTGGCTAGCTTATTTTCTCATGTATCAGTATTTTATCTAAGGAGTCATTTTATTACTTCCTCAAACACCTTCTTTTGTGCTTTCCTCAATGGACACTTTCAGTTATCAGAAGCCTAAAGTTAATGATAAGTTAAAGGCTGATAACCCATACAATAATCTTCATGAACTGACTTCCACACTCAAAATGTGCTAGAAATAAAACATAATATGTAGTAATTTTTTTGATTTATGCAGTAATGGCACAAGAGAATTGTCATAAAAAATAATACACAGTAACGAAAATACCACATATGCTTTAGAGCAGGGTTCTTAAACTAGCGGCCCTCCAGCTATGGCAAAACTACAAGCCCCATGAGCAGGGCCGCTGATAGGGGGGGACCACCAGCCCTTCTGTACTGGGCCCTGCCCTGTAGGGGGGCCCAGAGGCAGAGGGGGGACTCCCACATTATAGGGACTATACTAATCCTGAGCTAGGGTCCCATGTAGTGTGCGTGGGAGGAAGCAGAAAGCAAATTATTTAAACACTTTTGGGAGTAATCTGCAGCCGTATGTCCAGACTATTACATACAGTACATTACACAAGTCCCAGTCTCTTCTATCTCAATACGCCGGCCGGGACTTGTGTAATGTAATTGTCTGGACATACGGCTGCAGATTAATCCCGAAAGTGTTTAAATACTTTGCTTTCTGCTTCCGGCTGTCCAACTTCGTGCCCAGGTGGAAGGAGCAGAGGTTTTAGAGGAGCTCAGCTTCTGGCCAGTCCCCACGCTCCCAGATCCAGGCCCCCCATCCCAGGAGAAGCACTGCATGAGGACCCCAGATAAAAGAAGCCAGCAGGACCAGGTACTTGTGAAGTCGGGGGATGTTAGGTGGAGGTAAAGACTGGGCGCGGGCTCTGAGCATAAAGTTGGCCATACTGCATACTGCTCTCCCACATATCTAAAATATTGTGGGTATTCACCGTGCCCAGAGTGAAAGTTTTTTTCCCTGCTGTGTGGGGGGGGCCCCGTCAGGTAGACTGTACGGGGCCCCATGATTTTTAACAGCGGCCCTGCCCATGAGGCATTGCAAGGCTGACAGTTACAAGCATGACTACCACAGGTAGAGGCATGATGGGACTTGTAGTTTCGCAACAGCTGGAGGGCCATCGGTTTGAGACCCCTGCTTTAGAGAACTGACCCTTAGGCTGGATTCACACCTATGCAGTTTTAGTGTTTTTTGCATTTTGCAGATTTGCACTACAGAACGTGTTCCATAGGAAACCATGTTAAATGAACTGTAGTGCAAATCTGCAAAATGCAAAAAGCACTAAAACTGCATAGGTGTGAATCCAGCCTTAGGTTTGTGTCTAACAGTTGCCTTTTAGGCTGGATTCACACCTATGCAGTTTTAGTGATTTTTGTATTTTGCAGATTTGCACTACAGTTCATTTAACATGGTTTCCTATGGAACACGTTCTGTAGTTGCACCACAGAACGTGTTCCATAGGAAACCATGTTAAATTGACTGTAGTGCAAATCTGCAAAATGCAAAAAACACTAAAAATGCATAGGTGTGAATCCAGCCTTTTACCTCTTTCAAATAAATGACCCTTCAGGCCTGGTTCACACCTATGCATTTTTTAGTAAATTTTCAGTTTTGCAGAAACACACTACAGTCCATTTCACATGGTTCCCTATGGGTCACGTTCACATCTGTGCATTTTATGGAAAGGGCCAGGGCATTTTTTCCTGGTTTTTGGTTCCATCTACTTCAATAGATCAAAAACATGTATTGACAAATGCAAAATGCACCTGGAATATGCAACCTGCATAGGTGTGAACACCAGAGTCCTGTTAATAAAATCTTTTTATATCCTATAGTATATTCACTGAAACATTTTAGTGCAGTGATTATGGGAATTTCAGGTCTACGAAGTACTAAATACACTATAGCATATTTATCATGGGTGGAGATAGTAAACACAAAGATGTAAGCCAGCTTCCTCCTTCTACGCTCTATAACATTTTTCAAACACGCAGAGACTTTAATTTTCATTGACATTACACCAGAGTAAATGTCTGTGAAATAACAACATTTGTTGTTTCTTATGGAATGCTTCCACTTTCTTTAAGTGCCTTATATTCAGACAAAAAAAAAAAGTTAAAAAGAAAAAAAATATAAACGAATAAAAAATGTGACAGACTCAGTGGACCAATTGATCTTTTTTCTGCCATTACTGTTCACTCACTGCCATCACACTATGGCAGCCTTTCTCAATCTTTTTAACACAGAGGAACCCTTGAAATAGTTCTCCGGTCTCAGGAAACCCCTGCTTAAAATTAGATGTCTACAACTCATGATACAATAGTGTGATGGTCAGTGGGAAGAATGGTCCTTACACTTGTGGTAATTGGGAAGAATAACTTCCTTACAGATATCTAAAAAGATCAATGGTGTCAGTGGGAACTTATCTGAGAGGCAGAAATTGCCCAATGCTGAAGGAACCCCTAGAAACCTTTGGAGGAACCCTGGTTGAGAATCACTGCTCTATGGGTTTGAGTTACTAAAACTGGAAAGTTCCAAATCTGGTACAGCTCTGCACAGAAACCAATCAGCTTCCAGTTTTTTTGTTTTTTTTGTCAAATCTCAAATTGAACAATGAAATTAGAAGCTGATTGGCAGCCATGCACAGCTACACCAGATTTTGCACTCTCTAGTTTTAGTAAATGCTCAGCACAACCTCTATGTTTATATTCTTTTATTTTATTACTGTGAAACTGGTGAATAGTGTAAGATCATATCACTGCTGCAAATACAGCTGCTTTCCTCTCTCGTTATTTTTGCTAATTTACTAATATCATAAGGAGGAGTTTCCCATTTGAACTAGATTGTAGCTAGCAGGGGAAATTTCCTCTGATTTAAAAACCCCCCAGCAAGATTTTTTTTAAATGATCTTTTACATAATTTCTTATACATCTTTGGATTTTTTTTATTTCTGTATTTACCAAAGGGATTACCCTAATATCAGTCCTTAGTTGTGGTGGCTGCATTCATTTTGTTTTCCCTTCTTTGTCCCTGCTGATCAGCTGGTAAAACAGTTTCTGTCCTAGGATTACAATACTCACTTGCCGTACTATACATAGGGATCACTAGACCTTGGCACCTGGGGCAGGTATCCCAAGTCTCCAGGTCTGAGACACTTCTGAATTATTTTGACTGCGTTTTGGTAATGTCACTAACTGTGCTCTCTGTCTCTATACCTCAGTGTTTTTTTACAGGCCAGTTTTCAAACCATCTGTAAAAAAAAAACATCTGTAAAAAAAAAAAAAAAAAAGGGGAATAAAGCAAAGCCTAAAAGACACTATACGTTTTTAAGTAAAGCCTAAAAGACACTATACGTTTTTAAGTAAAGCCTAAAAGACACTATACGTTTTTCTTTTTCTTCCGTTCAACCCAGAGGACTGAACGAAAAGAAAAATCTGACAGAATGCTGTACTAAAACTGGAAATGTTAGTACAGTGATCTTCCCTGCTGTGCTATTGTGTTCTGACAGGAGGGCCGCCCCTTGCTAGAAAACACCAGTCAGCGATCGCAGCCATTGGCTGGTAGCGCTGATCAGATGCCGAATGGATGCTGTTTTTCTCATGATGGTTTCTGTCAGACAGGGAGCTGTACCCTTGAGCTGATTTCGGCCCATGAGTGCCTGGCATCAGTCTTATTTACACAAGGCAGTCAGAAAGAAAAGTGCAGGCTTTGGCCAAAGTGATATTCCTCTTGCTAGCTACATAGTTATGGCTATCATATACCGTATATACTCGAGTATAGGCCGACCCGAATATAAGCCGAGGCCCCCAATTTACCCCCAAAAAAACTGGCAAACTTATTGACTCGTGTATAAGCCGAGGGTGAGACATGCCTGTCCATCCCTGTGTGTGTGTCCGTCCATCCCTGTGTGTCCGTCCATCCCTGTGTGTCCATCCATCCCTGTGTGTCCGTCCATCCATCCCTGTGTGTCCGTCCATCCATCCCTGTGTGTCCGTCCATCCATCCCTGTGTGTGTGTGTGTCCATCCATCCATCCATCCCTGTGTGTGTGTGTCTCCATCCATCCATCCATCCATCCCTGTGTGTGTGTGTCTCCATCCATCCATCCCTGTGTGTGTGTGTCTCCATCCATCCATCCATCCCTGTGTGTGTGTGTATCCATCCATCCCTGTGTGTGTGTGTGTCTCCATCCATCCATCCGTGTGTGTGTGTGTGTGTGTGTGTGTGTGTGTGTGTGTGTGTCCAGCCTACCTGTGTCCCGAGCCTTTGTCCCGAGCCTCCGTCCCGTGCCTTGCCTCCTTGCCTCCGTCCCGTGCCGTGCCTTGCCTCCGTCCCGTGTCGTGCCTTGCCTTGCCTCCGTCCCGTCCCGTCCCGTGCCGTGCCTTGCCTTGCCTCCGTCCCGTGCCCTCTTCGTCGGCGCCTCGGCGGCCATTGTAAAATTCAAAAGCCGCGCCTCCGCCTTCGCCTGTGATAGGCGGAACACTGAATTTCCCAGCAGCCTGTGTTCCGCCTATCACGGACATCGTATCATCCTCGTCCGTAGTACGAGGATGAGACGATGTCCGTGATAGGCGGAACACAGGCTGCTGGGAAATTCAGTGTTCCGCCTATCACAGGCGAAGGCGGAGCCGGAGGCGCGGCTTTTGAATTATAGAATGGCCGCTGTCTGTCTGCTCGACACGCTGATCGAGCGGGCAGACAGCGATGACTCGAGTATAAGCCGAGGGGGGCACTTTCAGCCTCAAAAAAGAGGCTGAAAATCTCGGCTTATACTCGAGTATATACGGTAGCTTCTTTTAGGCCAATAAGCACTAAGCAACAATGATTTGACTTTCTAAGCTCTCAATGACCACCAACAAAGGGGCCTTGATAGAGTGAGCAGTGACCACTGACCCCAATGCTACAGGGGGCAATGAGCACCAATGGTGAGTGGGTGAGCACTAGTGCTGTGCCATGGAGGTAATTGGCTGGTGAGGCACTGGCTAGTATCAGAGCCAGATACATACAGGTTACATATGTCGCCATCGTTAGAGCGAGAACAAATATTCTAGCACTAGACCTCCTCTGTAACTCTAAACATGTAACCTGTAAAAAATGTTAAAACATCACCTATGGAGATTTATAAGTACTAAAGTTTGGTGCCATTCCACAAGTGTGCACAATTTTAAAGTGTGACATTTTAGCTATTTATTTACTCAGCGTAACATCATCTTTCACATTATACAAAAAAATCGGGCTAACATTGGTGTTTTTTTTTATTCATGGAAAAGTTTTTTTCCTCCCCCAATAAAACATGTTTAAAAAAAATTGCTGCGCAAATACCGTGTGACATAACAAGTCGCAACGATCACCATTTTATTCCCTGGGTGGTCTGCTAAAACAATATATAATGTTTGGGGGTTCTGAGTAATTTTCTAGCAAAAAAATATGAATTTTAGATGTAGAAGAGACGTGTCAGAATTAGCCTGGGTGGCAAGGGGTTAATTACTATAAGTATATACAAATAAATATATATTGTTTTTAAGGTAATTTACCTTATTTTAAAAATCTGTACTCAAGCAGGAGGCTTATCAAAAAAATTACTGAAGTTTGAAGTTATACATTTCAACCAGTAATTTCATAGGAAATGAATAATAAAGTATTATGTTATAACATATAGGATATAAATATATGATTTAGCTTGAATATAATAGTACCTTTTCAAGAGAATCGGTTTCTCCCTCTTAACTGTGTGAGAAAAACATGGGATTGTGGGTAAATCTTATACCCATAAACACATGTTTTTTCTTTGTAGTTAAGAGGGCTGGGTTAGAAGGGAGCATTTGTCTTTTAGGCACATGCCCCTTTTATGACACTGCAGTGAGAGGCGTGCCTCCACTGCAGCATTTTTATTGGACAGCTGGGACCAATGGTACTTTTCCATTGGTCCAAGACCATAAGCTGTTCATTGAGCTCAGTGCCTCTGACAAGAAATGAGAGGCACTGTGAGCTCAACCTCTCAGTCTGCTGCATGTCTCAGCTTGTATTTAAAGTGGCCGCTCTTTATTTAACTTCTGACAGGCTGCGCAAGAAGCCCCATATCTCTGGAACCATAGGTCATAGGAGACAGTAGTGGGATAGGCCTTAGGCTACATACCCCCCAAATTTAGGGTCTCTGACCCCAATGCGTATTTTTTTTTTAATGTTTATGGCCCTGCCTCACCTGCCTCCTCTGACTGCACATGCCCGGTGATCACTGTCCATCAATGTGGGGAAGAGTGACCACTGACCACCAATGCTGAAAGAGGCACAGTCCACCAACACTGAAGGGGCCACTTACCACCAATTTATCAGAGAGCATAGACAACCAATACTATAGAAGGACATAACCACCAATGCTGGAGCGGTAAATCAACACCAATATTGTAAGGGGCACTGACAGCACCTTTGAAGTTAGCCATTGAAGAATGACTATTGTGGCATGACTACCAACCATTAAGGGGGCACTCATTGTCGACTACCAACGTGAGTAAGCACCTCTTCCTGACTAGTGCACTGTGTTACGTGATCTTATGCTGTACGCATCACAAATGCTTGACAAAAGTGTTTGTTGTCTCAGCAGTTGCTGATTGCTAACTAGTCCTTAAAGGTGAACTCCAGGAAAAACAAAAATTGACTAAATACAAAATTGATGTCATTCTCACTAGAATCTTGGTCCAGTCACTGCTGTTCTCTCTCCTTGTGCAGGGTGTCTAGTCTTCCAATCATCCCCTCTTGTCCCTCCGACAGCTCAGCTCTCTGCACAGGCTATGCACAGCAGTGATGATGTCATCACTACATTCACAAAATAATAACTTGTGCTTGCAAAGGTATATTGTGCACACAAAGTGGATTTATTTCCTTGATGGCTATTGAGGACTATATATCTAAATGAAAGTTCCTGATCCTGGAGTTCGGCTTTAAATATTTCAATTAAGTTCTTTTTTTTAGGTAGCAAAGTGTTCATTTTGTGTGTGCAGAGTAAGTTTACAGTATGTACAATAAATTATATATATTTTTTTTAAACTATCATTTGTATTGAGGCGTATATGCCATTGCAAGAACCCTTTTTTTTTTTTGCACAGCAATTACATTTTGTGGGTACAAGGACTGCGGCAAATGTGCAGTGTATACAAAGAATAGGCTCATGTTCTATTTTACCATCCCCATTTAAGACACTCCTATTCTTTGATGCAACCTAGCCACACCTACAGTTTCTGTCCTTATTAAGTCTCCATGGAGTTAACTGAATGACACCTATATAAATGAGATTAATTGCAGTGTTGACTTAAATATAACAGCAACTTCCTGTGCCATAGGGTTGATTTACTTAAACTGGAGAGTGCTGATTTCCTCCATGAGAAAACGAATGAAGAAAGCTGCTACTATTTTCAAACCAGTGAATTTGGTGCTAATCAGCTTCACTAGTGGCAGAAGTGCAATTATACAGAACACCGGGCACTGTGCGGTTGATTTACTAAAACTGGAGAGTGCAATATCTGGTGCAACTGTGCATGGCAGCCAATCAGCTTCAAACCTCAGCTTGTTTAATTAAGTTTTGACAAAAGAACCTGGAAGCTGATTGGTCTCTCTGCACAACATTAATTATATTTTTCAAAAAACAAATATTAGTATTTCAAAAACGTACGTTTCTGTGATGTAAACCATCTTATACCATTTAACAAAATTCTCTACTGATTTAAAGTACCTATAGATTTCCACAGGTAAGCAAATGTACATATTTGGTGCATGCACCAGTAGCATAAGGGGGTATACATACCATAAGCATTTTTAAGCCACTGGAAATCCCAAATATGATATGTGGTATATGATAATTATAGATAGTAATTGGCAGAAACTAAGCAACCTACCACTGTTAAGTTTGACTGACGACTAGAGTTTGGTTGATTGTAAAACTGAAGCTGAGCAATAAAGTGAAAGCTTGATAACAGTTTATTGAATGACCTAATTGGAAAGGAATTGCATTGTGATTTTGACATAACATGTAATTGAATGAAATCAAATTGCACATATGTATACCAGCTTTATTACATCCTATAGCCAAGAGAGTTGTTGCACGATTTTGTAAAATTTACCATTTCTGGTGATCTGGAAATTTACTGAGTAGAGACAAACGCAAACAGATTTTGTCCTATCCTCTGATGTCACGGACTGCTTGAAATTGAGCTTGGTTTTGGTCATGATATCTACTGAGGCACTAAAACAACCTTTTCTTAGCCCTAGAGTTCAGTACAGCCTCTTGTAACCATTAAAATGATTGTAAAGGCTTTTTTTCTTTTTTTTTAAACAAAAAACATATTATACTTACCTCCTCTGTGCAACTGAATTTGCACAGAGCAGCCTGGATCCTCCTCTTCTCGGGTCCCTCTTCTGCTCTCCTGGCCCCTCCCTCTGGTGAGTGCCCCCTAAGCCAGCAGCTTGCTACAGGGTCTCCCAAGCCGAGTTAGAGCTCTGTGTATCCATTCAGACACGGAGCCCTGACTCGGGCCCCCCTCCCCTGATTGGCTGATTGATTTTGATTGACAGCCATGGGAGCCAATGGCACCACTGATGTGTCCTAGTCAATCAGGAGGAGTATCTGGGACAGCTAAGACACTTGTGGACATCGCTGCAGAGAGAAGGGGCTCAGGTAAGTGATTAGGGGGTGCTGCACACAGAAGGTTTTTTATATTAATGCATTAAACAGCACACTCCAGTTTAATGCATTAAGATAAAACATCTTCTGCCTTTACAACTCTATTAAGGTCAGTGTAAATACACTGCTGTGTCCACAGGGTGCTTGGAAATTATTTGCAGAACAGGGAAAACATTTTATAGTCAACCTATGAGCTAAGATCTGTCTTATGGATCTTCTGTCAGTAATGATGATAATTCTAATAATGTTAGGTCTCAAAATAATCACTGAGCACTTGTGGTGCTGATGGTTACTAAAACTGTTCTATACTCAAGAATTAGAGAAACTAGTTAACAAAATATGTAAGCTATCATAGCAGGTTTTCTTAAGGGAGATCTGGTGTAACCTCACAGTCCACAAACAGGCTGTTCCTACCAGAACATTAACGTGCATTTGTTTGGAATACATTTTGTTGCACCAATGCACCCAATATGCAGCATATAGAACTGTTCCCTATGCACTACACATTGATGGGTAGACTAGTCCAAACAATTAAATTTCTGATGTCCATGCAATAAAAATGCAGCAAAAAGGAAATGCATTTGCTGGAAATGAGCTCTTAGATGTGCACCAACAGACTAAATTGAGCAAGGACAGCCAGAAAACTCTGGGGTTGCTTTATCATGGGGAAAACCATATCAACTAGATAAAAATATCCCTGTAAAGCCAATTACTATGTAGCTGGGCATACTGCAATCTGCTGGCACCCACTTACACAGGAGTCATTTCCCATTTTGGGGACAAAGGTGAAATCTGCTTTTGCATTTGGTACTTTAAAGGGAACCTGTCCTTATCCAAATAGGTAGTATCTAATGTACTGTGTAAATTTCTGCACTCCTATTGCTGATCTCTTCCATGAGAAAACGAATGGAGAAAACTGCTACTACTTACTTCTAATAGGCAGTCCCTGGGCGGAAGGAGGAAGTGGGACAGGAAGTCCCTCTCCTAATGAAGCCCCCACTCCCCCCCAAAAAAAATTACATTCCAAATGTGGCATGTAAAGGGGCGAGGAGTGCTTTAAGCGGAAGTTCCATTTTTGGGCAGAACTCCGCTTTAAACAATCCATGAAGCCAGCGAAGGCTTTATTATTATTATTATTATTAATAATATTATTATACATGATTTATTATTATTGTTATTATTATTATTATTATTATTATTATTATTAATAATAATAATAATAATAAAGCCCTCTCTGGATTTAAATATCATGGATTGTTTAGACAGGTCCTTACATTACTTAGTTATTGGTAATTCTACTTCACACTACAGTGTAACTGAAGATTTTGCGAACAAATTGTAACAATTGTATGATCAGCTGAAAACTTACAAAGATTTCTGCCATAGATGTATTAATCAACCAAAGCTTCCATTTTAATATTGGATAGAGTGAGGAAGGGTTAGAACCCCTGACTGGTTTTTATTGTTGACTGCATTACTATCTCCTTCACTTCACCATACATCCCTTGACACAAAGAATGTCACCAAGGTAGGAAATTGGAGTAAATCTTCCTACAGTTACAAAAATCTAATCTAATTTATCGCTAAACTACCCAGAACATAAATTGCATAAATAAAAATATCTGCCATTGATGTTGGGTTTTTTCCTGGAACTACAAGTTCCTGCAGATCTTGTTAGACAGTTGTGAGCCTCGCAGCTTTCACATCAAAGCAATACATGTCCCAATGCATGCAGTGACTGAGGGATTAGTTTTATTTACCAGCCCAATTCAAACATCCCTCCCTCAATAGGTTGGGCTCATTTCACAGGTTCTACCTGCTCAGTGTTTGCCTTTTCATGCTATCTATAGAAGAATTCCCACAAAACACATGGCTTTCTTAGAAAGGAGGAAAAGAAGAAAAAAAAAAACGCGACATATTTTATTACCATTTTTATTACAATCGTTCCCTTGGGCAGGACAGATCTGCAGCAATGTACAATTACAAGTAATTACATAAACAAATGCAAGGACTATCTGAGCCTTTAACATTTAGCAAGGCAAAGAGGAATTTGACACAGTGCAAATAAGATGTAAAACTCTCATCACGTGATCTTTGTGGGAAGCAGTAAGCACCTTATACAATTCATCATATACTGGGCTTTTGGTATGGAAAACTTCCTTGTGTTTTTCAAATGTATACTGGAAATACAAGACTAGCCCTAAAACTGGAGCAAAGTTCACCACATACATTACAATCTGATTGTACAATGTCCTTTAAATCTACCAAAAAGCAATGTAGTGCATGTGCTGCCTGATTGGATACAGATTAATTAGAAAGATTAGGTAGATTATCATATTACATATTTTTTGGTACATCTAAAGTTGAGTTTACAAAGTTTGTATGCTCAGATTGTAACATGTATGGTGACTCTAAATTAAACTGAAGGAGTAACACCGGAGCAGGTACTGCACCAATTTTGATCCAGCCTTTAGAATCAAAAACAAATGATTTGTTTGCTGTAGTTTCATGAATAAAAATTGCTGTAAACATCAAGCTTGACCATTCTAATAGCTAATTAGATTTCACCTTTATGAAAAATCTAGTGATTCGATTGGTTACTGTGACTCAACTGCTCCATATTTTTTCCAATTCCATTTAAACATAGACATCATTTGGCCCCTGTATAAAGAATTAGTGGGGTAAATTTACAAAAACTGGTGTACACTGAATTTGGTGCAGCTGTGCATGGTAACCAATCAGCTTCTAATTTCCGCTTGTTCAATTTAAGCTTTAACAATGAGCATAGGTTCACACGCCAAATGGCTTGCCAAATCGGTGGCTATTGCCAGCAATGACACCGTCCAAATTGGTGCAGCCCCGACTTTGTGGTGCCACACCGATTCCCAAAAGTAGTTCCTATACTACTTTTGGTGACTTTGGGGGGCCATTTGTATAGACATCTGTGCAGGAACCCGCAAAGATGTCTGTCAAATCACAGCTGAAGTCGCACTGCATTGCCTTGTTGAAATCGTACAAGTTCAGCTGAACTCGCACAATTTCTAACCAGCAGCAAGATGAACCTAGGCTTAAACCTAGAAGCTGATTGGTTACTATGTACAGCTACCCCAGATTTAGAGTGTACACCAGTTTTAGTAAATCTCCACCAATAAGACCTCATCTGGAATATGCAGTTCCATTTTTGGCACCAGTTCTCTAAAAAGGATATCGGGGAACTGGAGAAAGTGCAGATAAGGGCAACCAAACTGATGAGAGGCATGGAGGAGCTCAACTATGAGGAAAGATTAGAGGAACTGAATGTATTCTCTCTTGAGAAGAGGAGATTAAGGGGTAGGATTTGATCAACATGTATAAATACACAAGTGGTCCATGTAGTGGACTTGGTGCAGAATTATTTAGGTTTGGGTCATCACAAAGGAAAAGGGGGCATGCTTTAGGTCTGGAAGAAAAGAGATTTAACCTCTGCATACAGAAAGGCTTCTTCTCAGTACCAGCAGTGAAATTGTGGAAAAGACTCCTAAGAGAATTACTTCTGGCCAGCTCTGTGGACTGTTTTAAATAAATTTTGGATAACTTCCTAAACACACAAACACACAAAGGGGTTGATTTGCTAAAACCGGAGAGTGCAAAATCTGTGTATGGTAGCCACCCAACTTCTAACTTCAGCTTATTATTAAAAAAATGAATAAATAAATAAAAATGAAAGCTGATGGTTTCTGTGCAGAGCTCCACCAGATTTTGCACTCTCCAGTTTTAGTAAATCAACCCCCGAAATATTACTGGATATTACCTTTTATAAGTAATTCACCAGATATGGTTAATTCAGGGAATATCTGATCACCTATGGGGTATCAAGAAGGATTTTGCCCACTGCAGTAAATTGGACCATGGTTAATAAGTATTTTTTATTTACTTTCCTTTGGATCAACTGTGGGTATAGAGGTTTATGTTGTTTTTCAACCTGAAAATCAATGTAACTATGGGGTTGATGTACTAAAACTTTAGAGCGCAAAATCTTGTGCAGCTCTGCAAAAACCAATCAGCTTCCAGGTTTTTTTTTTCCAAGCTTAATTGAAAAAGCTGAAGTTAGAAGCTGATTGGCTACCATGCAGAGCTGTACCAGATTTTGCACTCTCCAGTTTTAGTAAATCAGACCCTATGAAAACTCTTTATAGTGAAATAAAAACAGTTGAACTGAGATTACATTCTTCCTAGCTGTGTGTCATCTGAATGGGATCCAGGTTGGAGAAGTTACCTAGAGCAACAAAAGAAAGGAAAACAGTTAAAAACTGGACACTTGATGATGATGATGTAAGATCACATAATAGATCACACACAAAAGAAATCCAAAAAAAAATGAGAATGCATATCAGCAATAATAATATTCTAATTGATATAACATAAATAAAGTACCATATTTTATTACACACACACCTAAAATCCACTGTGCCTCCATTATTTTTAATATTACATTCAATTGCTAGGCAGTTGTGCAGTGGACCGGCAGCTCACAGGTTAAGATAAGGAAACATTGCAGGCCGTGCTCGGATTCCTTTGTGTTGAATTATGGCTGTGTTGAGCCAAAGGTCATTACAATGGATAAGTACAGCAATAAAACTAGAAGAACCAGTACTCTTTCCCTATAACGATTATCATTATTGGCTTATTAATACTCGACAATCTTGAATTATACCTTGGTAATAAATAGGGAGCTTGACTCAAGCTCACACAGTATAAAAATAGGATTCCCCTCCTTTACTAGGAGGCTGCTACTTTACTGTTCCATTGCTAGATCTTCTACTATCTCCTACTATTATGTAACAGGGAAGAATCATACACATTGGTTTATAATAACGATCTAAATTCAGTACAACTGATTTTAATACAACTGGAAGGCAAGAAAAACAAAACAAAAGAAGAAAAAAAACAAAGAAAAAAAATACAAACACTACAGAAAAAAAAATCCAAATCTTTAAAATATAATAAAATAAAATTCGCAATAAAAAAAAAATCCTTTGCTGAAGAAATACAAAAAAAACAGGTTTATAGTATGTGTATAGGCGATAAGTTAAGCCTGGCCTATGCCATTTTCCCAGCAGTGTTTGAAGACCCAGTGATTTATAACCTGCCTTAAAATGGGAGAATATACTCCCGGTATTAATAATGTGATTTTTATAGCTTGAGCTATTGTCTTTCCCAAGGAATATGTATCTAGTAGCCCATCAATGGAATGATAAACGACCTATTTTTATGAACCCAAATATTTTATAGGAAAGAGAAAAATACACATATAAGCATTTAAAGACATTGAGGATTTTACAAGGTGAAAAAAAGGCTTTTACCACCCGCATTGGTCCCTTTCTATGGCAAGCAAGGGGGTTGAAAACTGTAAAGAATTGTCTGACATAAATATCCCTGTAAAAGGGAAACTTCTTCCCAACGAAAAAAAAAAAAAAAAGAAGCAAAATCGTAAATCAAAAGATGTGAAATTTATAGCATCGGTGATTACCATATAAATCCCATGGTTGGTGTTTTAATAAATGATGGCTCCATTCCTAGAAATAATTGTAGCAGTTTGTTTTTATTTTATAATCTCAAACTGTTACATAAAAAAAGCCAGCTAAGGATACTTAAATGCTAAAATAATACAATACTTAACACAAAATAGCAAAGTCATTGTTTGCACTCATGGAGCCCATCCCTCCCTCCTGTTACAACACAGCCTTTTGTACAGTTATTACCTATATATGACATAACTAGTAGCAGTATATAGTGATTGCTTACCTGATGGGGAAGGTGAGGTGGAAGGCTTCAATTGAGTCCGAGCTCTAGATGTGATATGTGCAGCATGGGCTGATGGTGCATTTTCAGTGCCTGTCCTCTATGGGGGGGAAGCCCAATTTCCTCTTTGTCCTTTTGAAGACCTCCATGGGCTTTTGGTGGGTCCGATGCTAGAAGCGGGGGCCGCAAAACTGCTGACTGGACATCCTTGCCAAGTTGGCTTCCCTAAAAAAAAAAAAGCTTCAAAGCTTCCCCCTTCCTACAAATCGGCTTATTTGTTGTGGATGAGATTCCTCGAGTTCCAGCTCATCGCAGTCCTGGGTTTCCCTTTTTTTTTCTGCCGGATTCTAGCTACAGAAGGCAAAGGGCCCATAAATCTTGTAGAAAGCCCACAGAGACAAGAGGAAATTGTGTATGCATGGCTAGGAGCAGCTAATATCTAAACCCATTAACAAGCCTGGATGGGACTCGAGTTGTTGGGGTACATTAACTTACAGTTAAATTCTGCAAGAGGTAAAAAAAAAAAAAAAAGACACATTGTGAATTAACATCAACCAAATTTATCATTTGATTTCCTTATCCTATGAAATAAGCTGAGCAAGATCAGCCCCTCCCTCTTTTTTTTTCTTTGCTTTTTAAACTGTTAATTTTAAGTCTGGCTTGTTTGCATAAAAGTCATAAATCAGGGGGGTCAGGGAAAGTTTTCTCTGGAAGGATATGTGATGGGTTTGATAAGCTGCCTAGGAGCGTGTGAAACTGATAGCGATGGGGGGCGGGTGATAAAATTGAGGGGGTACAGGGACTTGGGGGGGGGGGATCAGTGTTTGCCTAACAAATATACACTACCTGGGTCAATAAATGTTATGACAAAGGGAGATAAGAAAAAGGATAAGTGGGGGTTCTAATTAAAGAAAATAAATATATATTTTTTTTATTGATCATCTCTATCTCTCCCTTTTTTTTTTTTTTTTTAAGGAATCCATTACAACGCCCATTCCCTTTCCAGTAATCTATGCAAATGTGTGCACTGATTGTATGTGTGGATGCAATGACGCAGGGCTAGGTTCACTGCTTGACAACCCCTCTTAAAGACCACTAAACAATCATAATCTGCATAGGCAATACCCCCACTACAGCACCACTTCTCTCCTTTCTTTTTTTTTTTTCCACCCCCACCCGCCCCAAAAAGGGCCCTCCAGAACTGGCTTTCCAAACGCCTCCCCAACATCCGTGTGCTCAGCCCTCTTTATTCTGTGACTGACTATCCTCTGCAGCCTGTTCTACTGCTCCCTCTTCGCCTATGAAAGTGTTAAAGGTAAGATATTTTCACTCCAAGCAAACAGCAGGCTTTTGTATACATGATTTATAGTCTGATTCTTGGTTCAAACAGAGTTCACATGAATGTGCTACTGCTGAAGGCTAGGAGATGGGGCTGACTTCACACTAGCACGGCTGCCATTAAAAATCCCTTTCCTCTTAAACTCTCTAGCTTTGCAGACTTGTTGTATATGGAGAAGAGATATAGATATGGACGATCGGGAGAATTACATTCTGTCCACGACCTTAAACTGTAATCTACATAAGAGTTAATTTCTAATGACACCCCTGACAGTGCCAGAACCCCGACAATATATATGATTGATCTATCTATCTCATGTATATATATATATATATATATATATATATATATATATATATATATATATATATATATATATATATATATATATATCATATATATATATATATATATATATAGATAGATAGATAGATAGATAGATAGATAGATAGATAGATAGATAGATATTTGGATATTTGGATATCTATCTATCTATATCTATATATATATTATATATATATATATATCAAATATATATATAGATATATCTATATATATATCTATATTTATTTATCTATCTATCTGTCTATCTATCTATCTATCTATCTATCTATCTATATATATATATATATATATAATATAGATAGATAGATAGATAGATAGACAGATAGATAGATATAAATATAGTTATGTATATATATATATATATATATATATATATATATATATATATATATATAGTTATCTATAGGAAAGGGGGTGCTTAAGTATTACATTTTGTTTTGCATTCATTTAAAAAAAAAAAAAAATATTAACGAATCCCCCCTCCTTTGTATTCATTTGAGCCTTTATTTAAAAGCACACTATTTCTAATGCTGTTAATTTTTCAGATCTCGCCAAAAGCATCCTCAATATTTTTTATTTTATTTTTTTACATCAATATAAATGTCCCATAGATATTAGACAGATTGAATTAGTTCATTTTTTTTGTATCTCCCAGTTAAACTCCCAGCACATTGGATTTTATTTACAGCATGGGTGTCTTTTTTTTTGGTGGGGTGCAGTAAACCAGGAGCTAAAAAAAAATAAAAAATAAAATGATAATTCGTTTTTTGAAAAATGCTTGGCACACATTCTGAAGCCGGTTGGGAGATAAATCTAAAGAGGGTCCTGCAAATCATATTTATGGAGTGGCTATTAAATAAACAGCAAATTTATTATCCTCTCTAACACGTGCTTGTGTTATGTTGTGTTAAGGGTGGATATGGCACTTGGGGGGGGATTATTGGAGGTAAAAGGTCCCCATCTATGTTATGTTGTGTTAAGGATGGATATGGCACTTGAGGGAATTGTTGGAGGTAAAAAGTGCCCATCTGTGGTATATTGTGTTAATGGTGGATGTGGCATTTGGGTTGGGGGGATTATTGGAGCTAAAAGGTCCCCATCTATGTTATGTTGTGTTAAGGATGGATATGGAACTTGGAGGGGGGGGGGGGGGGGGGTTATTTGGAGGTATAAGGTGCCCATCGGTGGTATATTGTGCTAAGGGTGGATGTGGCACTTGGCTTCAGGGGATTATTGGAGGTAAAATGTCCCCATCTATGTTGTGTTAAGGGTGGATATGGCATTTGGGGGAATTATTGGAGGTAAAAAGTGCCCATCTGTGTTATGTTGTGTTAAGGGTGGATATGGCACTTGGACTGGGGGGATTATTAGAGGTAAAAGGTTCTCATCTGTGGTTTGTTGTGTTAAGGGTGGCTATGGCACTTAGGGGGGTTCTTTGGACGTAAAAGGTCCCTGTCTGTGTTATGTTGCCATAAGGGTTTATATGGCACTTGGGGGGGGGGGGGACTTGGAGGCAAAGGGTCCCCATTTGATAAAGTGATGTTCTATAGCAGAACAATGGATTGGTGTTTGTTACTTGTGTAGGTCTCATATGACACAATGGCACTGGGACTGAGGATACCTGTTGGGAACAAAGGCTCAAGTTCTAGGGGGTTCTGAGGACTCCATGGAAAACAAGCCATGTACAGTACAAGTCCTGCCAGTGACTGGGGATCTGGCTGGAGGAAGTCTGCCAAGTGGAACACTTTGTGTTATTATTGCTCTTGGCTCCATGTGAGTCAAATTCCTGAGTCCTCTGTAAACAGTTGGAAATGTTAAGAGAAAGTTTGAACAGTAAATATGAAGGGAATGTGCATGCAGCTGAGTCCCTGGGTTTACACAGAGAGGCCCCTTTCACTATGCAGGGAGACACCCTCTGTCCCACTGGATACACACTTCATGTATCCTGTCCTGACACTGTATATGGGGACACCTGGGAATGGGGGAACCACACACAACAGCTGACAACATTTAGGGATAGTCATGGGAAATAAAGAGCCAGGACACCCAAGTTTATCCAAATATATTCATGGCTTGCAGGAACATTAGTAAAAAGTGCCACTCTCTCACACTCTCATGCCAAAAACTGTAATTTGACAGTAATAAAGATAGGAACTAAGGCTGGTCATACATTATACAATTTTCTTATTCCCTTTTCTTTAGATTTACAGCTATGTGGTGCAAGGGTCTACCAGATTGCAAACAAATGAAAAGTGTGTAGGTTTGACCTCATATTGGATGTTTGTTGGTAAATCTAAAGAAAAAGTGTGCAAGAAAATTGTATAATGTATGGCCAGCCTAAGATAGTGAGGGTGGATGCTATAAAGAAACAAGATATAATGGCAAATAAATAATTTAAAAGACCAAAGTCCATCCATGGAGAGCACTTATCAAAGGGGATGTTCTGGTTTCAACAGTATAGTAACACAAACCGTATAATAATAATAATAAATATATATATATATATATATATATATATATATATATATATATATATATATATATATATATATATATATATATATATATATATATATATAAAATAATAATAATAATATATATATATATATATATATATATACAAGTTTATATGTTTCTAATGTTTTTTCAGGGCTATTTTGTCTGTCTCTAAACTTTTCATGCATTGCTGCCCAGCTAGTGTTGTTGCTCTTTCTGATTTGTGTAGTGAAGTGATCTGTGATTGCCTGGGAAGGGTTCCTGGAAAAGCCAGATCAAATGATAACTATTGTTCACCTTTTCCTAAGTCCATCCATCATCCCAGGTATATAACCTGTAGTGTTTATACCATAAGCAGGAGGTTAACCTTTCTGAAGGCAGTCACGTGGAAAACACACAAGCAACATTAAAGTATAGTCTCCCAGTCAGATATAAGCCGCCATCTCATTACTGTTAATCATTTTTATAACTTCCTACGGCACTTCCAGTGCATAAATCCAGCTGTCACGGATTTCATCTGTCATTTTACAGTTTATACAACAAATGCTGGAATATAGGTTGTACAAAGTCCCGGACAGATCAGAGACCATAGAAGAACTGATCATTAAAAGTAGAATTCCGACTTTTTTTTTTATTTTTTTTATTTTTTTTAGAAAAGTCGATTTTACAGGCATGGCTGTGATGGAATAAAGTTTATAAGTAGTTATTTCTTACTCATCATATTTTCTATGGGCTCTTGAAGTTTCCCTGTGCTCAGTGTGACATTAGAACATTTTCCTTGCTGCTATCAGGGTCTACAATCTCTATAGAACATATATAAAGTAAATTAGTACAGAATGTAAAACAATAAAAAAAAATATATAAAAATAGAAAAGGTGTTTTTTTTTTACTTACATGTTTGTAATATATGAAATATATTATAATATTTTATAACATGTAAGGGGTGGGGGGTGTTGTTTTAAGTTGGGTAACTTTTGTTGAGAAAAGTTTTTATGCTTGTGCAACATTCCCCTTTGTCTATAAGGCTTTATATTAATCTGTTATCTGGTCATTATCCACAACATTAAAATATTTACTGCTGGTTAAAATATACTTTCGATGGTATCTTTTGGTTATCAACAAAAAGTTATTTTGTGTTTATTTTTCCTTTTTTTCTTTAATGTGAACTATTTCTTCTAGAAGCCTTTGTTTCAGCTGTTTATTCTTTGTATGTAAATTATCCCCACGTAGTCTTTGTTTGATTCTCTGTGGAATTCCATGATTTTTTAAACAGAAAAAAAAAATCACCAAACATAATTCATTTCTCAATGCACCCGGCGATGTACGAAGTTTTGTGTCTTTCTATTGCAATTAAGTAGAAAATACTTTATTTTTGTTAAGTAAGTAAAAATCGTTATTTTAGTACTAGGGATATTAATTGCTTCGGTGGGTTTAAATAGTTAATACTAGCAATGATCCTCTATGGTGTCCTATATAGGAAATATTTAGGTAGGGGTCCTAGCTAAGAACTGTAGAAAAGACAGTAAAAAGTAATACATACATTTTAGGAAAGTCCTATTCCCTCTTTCTCTGTGTCCCTTCCTCTGTCTCCCCACCCACGAAGGATTTCAAGAGGCAGCTTTCAGACTGTACAGCAGAATGATATTTAGGACCTACCACAGAGGATCAAGTAAAAAAAAAACAAAAAAAAGCAAATAAACAAAAAAAAAACTCTTCATGTCCAAATCTTCTTTGTTATAAAAGAGTCTCAGGGAAAAAGTATCCAAAATCTAGGTGTAGGTGTACCGTCATGTGACGTCAGAAGGTGGTTCCTCTGGCTTTTTTGCCCCTAATCCTACTTTTTTTTTTCTATTTTCTCTTGTTCTGACTTTTTTGTCTGTGTGTCAGCAGGTCTGAGGCCTCGTTGCAGAGTATTTTGGGCTGGAGGAAGACAAGATGGCTTGGATCCACAGCTAGGATGCCTCTCTATTATCTGTTTGGTGTTTGATAAGCCTGGCTCAGGGTCACTTGGGGGTGATCACTGATAATCTGATCACCAATCGGTCAGTGTCACTTCTTCTTTTGCTAAGAGAACTAAAGGGAGCAAACAAGATGCAAAAATCACTTTACTACGACAACTCAGGTCCCTTCGCAGGCTGTGGCTTCCAAGGGACCAATGGCATTAGCTACTCTGGTCGCCCAACCTATGCCACTGAAAATGAATATGAACCTCCTTACTGCCTTCAGCCAGAAACCACCTCTAGTCCCAGCAGCAATAAAGACGAGCTCTCTATTAAGAGCATTAACTTTCATTTGCCGGATGCCCCAGAACAAGCACAGCAGCCCAAGTCACCAAACTCAACTTCTCCTGCCCCAAAATCAGCGACCACCCAGAGCTGCCCATCCAAGGCGAGCAATGGACCAGAGCCTGATGATGTCACTGGCACTAAGAAAAGCAGCAAGAGCAACAACTTACCCAAACAGATCTTTCCCTGGATGAAAGACAGCCGGCAGAACTCCAAGCAGAAGAAGCAAGCCCCTCCCCCAGCAGGTAAATGCACTGAACCCCTCCTTTTCCTCCTATATGTCTACCTGTGCTATGTGTACAGAGCCCCATGCATTACCTTCTTCCTCCTATTTACCTGTGATATGTGCACTTAGCCCCCCATCCACCCATCCTCTTCCTCTTATATGTATACCTGTGAGGTGCACTTAGCCCCCATCCACCCCTTCTCTTCCTCTTATATGTATACTTGTGCTTTGTGCACTTAGCCCCCATCCACCCCTGCTCTTCCTCTTATATGTATACCTGTGAGGTGCACTTAACCCCCATCCACCCCTCCTCATCCTCTTATATGTATACCTGTGCTTTGTGCACTTAGCTCCCATCCATTCCTCCTCTTCCTCCTATATGTCTACCTGTGCTGTGTGCACTGAGCCCCCATCCATTCCTCCTTTTCCTCCTATATGTTACCTGTGATATGTGCACTTAATCCCCATCCACCCCTCCTCTTCCTCTTATATGTTTACCAGTGATTTGTACACTTAACCCCCATGTACCCCTCCTCTTCCTCCTATATGTCTACCTTTGACATATACACTTAACACCCATCCATCCCTCCTCTTCTTCTTATCTACCTGTGATATTTGCCCTAAGCCCCATCCATCTTACTCCTCTTTCCTTTCATAGGTTTACCTGTGATGTGCACACTTAATTCCCATCTATCCCTCCTCTTCCTCCTATATGTCTACCTGTGCTATGTGCACTGAGCCACCATCCATTCTCCCCTTCCTCCTACATGTTTACCTGAGAAATGTACACTTAACCCCTATCCACCCCTCCCCTTTCTCTTATATGTCTACCTGTGATATGTACACTTAACCCCCATATACCCCTCCCTTCTCTCCTATTTGTCTACATGTGATATGTGCATTCCCTATTTCTTCTTTATGCCTACCTGTGATATGTGCACTGAGCCCCATCCTTTCCCTACTTCTTCAAATATGTCTACCTGTGATATGGACACTGAGCCCCCACCCATTTATCCTCTTCCTCCTATATGAGTACCTGTGCTAGGTGCACAGAGCCCCCATTCCCCTCCTCTTCCTCCTATATTTATTTACCTGTGACATATGCATTGAACCATTCTTATTCCTTTTAAACTCTACCTGTGATGTGTGCACTGAACCCCCACCTACCTTTCCTATTTATTATATACTTTACCTGTGATGTGTGCCCTGAACCCCCACCTACCTTTCCTATTTATTATATACTTTACCTGTAATGTGTGCCCTGAACCCCCACCTATCCTTCCTATTTCTTATATACTTTACCTGTGATGTGTGCAATGAAACCCCACCTATCCTTCCTATTTCTTATATACTTTACCTGTGATGTGTGCAGTGAACCCCCACCTATCCTTCCTATTTCTTATATACTTTACCTGTGATGTGTGCAGTGAACCCCCACCTATCCTTCCTATTTCTTATATTGTATACTTTACCTGTGATGTGTGCACTGAATTCTCATTCACACTTATTTTGCTATATGTCTACCTCTGATATATGCACTGAGCCCCCATCCACCCCCTCTTCTTCCTATATATCTACCCATGCTATGTGCACTAAGCCCCCATTCCCTCCCCCCATTTTTCTCCTATATATCTACCTGTGATATGTGCAATGGGATTGACATGGCAAACACTGTAACTAACTCATTTCTAGTGTGATTAAGGGTCACTTAAGGTAGAACTTCAGGGAAGGAGATGAGAAGGGTTTGGCTTAACTGAATATTTCTAAAATGTATCACTGATCTAAAGTGTATTTTATGAATCAGAATCCCTGTTGATTTCAAACGACAGCAACTAAGTATGGGGAGAGAGATCAAAGAATTAACACTGTAATGTGTGTGTGTGTGTTGCATAGCAATTTATTCCTATTTGTGTGTAGTTTATAAAGAGGAAATGCTCCAACAGGAAAAGTTTTTGATTCCCACAGCAACCAATTAGAATCCCCGTTTTATAGTGAACGCTTGACTGCGGAAATGGCAGATGCAAGCTGATTGGCTGTTAGTGGAAGAGATCATTATAGCACAGTTTTCATACATCATACACACTTAAGTGTGCGAATAAAATTGTCAACACTATTTAATTTATGAAAATCTCTACAAAATAGCCAGAGTTGCCTTGAGATCATTTTACTTTCTATCCTGAAACTTTCACAGTATAATGTGCCCTGTGACAGTCTCTGACCCTTTCAGCTAAACAAGTGTCTGCCTCGGATTCAGAACACCAAGGTTGCCCTTCCCTACCCTATGCTTCATTTATTACTGATGCAAAGGATAAACTATGTTTCTGATCTCCTCTACCATGTCCCTCTGGGGCTCATAGAAGTTCACTGTCACTGTCATCACAACACATGTAGTATCGGGGAAAAAATAAACTTAAAAAGCACTAACTATCAAAGAATTAAAAATAACTTAATATAACAAATAACAAATATAACATAATAATAAACAATAGAACAAAATGTAACTTTAAATAATACAACAAATAATAACAAAATGTAACATTAAAAAAAGGACAAATAATAACAAAATGTAACATTCAAATAGCTTGGTAGAACTGGACGGGTTTAGCTAAAGATATTATTATATTTTCCATATGAAAAGTTACTGATGGAATCATAGTAGAGATAACAGAGATCAATAGCTTCTAGCCACAATCCAGCTTGTACCTATATGTGATGGAGGAAGCTTTGTCTGCACAGGCTGATTTACTAAGCGATCTTTTTCACACCAGTGCTGTCTTCATGTGGTTACATTCGGAGAACAATCTGTTATTTTCTGCCTGTGTCTGCCTCCAATCGGGGCATCACATTGCCAGTATGTAGGTCTCTCTTGCAATACATGTGCCCCTAGATGTAGGCATGTTTTATACTAGCCATACACATAATGATAAATTATTGACCGCTCATGGATCTGAGCATTTCCAATGGTCTATCACTCCAAAAGCTCAGAAAAGAAAGATACATTTGGGGCAATTTACCCTTTTTTCACCAGGCTGGATGCTTGATTTTTTTTTTTTTATTAAAACAATTGTTGGTTGCCCTGGGATTAATTTACTAAAACTGGAGAGTGCAAAATCTGGTGCAGCTGTACATGGTAGCCAATCAGCATCTAGCATCAGCTTGTTCAATTAAGCTTTGACAAAGTAACCTGGATGCTGATTGGTTTATATGCAGAGCTGCACCAGAGTTTGCACTCTCCAGTTTTAGTAAATCAACCCAACTGGGGGTGATTGGTTTCTATGAAGAGCTGAATCAGATTTTGCACTCTCTAGTTTTGGTAAGTCAACCCATAGTGTACATGCATACCCCACTTTTAAGTGCACAATGGGGTTTATTTACTAAAGCTGGAACGTGCAAAATCAGGCTCCCTTCTGCATAGAAACCAATGAGCTTCCAGGTTTTATTACTAAGCTTAATTGAACAAGCTGGGGTTAGAAGCTCATTGGTTTCTATGCAGAAGTGAGCCTGATTTTGCACTTTCCAGCTTTAGTAAATAAACTCATTGTGTACTTAAAAGTGGGGTATGCCTGTAATCATTTTTTGAAATATAGAATTGTGGAGTTTTTGAAAAAGATTATTATATCAAATGATTGAATCTTTAAATGACACATTAAGTTGGTCATACACTATACGGTCTGATTGGACAATTACAGTTGTACAATCAACTATGTAGTGCAAAGAGCTTCCCTGACTGGATAGAAATTGAATGGACTGTTTATTTTTATTTTAAATAGCTTTGGTACATGTAAATGAGATTGTACAGAGAATGTGCAATCTGATTGTATAGGGAATGGCCAGCTTAAGGTTACATGTACAGGGGTGTTTAAATTTATGCTACAAATATGCTGCCAGAAAAAAAAAATGCATATCTGCATGCGTTTATGTGTGTTGATATATGTGCATGGCGTTTAGAAGTGAGTGCATATGGCACATAGGCATAAAAAACTCTGGTTTGGGGCATTTTCTTAGGCCTCTGAATTATGCCTAGTGCTGCATAGGTGTAAACTGCTAGAGTCCATATGCACTGACCTAAAAATCGCTGCATCTACAGGAGTTTTGTGTTCTGCCTGTATGAAGCAGCTCAGTGTTATCCTATGTGTCCTTACTCAGGACAATTAGAGGCATATTTTAAACTTAAGGTAGAGGCAGGAAAAAAAAAATTCTAGTTCAATGTTTCTCATTGGAGTTTTCACAAAACTCTCCTAAACTTGTCTAGACTCTGTACAAAAAACGCTCTACAGGAGCGTTTTTTTTTCCTGCCATGGGAACTGGCATTTTTTTAAGCTGGATGTGCATGGAGCAGACTGGTTTGCCTTTCTGATTGGAGCTTTCTGGCAGAAAAAACACTAAACTCTCCTAAACTTGTCTAAACTATGTACAAAAACGCTCCTGAGCGTTTTTTCTGTCAAGGGAACTGAAGTTTTTTTAAGCCCAGCGTGCATGGAGCCAGCTAAACAACAATTTTTTTTGCCCCCGGCCTTAAACCTAGGCCTGGGTTCACACTATTACAACAAAGACATCGCATTGGATACCAAATTGCTGTGCAGATCACATGCGATGTCTGCGCAATGCGAATTCAGCCATACAGTTTGTATGATTTGCATGAAAATGCTGCAGGATGCGTTTTTTTTTTTTTTCACGAAACTGGTTCACACCCAAGCAAGCGTTCTAATCCTTGTCTAAATTCACACTTTGCACTGCGATCTGAAAACCGATCTGGGGTAGTCATTAACTTTGTATTGACACCCGCAGTGGTTCGCATGTTGCACATAGGGCACCCCATTCACTTCAGTGGCTGCCCTATACGCCTTTGGCACCTGAAATAAGCTCTTGCTCCTTAATGGGCAATAGGCTTCACATATTTTTTAAAGGCACATTCTGTCGCACAACAGTTGTGGCAAAATTGCACAGTGTTTGGGGAACATTTAGAATAAAAGGCACCCGTGTTACGCATTTTGCAGCAATTGCCACAAGATTAAGGCCTGGTTCACACCTGTGCATTTTTTAGTGTGTTTTCAGTTTTGCAGAAACAAACTACAGTCCATGTAACATGGCGTCCTATGGATGTAGTTCACATCTGTGCATTTTATGGAAAGGGCCATGTTTTTTTTCTGGTTTTTGGTTCCATAGACTTCAATGGTCTACAGATGTGTATTGAAAAACACAAAATGCACCTGCAATATGCAAACTGCAACCTGCACAAGAGTGAATCAGGCCTTCAAATCAGAGGCATTATTGTGTTGATTCCACCCATGATTCCAGATCACCAAGTGTGAATGGGGCCTAAGGCTGGATTCACACCTATGCATTTTTAGTGCTTTTTGCATTTTGCAGATGTTCACTACAGTCCATTTAACATGGTTTCCTATGGAACACACTCTGTAGTGCAAATCTGCAAAATGCAAAAAGCACAAAAACTGCATAGGTGTGAATCCAGCCTTAGGGTTGCTATACACATTGCATCCTGATTCTACAATCCCATTACAGGCATACCCCACTTTTAAGTACACAATGGGGTTTATTAAAGCTAGAAAGTGCAAAATCAGGCTCACTTCTGCATAGAAACCAATGAGCTTCCAGGTTTTATTGGCACAGCTTAATTGAACAAGCTGAGGTTAGAAGCTCATTGGTTTCTATGCAGAAGGGAGCCTGATTTTGCACTTTCCAGCTTTAGTAAATAAACCCCATTGTGTACTTAAAAGTGGGGTATGCCTGTACAATCTCATTTACATTTACCAAAGCTATTATATTTGGATACACATACAATCCAATCCATTTCTATCCACTTACACAGGTTCTATAGTCGGTGGTAGATCTAAAGGATATTGTACAATCTGATTGTACAGTGTATGGGCAGCTTTAAAGCTTGCAGATCAGGATTTGTAGATTTTGGCATTGTGGAGTTTTTTTTTACAAGTATAGTTTTGAACTGTTGCTAAATCATAAAGTAATCTACCAATTTGTATTTCAGAGGATGAGAGCTCACTGGACAATAGTTTTCTTAGCTCTGCATCTAAGAGGGCCAGGACAGCCTACACCAACTCCCAGCTGGTAGAACTGGAGAAAGAATTCCATTTTAATCGCTATCTGTGCCGCCCTAGGAGGCTGGAGATGGCCAAACTACTGAACCTGTCTGAGAGGCAAATCAAGATCTGGTTTCAGAATAGGAGGATGAAGTACAAGAAGGACCACAAGGGGAAAGGAGGAGCTTTGTCTCCTGGGGGGCAGTCCCCCTGCAGAAGTCCATCGTTGCTCCCTTACTCCAACGCGCTCCCCCTGGAGGATGAAAATGGCTATGATGTTCCCATGCCTAATGAGTTTAACAAGAGCCCTGGGAACATGTATGGTTTAACTGCTTACTCAACACCTCTCTTTGACAACCCTCCAGCCCAAAAACGATATGGGACACAGTCCCTAGCCTCTGAGTACGACCACCCTTCTATGCATGGAGATATAGGCTATGACAGCCCTGGTCTACAGGGAAGCCAGAGCTACCTTGGAGGGAGTTACCTGGAAAATGTGCCTGGGAACTGTTCCATGTTCAATCTGCCCCATCCTTCATCAGATAACATGGACTACAGCTGTGCAGCACAGACACCCAGCAAACACCATCTCGGTCCCTGTGACCCTCATCCCACCTACACAGACTTAAACATTCATCCTGTGCCTCAGGGGTGTTCCCAGGAGCCTCCTGTGCTGACACATCTGTAGAATGCTCTACTCTTTGAAACATAAGGGCAATTTATTCTGGCCCATTATGTCATTAAGTAGGGGAAAAAAAACCGATACATGTAAACCCACCAACATGCCTCAGCTTCCTACATCTCATATGTATTTACTAAGCTATGCACAATACAGGGACTATGCATGGAGTGCAGACAATGCCACATAAGCAACCAATTAGTCTAAACTCTCCCTTACCTCCCCTATAGTAGAAAGTCTTAAGCCTGGACATAACTACCAGGGAATGTGAAATCACACAAAAACAAAAGTCAGTTTTTTTTTTTAGAAGACTATCCAGTTCGTTATTTCACAGCCCATCCCGAAATTTAGTTCTATTTTATTCTGTATTTATGTAAATCCAGTTTTTGTAATTTCTCAATCTTTTTTAGTAGAAAGAAAAAGGGAAACCTATATTTATATGCGTTGGCGTTGATCCTGTTTAAATATTTTTTTTTTCTATTTTTGTTAGTTTATTTTATACTTGTCAATTGTCTTGTTTAATTTATTTTTTTAGGGAATTAAAGACAGATTTAGATTTTTTTTTTTTCGTTTAAGTGAAATTTGTTTTTTCAGAGCGATCTGTCTCAGTTTGTCTGTATTTTTAGTAGCTTTGGAAATAACCGTTTGATAAATAAAGAGAATTAAAACCTATGCGCATGATTATTGTCGGTGACATTTCCAAGCAAAATTCTGAAAGTTACCTTAAAGGCAAAAAAAAAAGGGGGGGATTTTGAAAGTTAAGAGTGTTTGGTTGTGTGTGTTTTTTTCTTGCTAGGGGTTGGATTTCACCCCTAATTCACCCCCATTAATCATCTAGACAGGGACAGTTCACATGGCCCCCTAAAGCCCTTTTCATGTTAAGTTAGTATTCAGCTTTGGTACAATCTTGCTTGATCTGTTCCTGCAGTGTTTCCTGATAAACTTCAATATTCCGGATCTCAGGTTTGACTTCCCCAAGCCTTCTAGCCCGGATTTTTTATTTTACACGTTTTTCTAGGAAACATCTTCTAGAGAAGGTGGAAGAATTTTATTCGATCGTTCAGCGCTGCTTCTGGATCTGCCTGTGATGGGCTGTGATATTGCAGATCATATGTAGCTTTTATCGATTTTACATACTTTTTGCTTATGTAATATGTCGCAATGAAGCGATTGTACATTGGAATGTATCAAAATTGAAGAGATTAATATTTTTTGATCTGTGATCTGAAATCACAGATAAGAAATGTCAGTTTAATGCACTTTTAATGTGTATTGTAGATCTATAAATCTGACTTTACAGACAGGTGTGCACAAGGCAGAGCATAATATATATATATATATATATATATATATATATATATATATATATATATATATATATATATATACATATATATATATATATATATATATATATATATATATATATATATATATGTATATATATCGATAGATAGATAGATAGATAGTTATAGATAGATAGATATAGACAGATAGATAGATAGCTATAGATAGATAGATATAGACAGATAGATATATTATGGATATTTGTGTAAATAATTAATATAATTATAGCTTTCTTAAAAACAGTAGCATAACAGTAGCATAACTGCCTTGTATCTCAGAGTTTTATTTTCACCAACATACCGAAAGATACATATATAGACATACACACATTTAATATTATTATTGCAAAAAAGTTACTTTATACTCTCTGTTTCTATATATACATGTATATATAGACCCGTATATGCATTTAAGCAATGCATCATCACTCTCATCATCATCATATTTTTATTATTACTACTATTACTAGTATAACTACTACTACTACTACTATTATTTTGCATATTTGATATACATGAAAAACGTTCTGTCCGCTGAAATATACTACATATGGATGAGTGAAGTTCCCTAATTGCTGCATTAATAGAGTAGGCAAATGATCTCGTGATATATTTTTTCAGATGTATTTGTTTTATTTTGGACAAACATTGAGTTTGCTAAAAAAAAAAAAAAAAAAAAAAAAAAAAAAAAAAAAGTCTGCTTTGCTTCTAATTTAGGCTGCCATCAGTGCTACTGCTAAATTACTATTCCACAGCCCAGATGAAATTGTAGCTCCCAGCTAACTCAATTTCCCTGGGAGGAACAGAAGGCCAGAGACTGTCTCCATGTGGCTGGGATTCCATGATTCTCCATTGCTGCTCCAACAGTCCCGGGGCTCACAATAACACCCACACAAGGATCCTGGCAGGGCAGCTCTCTGTACTCTCTATACTGAGATCCCAACCACATATGATCCGGGTCACACAAGGGAAAGCAACAGCAGGACATCTTCATGTGAATGATTAGCTGTATCAGCACTTATCTGCTCATGTCTGCAGCAACAGATTCATAAAATTGAATGAAAAAAGCTAAAAAATAAATAAAAACGAAAAAAAAAAAAAAAACAACGGCAAACAAAAGCATTAGCATTGCTCATAGAGGACATCAAACATAATTTAGTTTTCCAGAAAATATGAAGCGAACCTTAGTGGTTGCTTCTGGCAACAACTCTGTTTTTTCTCCTTTTCTCAGCAGTTTTATTGAAAAAAAATCATTAATGCAACACTCTGCACTAATTATCTATCTATCTATCTATCTATCTATCTATCTATCTATCTATCTATCTATCTATCTATCTATCTATCTATTAATAGCTATCTATCTATCTATCTATCTATCTATCTATCTATCTATCTATCTATCTATTAATATCTATCTATCTATCTATCTATCTATCTATCTATCTATCTATCTATCTATCTATCTATCTATCTATTAATATCTATCTATCTATCTATCTATCTATCTATCTATCTATCTATCTATCTATCTATCTATCTATCTATCGCTATCTATCTATCTATCTATCTATCTATCTATCTATCTATCTATCTATCTATCTATCTATCTATCTATTTGTCTGTCTTTTTGTCTGTCTATCTTTAAAGCACTGTTCACCTCTACTCTGTTTATAGACACAGCAAGTTTGTGGCTAATTGGTGGCTTTAAAGTTAGTTTTCAGCTACAATCATTTTCACTTTCCAGTGACTAATGATCAAAGTTAAGTGAATTTCATTGGAAACCACCACAGTGCTACTTGAATTCCACATTCTTATTGCTCAGTTGCTTTAAATAGGAAATGTTTGTAGATGAAAGGTTAGTGAAAGAAACATAATTGCCCTGTGTATTTTGTGCCCCTGAGATTCTCTTTTTGCATTGGAAGCCCACTGATTTCAATGACCTTTCTTAATGCAATGCATGTTAATGCCTGACATGAGAAGCGCACCTGGAATAATGCACCGCACAAATGTATATATACCCTTAGTATATTTATATATTTTTTAGGGTGGGTTTGAGTAGAGAAGGGATGCATTAAAAACCCCATGTGAAGTTTTTTTTTTGCTGCCTGTATCTCTGTTGGGGTCACCATACACATTGCAACCTGAGCATACAATATGTGTACAGGCATACCCCACTTTTAAGTGCACAGTGGGGTTTATTTACTAAAGCTGGAAAGTGCAAAATCAGGCTCACTTCTGCATAGAAACCAATGAGCTTCCAGGTTTTATTACAAAGCTTAATTGAACAAGCTGCAGTTAGAAGCTCATTGGTTTCTATGTAGAAGGGAGCCTGATTTTGCACTTTCCAGCTTTAGTAAATAAACCCCATTGTGTACTTAACAGTGGGGTATACCTGTACAGTCATCTTTGGATTTACCAAAATTATGTAATATGAAGATCTTCCTAATGCATTCATTTAAGGTACTTACATATAGCACCATCAATGTATGCACCACTTTACATGTATATTGCACATTCATATCAGTCCCTGCTCTCAAGGATCTTACAATCTAAGGTCCCTAACTCACATTCACACACTAGAGCTAATTTAAACAGGAGTCAGTTAACCTACCAGCATGTCTCTGGAGTGTGGAAGGAAACCGGAGTATGTGGAGGAAACCCACACAGACACAGGGAGAACATGCAAACTCCAGCCGGTATCATGGCAGCTGGGATTGGAACCAACGACCCTAGTGCTGCTAGGTGAAAGTGCTAACCACTTAGTCACTTAGCCCAATCTATCCAATCAATTTGTATTCATTCAAGCAGGTCCTTGCACTAATTGGTGGTAGATCTAAAGGAGATCATGCCATCAGACTGTGTAACATGATATGTGGTGAGTTTTAGAGGTATTAACTGTCTATTTGTTCTGGAGACCATTATCACCATGACAGAGAGCAAAATACATTTTTTTTTTTACAGTAGTCACCATAACAGGAGGTGAGGGTAAATCATCTAATGGGGACACCCCTTCTGTGACAATTGTATAGGAGGGAAACTCCCCTCACTTTTGGAAGATTTTCTCTCACTTCAGGACAGAAAGTGAAGTAAAATCTTTTGAATGCAACAAAGACAGCAGAAAATTAACTGGCAGAGGTTTTAACATTTCCTAATCCACCCCTACTCTATCCAAAACTAAAAAGAGAATTTAGGCTGTTTAAAGCAGGACACACATTAGTAGAATATTACTTTATTTCCTAATAGCTGGTATGGTCAAATTGATGTTCCTTTTTGACCATAGGAACAAGAAAATTTGAAGGAGCGGGATGGAAAAATGTTCTTGAACAAACAAATTTCTAATGCCGCATACACACGATCGGAATTCTCGTCAGAAAAAGCTCTGATGGTTTTCCCGACGGAATTCCAACGGATTTCTGCTCAAGCTGTCTTGCCTACACACGGTCACATCAAATTCCGATCGTTCATAATGCGATGATGTACAACACGTACAACGGGACTAGAAAAAGGAAGTTCAATAGCCAGTAGCCAATAGCTTCTGTCTCGTAGTTGAATCTGAGCATACGTGATTTTTGGCGTGTCGGAATTGCATACACATGATCGGAATTACAGATAGAAAGTTTTTCTGTCTGGAAAATTGAGAACATGCTATAAATTTTTGGCTAGCGGAAATTCAGACAGCTAAATTCCGATGGAGCATATACACGGTCGCATTTTCTGATGAAAAGCTCTCATCTGTCTTTTTCTGGCCGGAATTCCGATCGTGTGTACGCGGCATAACAGTACACATAGTTTTCATTTGAAAATAAAATAAATAGTACTAACGCACACAACCAAATGTCCACTTCCTAAAAAAAAGTCAATATATAAAATTGCCAGGAAGCTGCCAACATAAAAAAGTGATCACTGCACAGTTATAAAAATAGTGATAAATAATATGTGGCGCTATCTCACCTCTAGTAAACCTTTAAATACGGTATCAATAAAAAATGAATCATCCAAATGCAGTACATACCATTAATAATAAAGTGCAAGTAGTGATAAAAGTGAAAACGTGCAAAACTTCTTGAAAAAGTGCAAACGTATACCAAAGTATTGTGCAAAAAAATGTAATAATGTGCAGTATGCTAACGAGGTAACAAATATTTTCCAAAGTATATCCGTGTATCACACTGATTAAATATTCAATAATGTGAGCATCAAATAAATATTATATCCAGTCCCAAAAATTATATAAAGAAAATGTTATTAAAATAAGAATCCTCATAAGTGAGTTCAATAAGCTGTAGTGCAATTCACTTCAAATAGTGCAAATCCACCGATGCTTTGTGCTCAAAAGTGATCCGGTGTGCCCCTTATTTCCCCCAGCCTCTCACCTCCAAAAGCGCCCACTGAAGGCCATATGACGCTGTATATATAATACTGGCTGTTAATTCTCTGATCCACTCCTCCAGTGGCGGCCACTGAAGACCATATGGCACTATATGCAATACTGGCTGTTACTCTCTTATCCACTCCTCATAGTTCAGCCCGTCAAGTATCAACAGAAATGATCAGTATCCTTGGTCATATACCAGCATATCAATGGAGCATGGGAGGAAACCGGGGTACCCAGAGGAAAGGAATTGTTATAAAAAACGGAAGACGTTTCAGCACTTATCCAAGTTGCTTCTTCAGTCCTCTAATTCATAGACACATGGGCAATGGTGGCTCTGTCACCAGAAATGTTTGACCCCTTTTTACAGGATGGTCAAAAAGCACTGTTAGAATACCAGATTGATTCCACTGACGGCACAATTCCACTCCACTGGCCGCTCAAGATGGAAATGGAGGAAAGAGTGGCATTCAATTCCGTTAGCTGGGCTGAAGAGTTGGAGTGGGGTGGCAAGTCACAGCAGATCCTATGAGGCTGGCACCACATCAGATCCAGGCAGGAAAGGTGGGATGGCTGAGCACAGCACTCGGAATTGAATGCAACTCTTCTTTCCTTCATTTCCATCTTGAGCGGCCAGTGAAGTGGATTTGTGCCGTCAGTGGAATCAATCTGGTATTCTAACAGTGCTTTTTGACCATCCTGTAAAAAGGGGTCAAAAATCTCTGGTGATCCTCTGAGCTTCACTTCCGGTATAGCCTCAAGCCTAAAAAACTGGTTGCCGTACAGCCATGTTGTTTGTTTGAGACAACCCAGTCTCATGTATGGACTATTTTTACAGAAACGTTATTACGAATTGTTTATTTATGTATTAGTGTTTATCACTATCACCCGTCACTGGGTTTATTTATTTATAGTGTTTAGCACTACTATTAACTTTAGTTTATACTGTGAATACTTATTAAGCTCAAATGGAATGCTTAAAAAGTTTAGCAATTAAAGAAAATTTGGTAACCAAACTGAGAATTCACTATGTTAAATCTGTCGCTTGGGGAGATTTCCTTTCACTTTCTGTCTCAGAGATGCAGAAGGAAGTTATAGAAATTCTCTGCAAAGTGAGGGTAAAGTGACTGCCTCCCCAGAGCAGTTGTCCCTATTGGAAGATTAATGCTAATTTCTTGTTCTGGTGAGAATATTTTGGGTTTCCTTTCACCTTATGTCTTGGTGACTGACAACGACCCCATCTGGACAAAACTCAAGATGAATCTCCCATTGACAGCAATAAAAACTTTACTTGGGGTTATAATCCTTTCCTTTCCCAAGCGAAAAAACAAAACAAAATATGGTTACATACCTCATACACATTAAATACACCAGTGAGCTCAATGATCTTTTCTCAGAGGGAGACATTCTTATGCGAACTGAGCTTTTAGCACTTACCGCTTGTTGTTGGCAATAATTACATGTAAAAATCTGACATGTTGGTAAGTCGATGGATCAACTAGGGTACAGCCAGCCTGCCCATAGATGGTTCTTAACTCAAACCATCTATGGCCGGTTTAAGTTCTGTTGTGTACTGACACACAGCTTTTTTGTGAAGTGACTGGTGCCAGCCCTGCCCAGTGTTTTTTGCTAAACTACTCAACCACTCCTATTCTCAGATCTCCGCAGCATAAAGGTGAATCAAACTGAAGATCAGCATAAGAACTAGGAGGGCTCTTGACATAACACAAGAAGTGTGCAGAGGACACAGGAAAGCTTGTTTTTTTTTGCACTTATCAAACAGATATAGGAACATGCTTTTAATGGGATATTTAACAGACCAAAGGGGGTAAAGTAAAGAAAGTTCATTCTAAGGGTTTGCATACACTGGGTATGTGTGTATCTTTGCTGGTGTAAAAGATTCTATACACTTCTGCATTAAAGTGTGATAAATATCCATATATATGCTCTGATAGCAAAGTGTACATGTTTTGTTACTTTCTGCTTGGCTTCTTCCATGCTTCCTTTAATGCTTAGTGAGCTAATCACATTTTTTTTTCATTTTTAGCCAAAATGTTAACACACCAATGCCTTAGTACATCTTCTCAGAAAAGAATGCAATTGGATGCTTGACACACAATGCAAACTAAAGCCTCGTACACACGATCAGATTTTCTGATGGGAAATGTTCTATGACAGGCTGTTGGCGGAAAATCCGACCGTTTGTATGCTCCATCGGACAGTTGTCAGATTTTCTGCAGGCAAATGTTGGATAGCAGGTTTTAAAATTTTCCACAGACAAAATGTGTGTTGTCGGATTTTCGGACGGTGTCCACACAAGTCCATTGGATAAAAGTCCAAAGTACAAGCATGCATGCTCGGAAGCAAGGACGAGCTAAAGAAGTGGTCGGTCTTGTGAACGAGAATTCGTAATGGAGAATTAACATCCGTGATGTGGCAAATTATGAAATCTCGAAATGCAGCGCACATTCTCTTCCTCTTTAATGGGATAATAATGAAGCTGCTTTGTTGGTGATACTGATGGAGTTATTGCAAACTAATTTTCAAAGGCTTTTTTTTTCTAGTGATTTCAAAAATAATATTATTATGCTTTTTTTTTATTTGGGCAAGTTACCACAACATCATTATCCCGTCGTTTTTAAGCTCAAAGATACAACTATGTTGGTGTTCCTTGTTAATTTTACATTGTATTTTTTAAAATGTAACTGCCTACTCCCAAACTGTCATTTGAAGTAAATCATATAGCCAGGTATTATTCTCCACAATTTTTTTATTGTGCAATAAAAAAAGAAAACAAATAAAATTAGACATGCTATCTGCCAATAGAACTTAACCAAAAAGTGCATTCTATGCATCCAAAAATATAGAAAATACACCAAATGAAATCATTATTATTCAACCAAAAAATAAAATAAAAGCCTCATGCATGTGTCCTGCTTCTTAATATAGGGGTCAACAATGCCAAGAGTTGGTGAAAGCAGGGGTCCGTCATCTGGAGATAATTCCGAAAATCATCTGGATTATTCTCCTGGAGCTCCCGCAGCAAAGGCATATGACAAAATTGGTCACGATTAATAAAGCAACCAATTTTTGGTCCAAGAACTCCTCCTCCTCCTGTTCCTGGACTGGCCGTTTGCATGTAGGACAAAATCCAGACACACGCCTTCAGACAAAAGTCTGAGTTTTTTTCTGCGGAAAATCCGATCGCATGTACGCAGCTTAAGACCACATCAGTGTATAACAATCTTGATAGGTTCAGGGATTACATTCAATGTTTGTGTGTGCAGTATCTCACAAAAGTGAGTATACCCCTCACATTTTGTAAATATTTTATTATCTTTTCATTTGACAATGATAAAGAAATTACACTTTTCTACAAGGTAAAGTAGTGAGGGTAGAGTTTGTATAACAGTGTAAATTTGCTGTCCCCTCAAAATACCTCAACACACAGCCATTAATGTCTAAACCGCTGGCAACAAAAGAGAGTACACCCCCTAAGTGAAAATGTCCAAATTGGGCCCAATTAGCCATTTTCCCTCCCCAGTGTCATGTGGCTTGTTAGTGTTATGCCCTGTACACACGGTCGGACATTCCGACCACAAAATCTGTCAGATTTTTTCCGATGGATTTTGGCTGAAACTTGTGTTGCATACACACTGTCGGACAAAGTTGTCGGAAAATCTGATCGTTTTGAACGCGGTGGCATTCGTTGCATATGACGGGACTATGTAGAGGCCAGTAGCCAATAGCTTTAGTCTTGTAATTTATTCTGAGCATGTGTGGCACTTTGTCCGTCGGAATTCTCTACAAACAATCGGAAAAAGTCAGATTGGATTTTGTTGTCAGAAAATTTTCAATCCAGCTCTCAAAATTTTTCCGTCTGAATTTCCGATGGAAAAAGTCCGATAGAGCCCACACATGATTGGATTTTCTGACAACAAAATCTGATCGGACCGTTTCTGTTGGAATTTCTGACCATGTGTACAGGGAATAACAAGGTGTAAGGTGTGAATGGGGAGAAGGTGTGTTAAATTTGGTGTTATCGCTCTCACTCTATCATACTGGTCACTGGAAGTTCAACATGGTACCTCATGGCAAAGAATTCTCTGAGGATCTGAAAAAAAGAATTTTTGCTCTACATAAAGTTGGCCCAGGCTATAAGAAGATTGAGAAGACCCTGAAACTGAGCTGTAGCACAGTGGACAAGACCATACAGGGGTTTAACAGGACAGGTTCCACTCAGAACAGGCCTCGCCATGGTTGACCAAAGAAGTTGAGTACACATGTTCAGCATCATATGCAGAGGTTGTCTTTAGGAAATAGAGGTATGAGTGCTGCCAGCATTGCTGCAGAGGTTGAAGGGGTGGGGCGTCAGCCTGTCAGTGCTCAGACCATAAACCGCACACTGCATCAAATTGGTCTGCATGGCTGTCGTCCTAGAAGGAAGCTTTTTCCAAAGATGATGCACAAGAAAGCCCGCAAACAGTTTGCTGAAGACAAGCAGACTAAGGACATGGATTACTGGAACCATGTCCTGTGGTCTGATGAGACCAAGATACATTTATTTCGTTCAGATGGTGTCAACCAGGTAAGGAGTACAAAGACAAGTGTGTCTTGCCTACAGTCAAGCATGGTGGTGGGAGTGTCATGGTTTGCGGCTGCATGAGTGCTGCCGGCACTGAGGAGCTACAGTTCATTGAGGGAACCACGAATGCCAACATGTACTGTGACATACTGAAGCAGAGCATGATCTCCTCCCTTCGGAGACTGGACCTCAGGGCAGTATTCCAACATGATAATGACCCCAACACACCTCCAAGACGACCACTGCCTTGCTAAAGAAGCTGACGGTAAAGGTGATGGACTGGCCAAGCATTTCTCCAGACCTAAACCCTATTGAGCATCTGTGGGGTACCCTCAAATGGAAGGTGGAGAAGCACAAGGTCTCTAACATCCGCCAGCTCTGTGATGTCTTCATGGAGGAGTAGAAGAGGACTCCGGTGGCAACATGTGAAGCTCTGGTGAACTCAATGCCTAAGAGGGTTGAGACAGTACTTGAAAATAATGGTGGCCACACAAAATATCAACACTTTGGGCCCAATTTGGACATTTTCACTTAGGGGTGTACTCACGTTTGTTGCCAGCGGTTTAGACATTAATGGCGGTGTGTTTAGATATTTTGAGGGGACAGCGCATTTACTCTGTTATACAAGCTGTACACACACTACTTTACATTGTAGCAAAGGATCATTTCTTCAGTGTTATCACATGAAAAGATAGAATAAAATATTTACAAAAATGTGAGAGGTGTACTCGCTTTTGCGAGATACTGTATATCTGCACACATGCCTGCAACGGAAGTGTACTGTATCAGTTTAACACTTCTCTTATACTCTTATCGTTCCAACGCATCTGACATCAACACCGGGGTGAGATTTACAAAAAATACCATCAGACCAACAAGCCTGTGTCTGATTCAAATGTCCGTCCTTTTATGACTAAATGGGATATGGTACTTACATAGTTAAGCACACAGGAGTGACTTGATGGCCAGCATGTCAATAAACATCCAGAAGCCTCTATTGCATTTACCACTTCTATGTATAGCTCCCTATCCAGGATGCTTAGAAGTGAATGCAGTATTAATGATTTATACATGTATTTGTCAATAGTGAAAGGACTGATTGGAATGTGTAGAGGACAGAAAAAAATGTCAAGCTAGCATGATGTTAAAGGCTTAGGCAACAAAACATGTCTCTACTAGGGATGAGCAACTCTGCCTGGGTTCGGTTCACAAAGGGTTCAGAGAAGCCTGTTTAAAATTTGGTATACCTGCACCTAAAGGAGAATCTTATTGAAGTGAATGGTAGGTGAAGCATCTTAGTAAAGTCTGGTTAAGGGCTCACGCACATGGATGTACAGTATTTGTAAGCATATGGCCATACACCATAAAGTATACTTGTATTTGCATAGGTGCTGAATAATTTTGCCCATAGGAACGAGTTACATGGGTATGTGCATGTAAATACCATTTTAATACCATGCTTGGAGGATGCCTTAAAGCAGTTTGCGGTGTCATGGAACGGTATGATTTTTGTGGTCAACCATAGCAACAGCAGAGCCTTTTTTTTGCTATGGAACAATTTTTTTCTTTTATATTTAGCTGGATTTACACACAGAGGCAACACCCAAATCTGAATATTTCTGCATGAAAAAAGCCCTTTCAAGTAGTTTTTCGGTGACATATGCTTTTTTGGGAAATGGTAGCTGGCAGATAGAAATTGGTGATTGGTGTGCCTGATTCAAAACAGTCCGTTGACCGATTGCCATCAAACTCTTAAGGGCCTTTTCACATCAGTTGCATTGGGCTGCACTGGACATCCTTGCACAGTCTTAAAGTGGTTGTAAACCCTTACAGACCACTTTTACCTACAGGTAAGCCGATAATAAGGCTTACCTGTAGGTATTGGAAATATCTCCTATACCTGCACGGTTTGGGAGATATTTACCATATATGCTTGCGCTGATGTCATAAGTGCATGCACACTTTAGAAAGTGCACGATCATGCCCTTTCTATAGGATCCATGTCGTGGCCGTCAGCTCACACGCGCATTCGCTGGAGTGACGTCACAAAGTCAGAGTCCATGGTCCCGGAAGGAAGAGGGGTGAAGATGGATGCTTCCACCAGCAGGGACATCGCAGGCTTTGTTTGCAGGTAAGTGGCACATAAAGGGCTAGTATGCGATGCCAATCCAAATGCGGAAATTACGTACGGAAGTACACATTTGTACACTTCAAATGGTTCAAAAGAATAGAAGAAAAATATATATATCCAAAAACAGGGGGGTTTGGTCTTTCGTCTTAAGACCTAGTTTTATTTCTGTCTGTGCACAAAAGAAGTACGACTTTTTTTTCAGTGCAGTGTGGTGGGATGCAATCCACCACATCTCACTGCACTGCAGCCAATAGAATTAATAAAAATGCCAATTAATGCCAATTGTAACAGCTACAGAAATGCTGAACAGTGAGATGCAAAGAATCTTCCTTTATTAAAATAGCCAGCAGACATGTTCTGACACTTTTCTAACTAGGCAGCCGCATGTCACTTTCTCAAAGAATAACCATTTGGGGTTTTTTAACAAACCAAGAATATGATTTTGCATCTTGGTGTGCCGTATTCCTGTTGTTGATACAACAGATTGCTTTGGTGGAGAGGAGCCAAGCCCGTTTGTATCTGCACTGTTCCTTCCAGCACACACCAGCTACTGGTGTGAACAGGCCCTAAGAAATTAGATAAGGCAGATGATACAGCAGTGTAAAATTGCAACAGGACATTTTAACCACTTCAGCAGCGGAAGGTTTACCCCCTTCATGACCAGGCCATTTTTTGCGATACAGCACTGCGTTATTTTAACTGACAATTGTGCAGACATGCGACGATGTACCCAAATAAAATTAATGTCCCTTTTCCCCCACAAATAGAGCTTTCTTTTGGTATTTGATCACCTCTGCGTTTTTTATTTTTTGCACGATAAACAAGAATTATGAGACCACAGAGAATATAACAGTGTAAAATGGGCCAGCAGCAAGTCAGTTTTGATCCGGGATAATAGGTTTAACAACTGCATGCCTAACTTGTATTTTTACTATGGGGATTGCAGGGTGCAGCGAATGTGAGTGATAAAATGTGAGGTGGTTTAGGTGCTTGCTGTACTATGGGGGTAAGGGGTGCAGTGAATGTGAGTGATATAATGTAAGGTGGTTTAGGTGAATGCTGTACTATGGGGATTATGGGGTGTAGTGAATGTGAGTGATATAATGTGAGGTGGTTTAGGTGCGTGCTGTGTTATGGGGATTACGGGGTGCAGTGAATGTGAGTTATATAATGTAAGGTGGTTTAGGTGAATGCTGTACTATGGGGATTATGGGGTGCAGTGAATGTGAGTGATATAATGTGAGGTGGTTTAGGTGCGTGCTGTGTTATGGGGATTACGGGGTGCAGTGAATGTGATGATATAATGTGAGGTGGTTTAGGTGTGTGGTGTGTTATGGGGATTACGGGGTGCAGTGAATGTGTGTGATATAATGTGAGGGGTTTTAGGTGTGTGCTGTATTATGGGGATTGCGGGGTGCAGTGAATGTGAGTGATATAATGTGAGGTGGTTTAGGTGCATGCTGTACTTTTGGGATAAGGGGGTGCAGTGAATGTGAGTGATATAATGTGAGGTTGTTTAGGTTCATGCTGTACTATGGGGATAAGGGGGTGCAGTGAATGTATTTAATATAACGTGAGGTGGTTTAAGTGCATGCTGTACTATGGGCATTACAGGGTGCAGTGAATGTGAGTGATATAATGTGAGGTGGTTTAGGTGCACGCTGTACAATGAGGATAAGGGGGTGCAGTGAATGTGAGTGATATAATGTGAGGTGGTTTAGGTGCATGCTGTACAATGGGGATAAGGGGATGCAGTGAATGTGTGTGATATAATGTGAGGTGGTTTAGGTGCAAGCTGTACTATGGGGATTATGGGGTGCGTGAATGTGAGTGTTATAATGTGAGGTGGTTTAGGCGCACAATGTACTATGGGGATTACGGGGTGTAGTGAATGTGAGTGATATAATGTGAGGTGGTTTAGGCGCACAATGTACTATGGGGATTACGGGGTGTAGTGAATGTGAGTGATATAATGTGAGGTGGTTTAGGTGCACGCTGTACAATGGGGATAAGGAGATGCAGTGAATATGAGTGATATAATGTGAGGGGGTTTAGGTCTATGCTATTCTTCCTCTTCATTTATTTTCTTATAAATGATGCAGCTGCATGCAAACAAAATTCAGCTCCAAGAAAAGATGGTCATTAGCAACTGAGGCTGCTTTTTGAGCACCCCGAAAAGCACTGTAAACATATGTAGCAAAGTCTTGGGACCCCTGAAGCCCAATGGTGACCTCCAGACTTTAGGACAGCTGACATCCTTCAGTGTAGAGCGGGTTACAAGGTGGGTGTAATGTAAGATGAACAGTTGGGCGCCAGACACTTTTTGAATGCAAAAAGATTTATTGTCTCTTAAACAGAACTGTGGGAGAGAGGATTAGGGCCAGGACACCCTTAGGTAGATGCAATGTTAATCGGCAGACTCCAAGACTTCTATAGGCAGACAGCTATACAGGTTAAGGCCTCCAGCTGAACACCACTTCCGTATAGGTAGGACTAGTAAAGTTATTCAACTATCTTCAACATGAACAGTTCTTTTTACCCCATACTCACTGCGGGTCTTCACTCAACAAGCTCCCAGTGTCTCTCACTAGACTTCAGATCCACCAGCCACTGGATCCCCTGAGCTCTTTCATTGTATCACTCAGTATCTTCCTCAAGCATCACCCCCACTTTACTACTGGGTCCCTGGCTTTGCACTCACAGATACTCCTCAAGCTTCATCCCTGCTGACACATTAGGTCCCTGTCTTGGCACTCCACAAGTGTCACCTCTGCTGTCCCGCTGGATCCCTGACTTGGCACTTGCTGATGCTTTCCCACTTGTTCACCATCAGGGCTGGTAAGAAGTCTGCTCTGGTACTGGCCCCAGCTTACTCACAATGACCTCCGGTAGCAAGGTGGATGATTCCTTTGTGGCAACAGCTTCCCCTCTACCCCTGACCGCGACTGGTTCCCCAGCCAAAGGAAAGGTTATTTCTGGTTGGACTACAAGCCCGCGGTCCCAACCCTGCACTACTTCTGGATAGGCTCTTAGATAGTCCAGCAGCCAGATGTCCCCAGGATAAGCCTTAGGTTTCTGTCCTAGCAGCCCATGGGCAATACAACACACGTCCACCCAGACAGCCATCCAGGTGGCATAGAACCCTAATCACCTGACTCCACCCAAATAAATAGGTTCTCCCAGCAGGCCAAGGGACTCAAAAGAATCCCTGCCCATTGGCTGAGACACCCCATTCATTCCTAATCTGTCCTTACAATGCCCTTGTCTTATCTAATGTCACCAGACACCCGGCCATCTAGTGACAGAAGAGAGAAGGGCAGCAATTCCAGAATTAGGGTGAAATCAATTGACCTCCTAGCAACTGGCCAAGGCAACTATCACTTGGCAAATACATTTAATATCAATCCTGCCTAAACATCAGGGTGCTACACATGAAATAAAAACGAATAAACCACCAAAAGAGATAAAAAAACAAAAACAAACATATCTTGAAAAACCCACACAAAAGCAGTACATACCTGAAGGGGCTCATTGGCTATCCAGAAGACTCAACCTCAATTAAGGGTTTTCATTTCTTGTATGTTTTTGTAACTTATTTAATAAATGTATAACCTACTTCTGCTCAATTGTCTCAGTCATTTCTCTTATTCAATAAGCTAAATTAATTGTCTATATCCCTTTATCAGATCAACACCATTGTGTATATTAGCAAAGTGAACAAAGTGAAGCTATACTCTCTTCCAACACCGGTCATCGCAGGTAAAAGTTTATTTTTTATGTTCCCTTGCACGTGGTTGGCTGTACAAAGTAAACACAGCTTACCTTTGCTAAATGAACATTTATTTTGCTAAGTGAACATCTTCTACTAGGAAATCATGCTGTATCAAAGCCTACAAGACCCCACTTTACAACCAGATGTATGGTTTTGTATGCATGTACACTTGTACGCAGACTTTTATTTTAGTGTTGGTTTAAGTTGGGAACAATTAGAACCTCTGTTAGGCTGTATTGCTGGTCCTTTGAGCCCCCCTAATCTTTGTCCTAGTGACCAATGCGGCTGAGATAGAAACTGTTGGAAAATCCAACATTGTAGAGTAGTCCCCAGAACAAGAAGTAAATGTTTCAATACGGAATAGCCTCGTACACATGATCGTATTTTTCAACAGGAATTGTGTGATGACAGACGTTGGCGAAAAATCAGACCATTTGTACACTCTATCAGACAATTGTTGTTGAATTTTCCGCGGACAAATGCTGGATGGCAGGCTTTAAAATTTTCTGCGGACAGCGGTCTGTTGTCAGGTTTTCTGAGCGTGTGTACACAAGTCCATCGGACAAAAGTCCAAAGTACAAACACGCATGCTCGGAAGCAAGGAGGAGCCAGAAACGGTTGGTCTTGTAAACTGGCATCCGTGAAGGAGAATTCGCAATCGTGATGCGGCAAATTATGAAATCCGAAATGCAGCACACATTCTCTTCTTCTTTAATGTGATAATAATTAAGCTGCTTTGCTGGTGATACTGATGGAGTTCTGCCAAACATATTTTAAAAGGCTTTTATTTTCTAGTGATATCAAGAATAATAATATTATTATGCTTGTTTTTATTTTTTTATTTTGGCAAGTTACCACAACACCATTATCCCTTAGTTTTTAAGATCAAAGATACAACTATGTTGGTGTCTCTTGTTAATTTTACATTGTATTTTTTTTAAATGTAACTGCCTACTCTCAAACTGTCATTTGAAGCACTTAGCCAAGTATTATTCTACACATTTTTTTTTTACTGTGCATTAACAAAAGAAAACAAATAAAATTAGACATGCTATCTGCCAATAGAACTTAAAGTGGAGGGCCACCCTGAAAAACAAAAAAAATACATAAAAAATTAGAAAAAAAATCAGAAAAAAAAAATGAAAAAAATTTTTTTTTAACTTACCAGAAATGCCTTTTGCTAGGCACATCATCCTAATCTGCCTCTTCCTCCTCCATGGATATCTTCTGTCTTCTCTCCTCCGTGCGGCGTCTTATGGGTAATGGGTCGCGATGTGTTCTGGGAACTGTGTGTCCCAGAACACAGCGCGCCCCATTCACAAAGCGCTGCGCGACTCGCGCATGCGCAGTAGGAAACGGGCAGTAAAGCCGAAAGGCTCCACTGCCTGTTTCCCTTAGCCAAAATGGCGGCGCCGGGACCCGAGAGCCGAGGGACGGATCAGCCTCGGGCGGCCGACATTGTGGGTGCGCACTGGACAGGTAAGTGTGCTTATTAAAAGTCAGCAGCTACAGTGTTTGCAGCTGCTGACTTTTACTTTTTTTTTTAAAACCGGCCCTCCTCTTTAACCTAAAAAGTGCATTCTATGCATCCAAGAACATAGAAAATATACCAAATCAGATCATTGCCCTGCTTCTTAATATAGGGGGTCAACAATGCCAAGAGTTTGTGAAAGCAGGGGACCGTCACCTGGAGATAATTCCACAAATCATACGGATTGTTCTCCTGGAGCTCCTGCAGCAAAGGCATATGACATAATTGGTCATGATTAATAAAGCAACCAATTTTTGGTACAAGAAATCCTCCTCCTCCTGTTTCTGAACTGTACTTGGGTCAAAGTAATAACTCCAAGGCCAATAATAAATAACACATTATCTCCTCTGATTCTACAACATGGCTGGTTGACAAACGGCCATTCAGAATTGCAAATTGAAAAGCGCAAAATGAAAAACACAAAATGAAAAGCACGAATCAACACTCACTAAACTTCTACTAACATGAAATTAGCAGAAGGAACCCAAAGGGTGGTGCCTGACAATTGAACTTCCTCTTTATCGGTTTGTAGTACATCTAATGTGCCACTACGTTTGTGTTTGTTGGTCGACAATTGTGTGCCGTTTGTACGCAAGACAAAATCCAGACACACGCCCTTTGGACAAAAGTCCAACGCTTTGTCTGCAGAAAACCCGATTGGCTTTAGAGTGGAATTCCCCTGACTTTTTGGAGCTTTACTCTCACTTCCTTCTATGTCTTTGGGGCAGATAGCAAATCTTCTAACTAGAACCCAGACAACAACAAAAAATAAACCGACAAGGCATTTAACCCTTCTTGATTCCAGTGGTGGCCTGTCCATAAAGGACATCCATACTTCTGGGTGCCTAAACTACATGTGCAGACGTATGAATACCAATGTTTTTTTAAAGCATGTGATTAGAGCTAGAGGCTCTAATAGGCTTAAAAAAAAAGGTGGGCTTGGGGAGCAGTGCCCACTTGTGTGACAATAGCGAATTAATATTTACTATTGTCACACTGATTCTCCTCCCGACCAATCAGGAAGTGGGTCCTGAGACCCATCACCTGATTGGCTGAAAGAACCGGCGATCCTATTGCCTATTGGATGCCTAGGAGGAAGAGACGCATGACGGAAGCCGTCATGATGCAGAGGAGGAGGAGATGCGATGGAATTCACCACCCACTGCCCGTAGGAATGCTGTCTGCCTGCATCCTAGATAGGGAAAGTGCCAGGCTCGATGACCGACTGACTAACCGCGCAGGGGGATGGTTGCCGGCCGACCAGGGGGTGGTTGTTTGCCGCCCCCCATAAAAAAACAACCACCAGCCAGCCACCACTGCTTCATTCTATCCAAGACTGAAAAAATGGGCAGGTTTGTATTGCTGCCTTTGACTCCATTGGGGAGATCCTCACCTTGCGGTTTATTTGCTTAAGCTAGAGAGTGCAATATTAGTCACACTTCTACAGAGAAACGAATCAGCTTCCAGGTTTTATTGCCAAAGCTTAATTGAACAAGCTGAGGTTAGAAGCTGATTGGTTTCTCTGCAGACCTGTGACTAATTTTGCACTCTAGCTTTAGTAAAAAAAAAACTCATGTGTCCTCATGATAAAATATACGGCATTTTATGCTCCTATTGGATAGATTTCCTATTGCTTCCTGTCCCTCTGTCCCCAGTACAGGAAGGGAGGATAAATCTCCCCAAAGAGGACACAGATAGCAATAAAACCTAGAGAGATTAGAACCCTTTAAGACGTTACACAAAATAAAATCCATGAAGTTCGGCTTTAAATAATAGTAACTTTGAAAAAATCAAATCAGTTTTCTCCTGCAGAAATACAGTGTCTGGTTAAAAAGTGTGAAAGTGCAATTACTTTTTATAAACTTTCATTCTCCTTTGTTGTTTATCGGATTGCCAATACTACCGGTAAAAATGCTACATATGTCAAAAAATAAATTTGTTTTAGAAATTTTTTTTTTCTAACTATTAGCAATTAATTTTGTTGATTCATTGTGATGTCCCTGTGGAACTTTATTTCAGTCTTGGTTTTGTTTCAAATCTTTCTTTATTATTTCTTTTATAATTATAAAACATACAAAACATCCATCAACATACCTAACATCCATCAACTACTACATATTTCTCAAAAAAAAAAAAATATATATATATATATATAAATCGGCCCTCATCCCTCCCACCTACCCCATCGCTCCTCACTTCCTCACTTACAAATATTCCCTAAGGTTTCCTGAGGTGCAAAACTCCTCCCACTTTTTCCAATGATTTGAAATTGGATTCTCCACATATCCTTCTTCTCTTATTTGCTTCTCCATATAGTGTGTTTCACTCATTTCACATTTCCACTCTATTATTAATGGAGCATTTTCCTTCTTCCATTTTCGCGCTATTACAACTTTTGCAGCTGTAGTCATACAGTGCAAAAACTCTATCTCTTTCTGTGTTAATGATTTAGGTGTGAGAGAGAATAGTACTATCATTATATCTATCTTTATCCTAGTACCTGTCACTCGCTGATATATTTCTGTTATCTTACCCCAAAAATCTCTTAACTTGTAACAGCTATACCATATGTGTTCTAAAGTACCCTTTTCTATTTTGCATCTCCAACAGGTTTCAGGGTTCCTTTTATTTATTATATTCATTACTACTGGGCTTCTATACCATCTTATTGCAACTTTATAGTTTTTTTCTTGGTCCTTGATTGCTACCGATAGTTTATGTATTCTTCCATATATCCCTTCCCATTCCTTCTCTGTCAACACATTCCCTATTTCCTCCTCCCATTTTTTCACTGCTGCTATTTTTTTAATATCACCATAAGGGAGTAATAGATTGTATATCTTAGAAAACGTTTTATTCGCTTTATCCTTATTTAATACTATTTGCTCGAATACAGTTAATTGTCTATTAATACTTATCATTAATGGATCTATATATGCTTTCAACTGAGAGTATTGCAGCCATTTATTATTATATTCATGTCCCATTTCCTGAAACGTTGGCATTCTCCCATCTATCAGGATTTGTATTATTCGCTCATGCTTCTCCATATTCCATTTAAGAAATGTTTTTCTTTTTAGTGCTGGTCTAAATTCGGGGTTGACAAATAATGGGGTCATAGGGCCACTCATTGAGGAGAGATTTCCTTTTTTTATTATATCATCCCAAATTTTTAATGTTGTTTTTACAAAAATGGGTAACTCCTTTTCTTCTGGTCTTAAATTAGATTTTATCCATGGTTGATGTTTTATTCTAGCCCCTATTATATCTTCTTCTAACTTTACCCATCTCCCCAAAGGGGACACAGATAGCAATAAAACCTAGAGAGATTAGAACCCTTTAAGACGTTACACAAAATAAAATCCATGAAGTTTGGCTTTAAATAATAGTAACTTTGAAAAAATCAAATCAGTTTTCTCCTGCAGAAATACAGTGTCTGGTTAAAAAGTGTGAAAGTACAATTACTTTTTACAAACTTTCATTCTCCTTTGTTGTTTATCGGATTGCCAATACTACCGGTAAAAATGCTACATATGTCAAAAAATAAATTTGTTTTAGACCATTTTTTTTTCTAACTATTAGCAATTAATTTTGTTGATTCATTGTGATGTCACTGTGGAACTTTATTTCAGTCTTGGTTTTGGAATTCACTTGAATTTTGTCTGAATCTGTAGGGCTTATATTGCAGCCATCACCGACAATCACGCTAGGTCTTATTTTTGGGGGAAACAGGGTATGCTCATTAACAGCTGATACACTAAAGCAGTCCATTCATTTTTAATGGAAGGTTAATGTAACAAGGGTTCTAACACCCATTTTTTTCTCAATGCAGCACATCAAAATACACTGATGGTTCACATTTATTCATCAGGGTGTGCTAAAAACACAAATGTGTTGTGGTGCACTGTGTAGACACATTGAGGGGGAGATTTTTAAAAGAACTAGCAGCACAACTTAACTGAGAAAAGCACGTGGGTTGAGCCATTCCTCATATATCAACTGTGTGTGTATTCTGAACTTCAGCTATTGAGCTCCATAAAAAGGCTTTCTTTCTTAGCTAACTTAAGTCTTGGTAAACGAGTACTGAGCACAAATTACATGTTTACCTGACTAATAAAAAAATATTTTTAAAGGTTTTAATCGTTCAATTCTAAATGTAAAAAATACATCAAATACATTCACAAACACTCTGCATTCCCTTGAATGGACATTTCCACCAATGGCTACATCGATTGCCAGCATGCAGGAAAATTTGGTAAACCTATCCTACAGATGATATCAGTGATTATGTGTCTTCTGCTCTATAACTGTTCATATTGAAATCGCCTCTGTGGAGTAGTAATTTATGATCAGCATTGCTTAATGAAAGACTACAGAACTCATGACACTCTGACATCTGATATGTGCATATATCAATATGATGCTAAATTCAATATCAGTATGATGCAAAAGTGAAACGAGATGAAGAATGATTTGCTAAAGGAGTCACTTTCAACCTGCCTGAGTTCAATTCAGTCAGGATCAGAGTAAAAATGTCCTCCTAAATCAGTCCCTATATTTTTACATTTAGAGCCCATTTCTGTGTTAGTCATTTCCCTCAGAGACAAATTGTACTGTGCATCAGCTCATTCGGTGCCTGTAGACAGCAGAAACCAGAAAATCAAACAGGTGATTTAATAGATAACTATATTTAAAGAGTAGCTGCATTTTTGTTGAGAAAAAAACTCCTGGGTGACCTACTGCATACACATTGCAAGTTTTTTTTTTTAACAAACTTTGTTACAGATTCCTACCTTTTGTTATTCTGAAGAAATAGCTGTTTGTCTGTGTCCATGTGCAAAGTGGATGTTAATTGGAGAGACTTTATAATTATCAACCAGTTTCTCCACTTGCAGGGTTCTAATGAGGAAAGTGGCAGGATCTGCATCCCTTTAGACATGATCTCCACTTGCGTCTGTTCCTGTGCTGACCAACTTCCCTGCTTTCTCTAAAAGGCGTCTGTGTTTAGCAGTCAACCTCCTTTATTTACAATGCATCAGGCTAGCCATTCATCCAGTGGAGATCACTAGAGTAGCGGTGTCAACTTCAGCGATTTCCAGCTTCCAGGGGCATCAGGGGCAGCAGGTATAAGACGGAAACCACGGTGGGTGCTCTGGCTCAGATGTTCCTTCTTACATTGATCAGTGAATAGAAACAATTTCAGAAGATAGAGCCGGTGTTCTGTCAAAAAGTGTCCGGCCATCGGATAGTGTCCGCCCCGTACTGCGCAGGCACATCGCTTGCGCAGTATGGAGGAGAAGGAGACTCAGAAAGTCTCTGAAGAAGAATGGCGCCTGCGCACTGAGTCCAGGTGCAAGCCCCACCATCCAAGTGGACATAGGGTTGCACATAGTAACGGGCCCCTCGCGGGCTCGCTTCGCTCGGCTATTTTTTATTCTAACTCTATGTCCACTTGAATGGTGGGGCTTGAACCTGAATGCCATTCATCTTCTGAGACTTTCGGAATTACCTTGTTCTCCGTACTGCGCAAGCACAGTACAGGGCGGACACTATCTGATGGGGGACACTATTCGATACATCACCGGCAACTCCAATAATCCTTAAACCATTTTATTTATTATGAGAAAGAGTAAAAAATACAAACGGCTCATGTGTTCCAGCTGATAGGCCTTGCTCACAAGCGTGTAAAAATGTACCATACCTGGAATTCATATTTATTGAAAACATTTGGCACTTCAAACATGTCCAGTATTTAGTAAAATATACTGCAAAATATACTGCAATGGTAATTATAGTCAAATGTCCCACATAGCATAAATGTTGATTTAGAACTGACCAATTGCACATCATCCTGAGCACTGGGCAACCAAACAGTAGTTCATTTCTCCACACACCTTCCTACATAATGGGGTTGATTTACGAAAGGCAAATAGAATGTTCACTTTGGAAGTGAAGTTGCATTCTTAAAGGGAATTTTCCTCAGACCTTAGTAAATTCGGTCAAACTTTACTTTTTAAAGAATACCCAATCACATGCAAAGAAAATAAAAAAATGCATTTTTGCTTGGACATGTTTGGATGATAGAAGTCACCTCACTCATTAAGCTCTGGGGGAAATTCCCTTGCAGAATGCAACTGCGCTTGCAAAGTGAACAGACTATGTGCTTTGAATAAATCAACCTCCTAACATCCTACTAAGATATTATCAAGCAAAGTCTGTGCAGGACTCGGACATATCCTGCCTATATGCCAAGTGCCCACTAGGGGAATGAGAGATTGAAAGCCACAGGGGTTGATTTACTGAAATTGAAGAGTGTAAAATCTGGTGCAGATGTGCATAGTGGTCAATCAGTTTCGAACTTCAGCTTGTTCAATTAAAGTGGTTGTAAACCCATATAAAAAAAAAATACCTGCAAGACAAAGGCATAATGAGCTAGTATGCATAGCATATTAGCTCATTATGTAATACTCACCTGAGACCGAAACCCTCACTGTGGTGCCCGTACATCGATCCGGCAGCCAAAATCACTCCCGGGAGTTACTTCCTGGTATCGCGGTTCCGGGCGTGATGACGTGCGCGCAGTAACGGCACACTCACTGAAGCAAAGGCACATGCGTGCCATTGCTTCAGTTTGTGTCAGTGCGCATGTGCCGATGATGTTGGCACATGCAAATACAGGGGATATCTCTTAAGCCGTGCAGGTTTAGGAAATATCCTGGGTAGCTACAGGTATGCCTTAGTATAGGCTTACCTGTAGCAAAAAGTGGTCTGTAAAGGTTTACAACCACTTTAAAGCATTTGTTACCCCAACACTTCATATTCCTAATATATGCCTGCTGTACCATGTACGTGTATGAGAAAGCATCCTGTTCTCATTGTATTGCTTCCTTTATGTGAAATCTCTGGTGTTCCTGCCAGTGCCTCTGCTTTCCTATTAAAAACTGACCACACAAAGAAGAAGAGCACACCGTGGTCAGTATTCTAGCTATACTGGGAACTCAGTGTACTCCCCTCCAATGGTCAGACTGTTCCTGACATGCCCCAACTGTACAGCCATTCACTGAGAACTGTGTACTGCTGTTTCTCTTCCTCCGATCTTTTATGCAGCTGAGAACAAAGGGAATGTGATCATTTATAAAAAAGGTAAAAAAGCTTTGACAAAAAAAACCTGGAAGCTGATTTCTATGCGGAGCTGCACCAGATTTTGCACTCTCCAGTTTTAGTAAATCAACCCCACAATCAGGTTAAAGGGGGCTAAAAGCCCAAGCTTGTTGGGTCTAAACAGCATTTATGCAATGGGGTCATGGGCGTCCACAGGTAGGGGAAAGGGGGGTCAAGTGCCCCCCCCCCCTGGAATTGAGAATCAGATCTTAAATTCAGCACAGTTGCATCGCAATCGGGGCTTCCTGCCTGCTCCATTCCTTCCCTATTGGCCATAACTGAGGCCAATCAAAGGAGACTAGGAGAGGAGAACATCATGGGACATGTAGTCCCAAAGATTGTCAGCCCCATTTTCCACAGGGAGGAGACTACAGCTCGATCAAGAGAGAGATCGAGAGACTGCAGCCTGGAAAAAAGCTGAAGGAGAGAGTGCTACAGGACAAAGAATGAGGAGTGTGGAAGAAGCCAGAGAGACCAGGGTCCAAACATGCTACACTACTGACCAGAGTCGCCCCCGGGGGACCCAGAGTGATTGATTGTCCAGCCAGAGGGATCACTGCTGTAGTTTTGCTGGGTCTGATAAGAGGGCCTGTTGGTCATTATCCATTACTTATCTTAGGGACTGTACTACGTCTGCAGTCTCTGACCATGATAATCTGATAACGACATTGTCGAAAAGGGGCGGTGCATGGGTGACCCTAAAATGATGCCCTCCCCACTGAAAAAAAGTTCTGCGAACGCCCATGAATGGGGCATTTGGATATGATAAGATAATGCTCTAAATGCCTGCCTTTTAAATAATCAAATGTTAGGTAATATAAAACCCACCGTCAGCCAAAATATTTTACTTAATTTTGCAGAGAGTGGGAAAATGTTAGAGCCTCTGTCAGGTTTTTATTGCTGCTTTTGACCCTGTGGTGTGGGAAATTTCCCCCTTACTTTATGTCAGGATAGGAAATAATGAGGAATCTCTTCAACGTGAACACAGACAAAATAAAGCACAGTAGTAAAGTGAGAAAGGGTAAGAACCTTTGACAAGTGTTTTATATGTGTCAATGCCTTCCTGCCTGGTGACTGTTCTCCCACTTTCTTGTACAGGCATAAGGAAGTGGAGGAAAATCTCCATAATGGGGAAACAGGTGAAATAAAAAAATTACAAATTTTAACTCTTTCTAATCTTATCCAAAATGGAAAACAATATTTAGGCCAGTTAGACTTTATAATTACAGTTATGCTTTAAATCATTAGGGATATGTGCGTGAAATATGCACAACAAGAATTCCATGCTTCCTATAGAAACCAATCACCTTCTCATTGTCCTTTAAGCAGTGCAAAATGGACTGGCTGCTATAAACAATAAGAAATTGTCTTGTTTCTACACTTTATTTTCAAATAAGTCCCATAGTGAATCACAATCTTAGCAAACAACAGTTGTCAATATTCCATTTTTTATAAAGGGACACATAAGAATCCTGAAAGAAGACCCTCCACTCCCTCCTCTGCAATTTATGAAACTGGAAATACCATAAGTTATTATTACATTATTAATACAATGTAAATTATTCGTATAAGGCTGTTAATGGCATATTTTACTTCTTATAGATTGAAGGGTTACCTCCAATTTTCTGTTCTGCTGTAAAATGAGTCTCCAAGTTAAGTTATTTTAACCGTAACTTAAATAAACACTGAATAAAACAGAAAAAAATGGACCTAGTTTACACATAATGACCCTTAATAAACTCTATTAAAGAAGAAAAGTTTGAACCTCATTAAAAATCCTTCATATCAAAGGAGAAGCTTAGTGGTATTTTGTAATCAGTTGAGGTTCATTAAATTTTACACCTGCACTTTACTGGCTAATGGAAAAATTACCCACAGTATAATACAGGTTGTTAACTTGCCCTAGATGAAGTTAAAAGTATAAATAACTTGTAAATTAGAGGGTAGGGCAATCATGCAATAGGCAAAAGAAGACTCAGTTTTTGCTATTATTCCTTTTCACAAAGCACCAACTTATTCCAAGGGTTTTGCACAGAACATTCAGCAGTTATCATCAGACCCTAAGACAGTTCAGCTTAAAGTTCAACATGTAATATTTTCATATGGAATTTTTAATGGGCACACAGATTTGGGGTAAATTTTATTTCATTTATTTTTTTAAATGCAGATTTGTTTTTTTTTTGTTGTTTTATTTATACCCTTTTTATTATATGTACAGGATTTTTTTTAAGTCTGATTGTGGTGAAATGTCTTTGCTTAAGAATAAAATGTATGAAATGTTGACACACAAACTAGAGCTAATTTAGACAAAAGACAGGTACCTAACTTTTCGAAGTATCATATTTTAGGTAGAGGTCTTTTCCCTTTTTGATATTCACATTGGCATATTCATAGGCGTGTGCAGAGGGTGTGCCAGGTGGTGCCGATTCCCTCTACTGCCTGGGCTTCCCCTCCTCACCGCAGTGTTCCTGGCTTCCCTCCTTTCCTCTCCCCCCGGCTGATGTACTGGATGTTTCAGGATGGAGAGTGGGTGAAGAGGCTAATCAAAGTGTAATTTACCGGCCACTTCCTTTTTTAAATGAACACAGCGAACGTACTCACAAACTGTGTTTACTATGTTTCAGTTTGTGAATGAACAGGAAGCCGCTCAGCACAAAGCACTTCCTATTCATTCACTGTCCAGTGCAGCTGAGGCTGCAGAGAAAGGCATGTATGTTTGAGCTTTGGGGTGCACACAGGGGCCAAGTCCTGGGAAAACAATCTCTAAACCTCAAACCTCAAAAATAAAAAAGTGTGTGTGTGTGTGTGTGTGTGTGTGTGTGTATATATATATATAAATGTAGACTCACTGTGTCCATCATTGCAGACTCACTGTGCCCATCAATGCAGCCTCACTGTGCCCATCAATGCAGCCTCACTGAGACTCACTGTGCCCATCAATGCAGCCTTACTGTGTCCATCAATGCAGACTCACTGTGCCCATCATTGCAGACTCACTGTGCCCATCAATGCAGCCTCACTGTGCCCATCAAGACAGCCTCAATGTGACCATAAATGCAGACTCACTGTGCCCATCAACACAACCTCACTGTGTCCATCAACGCAGACTCACTATGCCCATCATTGCAGACTCACTGTGTCTATCAATGCAGCCTCACTTTTCCCATCAGTGCAGACTCACTGTGCCCATCAATGCAGACTCACTGTGCCCATCAATGCAGACTCACTGTGCCCATCAATGCAGCCTCACTGTGCTCATCAATGCAGCCTCACTGTGCCAATCAATACAGCCTCACTGTGCCCATAATTGCAGCCTCACTGTGCTCATCAATGCAGCCTCACTGTGCCCATCAATGCAGCCTCACTGTGCCCATCATTGCAGCCTCACTGTGCCCATCATTGCAGACTCACTGTGCCCATCAATGCAGTCTCACTTTTCCCATCATTGCAGACTCACTGTGCTCATCAAGGCAGCCTCACTGTGCCCATCAATGCAGACTCACTGTGTCCATCAATGCAGCCTCGCTTTTGCCATCCCTGCACACTCACTGTGCCCATCAATGCAGACTCACCGTGTCCATCAATGCAGCCTCACTTTTACCATCATTGCAGACTCACTGTGCCCATCATTGCAGACTCACTGTGTCACTGTGCCCAATATTGCAGACTCACTGTGTCCATCAATGCAGCCTCACTTTTCCCATCATTGCAGACTCACTGTGCCCATCAATGCAGCCTCACTGTGCCCATCAATGCAGACTCGTTGTGCCCATCATTGCAGACTCACTGATACTCACTGTGCCCATCAATGTAGCCCTATCATTGCAGCCTCACTGTGCCCATCAATGCAGACTCACTGTGCCCATCAATGCAGCCTCACTGTGCCCATCAAGGTAGCCTCACTGTGCTCATAAATACAGACTCACTGTGCCCATCAACACAACCTCACTGTGTCCATCAACGCAGACTCACTGTGCCCATCAATGCAGACTCACTGTGTCTATCAATGCAGCCTCACTTTTGCCATCACTGCAGACTCACTGTGCCGATCAATACAGCCTCACTGTGCCCATCAATGCAGACTCACTGTGCCCATCAATGCAGCCTCATTGTGCCCATCAATGCAGCTTCAATGTGCTCATCAATGCAGACTCACTGTGCCCATCAGTGCAGCCTCATTGTGCTCATCAATGCAACCTCACTGTGCCCATCATTGCAGCCTCACTGTGCCCATCATAGCAGACTCACGGTGCTCATTAATGCAGCCTCACCTTTCCTATCATTGCAGACTCATTGTGCCCATCAATGCAGCCTCACTGTGCCCATAAATGCAGCTGCACTGGGCCCATCAATGCAGCCTCACTGTACCCATCAATGCAGACTCACTGTGCCCATAAACACAGCCTCACTGTGCCTATCAATGCAGCCTCACCCCTGCCAATCTATGCCCACTCACTGTGCCCATCATTTCAGACTCACTGTGCCCATCAAATGCAGATTCACCTGTGCCTGTATTATACAGAGCGTGGATCTCCTGCTTTGTCACGGAGCTGGGGTCTGCAATGTTTGGCGGCCGGCCGCTGTAACAAAGTCCCACCACCTAGATCAGCTCCTGTGATAGACAAACCACTGATTCAATGCCGGCAAAGTTAATCAGTGTTCCGCCTATCACAGGAGCCGGCCTAGGAGGGGGGACTTTTTTTACAGTGGCTGGCTGCTGAACATTGCAGTGTGTGAGGAACAGAAGAGGAGAAGGACTGAGGGAGGGGAGGACTCTATACCTGAGCCCAGATCCCAGGATCGGCCCTGGGTGCCACTGCAGCCACAAATTTCCCAGTATCCATGTAGGCAAGTCCGGCCCTGCTACTAATGGGAACTGCATTCCTGGTGTGGAAAAAGTACAGGAACGATGTTCCCATGGGTTTCTGCAGGACTTGAGCCCTGGGTGCACACCCTAATGCAGTAGGTTGTGCACACATATTGGCATATTAGATGCAGTCTGCATGACCTTGTGAACCTAAAATAAAAAAAACTGTTGTAGAGTGCTACAGAATATGATGAGGCTATAAAAAAGGTTGCCTTTACTTTGAAATGAAGAGGCAGAAGATGTCTCAGAAAAACAAAACAAAACACAGTGTTTTTTTCCATACCATCCTCCAAAAACTGACAAGCATTAAAAATTGCTTGGGAACAGTAGTCCCTTTTACCCTATATTAACTGCAAATTACATTTAAAATTAGGCTAAAATAACAACTAGACCTAATTATTGAAATGTACATGGCCATCACAGTTCATGCACTCAAAGCTAATGCACAGTATTACCATTAAATAAATGAATGCTTCCCTGTATTGTTGTCCTTTACATTGCACACTAATCTAATTGCATTTGTTTCATATTTCTAAAGTCAGATCCACTAATTTTTTAATATGGAATATGATGTTTCCAGCTTGATGGTTCAGTCTGTAAGTAGACAAAACTGGTCAATTACAATTGCGAGTAAAGAAATTTTGGAAGAAAACAATTGCAGCCAATTAGGTCTTAGCTGCCATTTTTCTAGTGCTGATAAAGGGAAATGTCTGATTTTGTACCTATATTGGGTACATATACACTTTTTTTTCTCCATTTATTTTACATGATGGAAAGCTCTTAAACCTGATTGTTATTGAGGCAACATAGGCTTTCCAGCCACCTCCACCAGCAAAGATTCCCAGCTTGTTCCAATTTGACAATGAAATTATAATGAAATGTGTTTTTGACAAATATACTAAAGGCAAAAAGGCTGTTCACTTTGAAAGGGAATTTCCCCTTAGCTTAGTGAATGTGTTGAAAATTCACTTTGCAAAGAATACCTAATCACCTGTAAGAAAAAAAAATATAGCTTTGTTTGCACATTATTAGATGATGTAAGACAACTTAAAATTCCCTTAAAAAAGGAATATTCTACAGGCGGCAGGCAGCGGCTTCCATCAAATCTCCTTCTTCTCTGCACCACGGTGGCTTCTGTTGTGCATCTCCTCCCTCCTCCTCCTAGGCGTCCAATAGTATTACCTGCCCTTTCAGCCAATCAGGTGACGGGTCTCAGGATCTGCTTCCTGATTGACCTGGGAGGAGGATCAGTGTGACAATAGCAAATATTCACAACTTTTTTGAAGCCTATTAGAGCCTCTGGCTCTAATCATACGTTTAAAAAACCAACAAAACATTGGATTCCATATGTCTGGCGCCCCGTATGTAGATTAGGGGTCGGGCGCATTGAATGGGGGGGGGGGGCGGTGCCTGTGCGCCCCAAATATCCAGACCACCACTGGATAGGAAATTTTGTTCAAAAATCTTGCTATTTTAGAGAAATGCATTGGAGTAAATGGGAAGGTGAAATTAGTGAAAAAGGTTTTTTTTTCTACCTAAGGAGCTCAGTAGGCAAAACTGAGAAATTCACCTACAGCAAAACCTTGCTGAAATTGGTCATTTTGTGTCAAAATCAGTTTTAATGAAAATACTTTGCTTATCCCTTGTCATAAATGGGCAGATATTTTAGTGAATATGGTGGACAGGAGAACATCTGGCTGTCCTCATTAGAACTGCAAAGCCATGTTCCATTCTTATTTCATACTGGGCCAATAAATAAACGTGGAATAGATGTGGTAAAAGCCTAATTTCTTTTTTCCTGTAGAAAAAGATAATATTTGGATGACAACATATACACTGCACACTGGATTGCTGACTCACGTACTCATCTCACTATATCAAGACTTCAATAACGTAACCCATGCATGCACTGTCTTAGTTGAATTCACATTCAAGGCCCAAAAAAGAAGGATTCTTTTACTCTCAAAACATATTATTTACAACGAATAAACAATCAGTCATCAATTTGTATTTTTTGGCACTCCTTTTCTTCGACACTTTAAGTCTTCACCCAAGGTCCCTTAATAGGCAAAGGGTAAAGCTAGATTAGAAGCAATCTAATTGCTAAACTGATACAAAAAAAAAAAAACTCTAGTTCTCCACATCATTGAAAAATGCAATTGCTTCAGGGATGGCTGCATGTTGTTGCTCTGGGGGAGCTTCCAGATGGTTATAACACTGGATCATGCCTGTGCAATGTATGTCTAGAAGACTATGCGGATCTCATGCACACTGGACATTTTAAATGCTGCTTCTAGAAGCATCTTGCATTTTTGTTTTCTGCCCATAAAAAGCCCCTCAATGTTAGCCTATGTGTCCATACACACATAGGCGCATACAGGCGTTTAGAGGCAGGGGTGTTGAGAGAAGGAAAAACACCCACTGCCAGCATGTTCTGGGGCCACAGCGTTTTGGCAGAACAAAAGTCTGATGTGCCTAAACCCTTGTAAATGCATCTAAACTTGCTTAAGTGCTAGGATAATGAAATCGCCAATGAAATGAATAAGCACCCAATAGATTGACACTCTTAAATGGGCCTAAACGCACTTGCAAAAACACGGCTTTAGGTGCATTTTTGATGCTGCTTTTCCCCTGCCTGAATAAATGCATTTAGAAGAGCTGGACAAACATAAATTTAGCATGGAGCCTTACGGTTTCCATCAGAAGTTCAGGTGACAGTGTAATGCCCCATACACACGGTCGGACATTCCGACCACAAAATCTGATTTTTTCCGACGGATTTTGGTCAAAACTAGTCTTGCATGGTCGCACAAAGTTGTCAGAAAATCTGATAGTTCAGAACGAGGTGACGCACAAAACGTACAGCGGGACAACACAGAGGCCAATAGCTTTTGTCTTCAAATTTTTATGCAAACTTTATGCATCGGAATTCCCTACACACGATCAGAAAAATTCTGAACGGATTTTGTTGTCGGAAAATTTTAGATCCAGCTCTTAAACATTTTCTGTCAGAAATTCCGACAGAAAAAGTCCGATAGAGCCCACACATGATCGGATTTTCCGACAACATAATCCGATCAGACTTTTTCCATCGGAATTTCCGACCATGTGTATGGGGCATAACAATGCAAGAAAACAATTAGTAGACAGAGACAGAACCATTTTCACTCCATAAAAGAAAGTACCTGAAAAAAGACCTTCATGACTGGATCACCAGGTCCATTTAAAAAAAAATTAAAATTACTTGTAAAATTACAATTACAAATTAAAGATTAACCATTTCCTGACCAGCGCACATCGATGTACGTCGGCAGAATGGCACAGGCAGGCATATTGGCATACAGGTATGTCCAATCTTTAATGTTGCCCTGCCATCGCGAGCGCCAGTGGCGTGCTCGCGTGCTGGTTGGAACCCCCGTGAGTCTGGTCGCCGTAAACAGCGGTGCCTGTGTTTTGGCAAATATCTCCTAAACCGTGTAGGTTTAGGAGATATTTCTTGGACCTACAGGTCAAAGTGGTTTGTAAGGGTTTACAACCACTTTAATGCCGCCCTGCCATCGCAAGCGCGCCGCCGGTCGGGACCCCTGTGAGTCCGGTCACGAGTCCCGCGGAATCGATCGCCGTGGGCATACCCGCGATCGTCTCACGGGGCGGCTGAACGGAGAGATGCCATTGTAAACAGCATCTCCCCGTTCTGCCTAGCGACAAGTGATGCTGATCTCTGCTCCATGTGAGTGGAGCAGAGATCAGTATTCACTAAATGAAAGCCCAGCCCCCAACAGTTAGTAACACGCCCCTAGGAACACTTAACCCCTACACTGCCACCCACTGGTTAACCCCTTCACTGCCAGTGTCATTTACACAGGAATCACTGCATTTGTATAGCAGACCAGTTTTCCCAGAAGTCTGCCTAAGATACAAGTCAGATTCCAGGCATCCCCTGCAACAAAAATGTAATTTTTGGAGAGTTACTTTCAATAGGAACACGTCTAAAGGGATGCAGGCCCAGCAGATTTCCTCATTAATGCCCTGCAGCTGCACACCTGACAGTTATTTATGAAACGACTCCCATTAGACCCACTCAGTACAGAGGCACAGACAAACACACATAGATTTCTTCAGAATAACAAAAGGTAGGACTCTGCAACAACAATTGTTATAATCCTTGCAATGTACATAGATCACACAGAGGGAATTTTTTTTTTCTTAACAAAAGTAGATTTACACTTTAATGATTCTGGGTATCCCATTGGTTGGTTTCCTTTCTAATAAGACTCATATAACCACTTCAGCCCCCGGACCATTTTGCTGGCCAAAGACCAGACCACTTTTTGCGATTCAGCACTGCATCGCTTTCACTGACAATTGCGCGGTCATGCGATGTGGCTCCCAAACAAAATTGACGTCCTTTTTTTCCCCACAAATAGAGCTTTCTTTTGGTGGTATTTGATCACCCCTGCGGTTTTTATTTTTTGCGCTATAAACAAAATAGAGCGACAATTTTGAAAAAAATTCATTATTTTTTACTTTTAGTTATAATAAATATCCCCCAAAAATATATATAAAAAAACATTTTTTCCCTCAGTTTAGGCCGATATGTATTCCTCTACATATTTTTGGAAAAAAATCGCAATAAGCGATTATTGATTGGTTTGTGCAAAGGTTATAGCGTTTACAAAATAGGGGATAGTTTTATGGCATTTCTATTAATAACTTTTTTTTTACTAGTTTTTACTAGTAATGACGGCGATCAGCGATTTTTATTGTGACTGCGGCATTATGGCGGACACATCGGACATTTTTGACACATTTTTGGGACCATTGTCATTTATACAGCAATCACTGCTATACAAATGCAGTGATTCCTGTGTAAATTACACTGGCAGTAAAGGGGTTAACCAGTGTGTGGCAGTGTAGGGGTTAAGTGTTAGGGGCGTGTTACTAACTGTGGGGGGCTGGGCTTTCATTTAGTGAACACTGATCTCTACTCCAATCACATGGAGCAGAGATCAGTGTCACTTGTTGCTAGGCAGAACGGGAGATGCTGTTTACAACGGCATCTCTCCGTTCAGCCGCCCCGTGAAACGATTGTGTGTATGCCCGTGGCGATGGAGTCCGCGGGACCCGTGACCGGACTCACAGGGGTCCCGACCGGCGGCGCACTCGCGATGGCAGGGCGGCATTAAAGTGGTTGTAAACCCTTACAAACCACTTTGATCTACAGGTAAGCCTAGATTAAGGCTTACCTGTAGGTCCAAGAAATATCTCTTAAACCTACACGGTTTAGGAGATATTTGCCAAAACACAGGCACGGCTGTCTACGGCGCATGCGCTGTCAACAGTGTTATGCCACGAGTGGCGGCTCCCGAGCGCATGCGCGGGAGTGACGTCATTGCAGCTTCGTTGAATGACAGCGGCGGAGCAGCGAGACCCACCGAGAAGATGGATGCTCCGGACTAGAGGGGACAGCGGTGACATCGCTGGCTCCTGTGTCAGGTAAGTAAGTGACACATAATGGACTACTATGCGATGCATAGTAGTTCATTATGATTTACCTTTGCAGGGAATGAAAGAGGAAGTAAACTCATCAGGGTTTACTTCCTCTTTAAAGATTGGACGTACCTGTACGCCAATATGCCTGCCCATGCCATTCGGCCGACGTACATCGGCGTGCGCTGGTCGGGAACTGGTTAAGAGAGTGCTCCTAATCTCAGCTTGTTACCTGTATAGAAGACACCAGGGAGCCAGAAATGTTGCTGATTGATAGGGGATTAAATACTTATTTCACTCAATAAAATCAATTTATAACTTTTTTGAAATGCGTTTTTCTGGATATTTCTCCCACTGTTAAAATAAACCTAACATTAAAATGATAGAATGATCATTTCTTTGTCAGTGGGCAAATGTACAAAATCAGCAGGGGATCAAATACTTTTTTCCCTTAGGCCGCGTACACACGGGCGGATTGTCTGTCCAACTTAGTCCGCTGAACCGTGTTTCAGCGGACAATCCGCTCGTGTGTGGGCTTCAGCGGACTTTTTCAGCGGACTAAGTCTTTCGGAATTTCCGTAATACAGTCCGTCCAAACTTGGTTTTGTCCGTCCAAACTTGGTTTCAGCGGACAGTCCGCTCGTGTGTAGGCAAGTTGGACGGACTAAGTATGGCGCAGCATGCTCATAAAGGATTTACACGGCCGAAGGTTGCATTGCAGTGTATTGGACGTCGTTTTTCTAGTCCCGTCGTACGTGCTGTACACGTCATCGCGCAAGCTTTCAGCGGACTGTCTGTTCATCGTGTGTGGTCAAGTCCGTTCATTCAAAAGTTGAACGGACTGTCTGTCGGATTGTCTGACGAACTTAGTTGGGCAGACAATCCGCCCGTGTGTACGCGGCCTTACTGTGTGTATATATATATATATATATATATATATATATATATATACACACACACTATTGCTATTAAGCTTAGCACATTGTTTTCCATAAAGTTGGTGCACCTTCTACCCTCTAAAAAGTACAATATATATGATCCGTTGCATGATAAATGCAAAGATAAGTTGGAAGGGGCGAAGGCAAGTTCAGGAAGTGTCTACATGATACATACATTTTGGGATGTGGTGCACTTTAATCAAATGCAGCCCCTCTTAACTTTTTTAACCTTTTTAAAGATTAGGGGGTTGAGTAATGCCCCATACACACGATGAGATTATCGGACGAATGAACGTCCGTTTTTTATTGCATGCTAATCTCAGATCGAATCTGATGAGTTTACTAAAGTCACGAAAATTCCCGCACGACATAAAAAAAATTCGTACGTGATGTCATGTGTTGTAATGCATTTGTATTGCATTTTCGAACGATAGCTGTACTGATTACACGAAAATCGTACGATCTAGCATCGTACGAAAAAAATTTCCGTGCACGTCCGATAGAATAATATCGGATGTACTGTTCGAATCGGCTCTCGAAAGCTCTGTACTAACGATCCGATTATCGTACGATCGCATCGAAAGCGGTATTTTCCGTACGATTTTCGTATCGTGTGTACGGGGCATTAGTAAAACTGCAGAATGCTAAATCTGGTGCAACTGGACATGGTAGCCAATCAACTTCTTACTTCAGCTGGTTCAATTAAGCTTTGACAAAACAAACCTGGAAGTTAATTGGTTTCTATACAGAGCTGCACCAGATTTTCCACTCTCTAGTCTTAGTAAATTAACCCCAAGATTTTAGTAAATGGGTTTACATACACTTAAATTCTCCTGGTGGTATTCCCAAGTGTTGCTTGGGGATAAATTTAAGTACCATTAGCGGTAACTCCGAGCCACACTCTGGATTGCATTGCAGTATCCTGGTACAACATACTTACTTTGTTCCCAGGATCCTGCGATCTCCCCCGATGTGTCCTCCGCCGGATCATCTGCCCGATGTACTGTGTTCCAGGCTCTGTTCCCTGCGAGCGTTGCTACACACAGGGGCTAGAAAACAACAATAGTAAATTAGAACACTTTCAGAATTGAGTGATAGTGAATCGTGGGGAAATTAATTTTATTATTATTATATTATTATTTTTTATAATTATTTATAGTTATTTATTATATTATATATTATGATATCGTGTTTCAAACTTTACCATACACGGGCTGTCTAATAGACTCTTATTTGGACACATTTAAGTGTGTTATTCCTAAGAATTACAGCCCATTCACACCTGAACGTTTTGTAGCCCTACGCCTGAAGCTACAAAACGCTGGAGGGGAAAAAATCCATTATTCTCAATGGAGATGGTTCACATCTCCACTCCATGTCGCCTGAAGCCCTACGCCTGAAGCTCAAACAAGTTCCGGACCCTTTTTTGTCGCGCGAATTGGGCTGATTTGGGCGTTTTCATTCCCATAGAAACTAATGGAAACGCTCGATTCGAGCGTTTAGCGCGACAACGAGCGTTTCTACGGGCGTTTTGACGCTGTATCTGCTCAAGAAAAAATAAGCAGATGAAAAATATTTTTCCTATTGGCTGAAAAAAAACGCCGAAGTTAAAAAACGCTCGTTGTCGCGCGCTGTAGTGTGACAAAACGCTCGTTGTCGCGCGTTGTAGTGTGACAAAACGCTCGTTGTCGCGCGACAAAACGCCGGTAAAAACGTTCAAACACGCTACGCTCAGGTGTGAATGCAGCCTTACAGACCTACAATATAAAACACCAAATTTCCATGTGAAACAATGTACTGCTTTGAGATTCAAACATCTGACATATTCATACCGCCAGGGAGGTTCCCTGGCGGTATTCCCAAGTGTGTCTCGGGGTGAATTTTCAGTACCAAAAGCAGTAACCCCAAGCCACACTCGGGATCGATTCGCAGGATCCAGGTACAGTTACTTACCTTGTCCCCAGGATCCTGCAATGTCTCCCCGCTGTGTGTGTGAGCTGTGTCTCCTCTGTCACAGCGTGGGGCTCCATTCCCTGCGAGCGCTGCGATGCACAGGGACAGAGCACGGCACCAAATTCAAAAAGTGAAACACACACAGTATACATACAGTACACTGTAATCTTACAGATTACATTACTGTATCAAATAATTTTACATCCCTTTTGTCCCTAGTGGTTTGTCCAGTGCCCTGCATACAGTTTTATATTATATAGATTGTTCTTTCTGCCTAGAAGCTAGAAATTGTCCATAGCAACCAAAAACTGTCCCTTTACATCAAAAGTGGTTTTAAACCAGCTAGAAAACAGCGATAATAGATTAGAATCACTTGCAGAATTGAGCGATAGTGATTTGTGGGGAAATCCATCATCAAACACTGAAAGTAATGACAGCGACAATTCGCTAAACTGAGCAGATTTCAGTGTTTTTGATTTGATTACATTATTGAATAATTTTTATTATTATTATAATATTATTTGTTATAATTATTTATATTTATTAATTATATTATAATTTATGATTTTGTGTTTGAAACTTTATCATACCCGGGATGATTACTAGACTCTTGTTTGGACAGATTTAAATGTGTTATTCCTAAGAATTACAGGCCTACAATATAAAACGCCAAATTTCCATGCAAAACATTGTACTGCTTTGAGCATCTAAAATTTTAAATAATCATATCGCCAGGGGGTTTAAAGAAAGTGATGTGAACCTATGTCCACTTTCATCAAATCATATGTATGGAAAATAAAAAATAAAAGGAACTTTCTGTTAAAAAATAAAAATAAATAAAGAACAAGGAACTTCTCTTGGGCACGATTGAATGTTTAAGGCAAACACAGGCTTATGTCACATCACTCTAATAATCCACCCCTTTATAGTTACCCTTAATACCTGCAAAAAAATAATAAAAATCAGTAGCCTGGTCCTGCCACATACATTTAGAGAAGCAACAACTCTGTCTTTAGATGCCCTCATACAACTCCCAAACTTACACAAATACTTTAAGGGGACTAAAAATTGACTGGAATTAATTTTCTTGCCAATCACAATTTTCTACCCAAAATAAAGCAACTCTAAGGTACGTCCCTTCTCCCGACTCCATAGACTAAAATATAAACATTCGCCTAAAGAAAACCTACATGTCTATTCAATAATCTTTCACAAAAAAGAATAGGATGTCTGGACCTGGCATACACGAGTGGCTGTCATATAGTGTGTATAGGTGCATTCATTTCAAGCTATGGAGTTGATCTGCCAAAGGCAAATAGGCTGTTCACTTTGCAAGGGAAGTTGACTTATACAAGGGAATTTTTTCCCAGAGCTTAGTGAATGTGGTGAAATTTCACTTTGCAAACAATACCCAATCACATACATAAAAAAGACAGCATTTTTTCTTACACATGATTGGGTGATGGAAGTCAACAGAATTTCACCTCTTTCATAAGGCTCTGGGAAAAATTCCCTTTTAAAGTGAACAGTCCATTTGCCTTTAGTTAATCAATCCCTATGAGTCTGCTGAGAATGCCAAGTAGGAAGACCAAATGACTGAAGGATCATTCGTTATTACGAATTGTTAGGCCCAATTCACACCTATGCATTTTTTGTGCTTTTTTGCATTTTGCAGATTTGCACTACAGTCCATTGAACATGGTTTTCTATGGAACACAATCTACAGTGCAAATCTGCAAAATGCAAAAAGCACAAAAAATGCATAGGTGTGAATCAGACCTAAGAGGGACTTTAAAGGCACACCTAAGAATGAGCATGTATCCACACAAAGTAATAGTATAAAACCAGCCAAGTTTATTCAACAATATCAATAAAACATATTTGCCTAAAACTCACGAAGACTGACAAAAAGTACAAAACCCTCATACGATTTTATTAATTTCACCACTCTATATTCCACATGACTATGAGAATTACAGATCTTTTACAACCTATAATAGGAGCCCTGTGGATAAACCAACATATTTCAAATTAGCTCTTCTTCAAAAAACAGAGTACTAAATAAAGTTTGAACATAGTCATCTCTAATAAAAACAAAAGGTCCATATATTATAGGCCTCTCCATCGAGTGCCACCCCTGGGAAATAAGGACACATACAAAGAATGCCCAAAGGAGCTCCCCACTATGCACTATATGTTGCCAGTCAGACAGATAGTAAAATAAAGATTCCTGATGTATGGGGACAAAGAAATAGGTTTATAATCTCCAAACAGAGCCCATAATATATTTTTACAGATGAAGGAGACCAAATTCAGGTGTCCATGGCCCAAGCTAAGTTCTATAGGACCAGTTGGTCACATATGCATTAATGGTATCAACACTCAGTATGAGAGAACCAATCACTCATACCACTTGAGGTAGATTTATTATTTATACATCATTAGTGTAAATATTTCCTCCAGTACTGACATTTTCTTCTTATCCTGAACTGAAATGTTATGTATACCGAATGAGTACAGTATGCAAGTTTTCCAGTGTAAAGCGTTAGCACATGTGTCTGCGGATCATAGCAAGACCTCCTTAATGATCCAACAAAACTGATTTATCATTGTGCTATAAAGACAGGGTGTATTGCTCAGACAAAAAGGAAGACACGGGAAGATACATTGGAATTTAATGGTTTATATAAGACAGCAAATACAAGAAAAACTGCTTTGAATCAAACTGCCTGAAGAGGACTTGGAGGTCGCAGAAGGAAAATAGTCACAAACTAAAAACTGATGGAATAAATTATGGCAAGTTAAAGATGTGGGAGAAAAAGGTTTTAAAGAAAAAAAGAAAAGGTAAAAGCATTGTCAGATAAAAGACTGCTGCAGAAGGATGAGGAAAGAGGGTATGGAGCAATTACTTCTAAGGGCATATCAGTTCTTATGAATAATGACCAGCACTGAGGTGACAAGACCAGCTTCACTGCCATAAATGAAGATCTATCATTAAAATTTACACTTGTGCATCCAAATCTAAAACTTTTTGGATAGCATAATGACGGGTTAGAGCCCTTGTCAGGTCTTTATTGCTGTTAGTGTCCCAGACATGGAGATTTACTCATTCTATTTGTCCTGGAGATCTCTGTCACTGTCATTGGGACTGAAAGTGAGGGAAAATCCAAAATTTTGAGTTATCACCAATACAGAAATAGAGGGGAAATCTTCCAGTGGGTACACTTATTCTGGTGACAACTGTCTCAAAGAATAACCCCCCACTTTGGAAGGATTTTGGAGAAATAAAGGAAAATCTCTCAAGTGGGACACAGATGTGAAAAAAATCTGACAACGGTCCTAAAGCAATATTAACCTCCCTGGCGGTATGATTCAGTCTGGAATAAGGTGCTGAAAGCGGTACAATTATTTTGCATGGAAATCTGGCTTTTATTTTGTAGTCCTGTAATTCTTAGGAATAACGCTCTGAAATCTCTTCAAACCAGAGTCTAGCGGACATCCCGGGTATGATAAAGTTTATAATATAATAAAGAATAATAAAAATTATTCAATAATGTAATCAAATCCAAAAAAAAATGAAAAAGGGACATGTTTTGGTTGCTATGGACAATCTCCAAATTCCAAGCAGTAAAAAACAGTATTTATAATATAAAAGTGCATGCAGGGCACTGCACAAACCACTAGGGACAAAGGGGGTGTGTATTTTTTACTACAGCACTGTAATCTGTAAGATTACAGTGCTGTGTGTGTTTTGTGTCTTTTTACATTTTTAAATTTGCCGCCGTTCTCCGCTCCCGTGCGCCGTAACGTCGCAGGGAACGGAGCTCGGCGGCATTCGGCACTGTGAATCGAGCGGAGGACAGCTCGATCACACAGCGCGGCGGACATCGCTGGATCCAGGGGACAAGGTAAGTAACGTTACCTGTGTCCTCCCCTGCATCGAGCGGTGCAAGCCCGAGTCTGGCTCGGGGTTGCCGCTATTGTAATGAAATTCCCAACCCGAGCCAGACTCGGGATTACCGCTAAGGAGGTTAAACCCAAAAGCAAACATTTACTATATTGCAGCTTACCAATTCTTAGCCCTTGTACACACGGTCGGAGAATCCGTCGGAATGTGTCCTATCGGACCGTGTCGTCGGATAATCCGACTGTGTGTGGTATGCATCGGACTGATTCCATCGGAATATCCATCGGACCCAATTTTCCAACATGTTGGAAATATTTCCCGACCAACTGGGCCGATCGGACATACTCCGATGATGTGTAGAGAATTTTGATCGGACCAAGTGCCACGCATGCTCAGATCAAATTCCTACATCAAAGCTATTGGCTACTAGCCTGAATGTAGTCCCATCGGAACGAAATTACGTCATCACGTTCTGAAAGATCGTATTTTTTCGCCAACTTTGTCCGACCGTGTGTATGCAACAGTTTTGGACAAGATCCGACGGACAAAATCCGACGGGCAAAATCCGACGGATTTGGTTGTGGAAATCTCCGACCGTGTGTACAGGGGGGATGTGATGGTTCGTTTCTTTTTTTTTTAGGCTTTCTTTCTTCTATTTTCCTCTGGTGATCCAGCCTGCACATCTGTTGTTTTTTTCAAGCTCTCTAGCAGAATGTATCAGTTTACATGGCTGAGACAAAAAATGTAACTCTGTCAGGGGTGATTAAAATGATCAGCTTTTATTTATTAATGCAAAAGCTTTATCCCAAAAGGGGAAAAAAAATAAACTGTTTGCTGTACCTGATTATAAAGTGTGAGCTGGAGTTTTGCTTTAATTTATTTGCTTATCTAAATCTGCCAATACATTTGACACTCCCCTCCACCCAGACTGACAATGTTGCTGCCTGCTGTGCCTCCTTTACGCATTCCTCCAGAGTTGTGTCTTACTGATACAGGAGGTGTGTTACTGGCTAGATCAACAGGTGAATACTGACGAAAAGAACCAAAGAAAGAAAAATGCATGCAGCCACCACATATAATGATGGGTAAGCTGCAACATAATACATTTTTGGTTTTGGGTTTAATACCACTTTAAAGGGTTTTAGGAAATATAAAATAACAAATACAATTTGGCTTTAGCTATGAATTATTAGACTGCTATCATATAACTAAATCTGATTTTGTATGAAAACCAATCTCTTGTTTGATAATTGATATAAATAAAAACGCTGTGCTTTTAAATTTCCTTTATGTGACTTTGCCTAGGCAAAGATCACATGGTCTCTGCTTACCAGGAGCATTATGATTAGTTCATTATTGATTGCAGAGTCTGTTTTTTCAACCAGATATACTTTGTGTGATAGACTTGCAGTGGAATTAAAGGATTGGGAAAGCACAAGAAATTAGCTAGCTGAAGTAATAAGCAAATATGGAAACCTCATATACATATATTAATTACAAAATATAAAAAAAAATAAGGTTATGTTAACACACATTGATTTTTTTATTAATGGTAAGCGGATCTCACCCACACTTTTTATGCGGGTTTCCCGTGGTTTTCCATAGACTTCTATTGAATCCCAAATTTTTAGTGCATTTTCTGAAAGCACGCCAAAGATGCAGCATGCAGTAATTTTGTTGCGCTTTCAGAAAACACAGGATATAATAGAAGCCTATGGGGAACCCACACAAAAACCACAGGCACACTACGCAGCACCTGCACTGTGGCCAAGCTGCAGCTCAACAGTGTGAAAGCGACCCTAAATCTAAATAAATAAGACCACTATTTTTGTCCCCCAAATAATCTGCAAGATCAGTCTTCAATGGGTTTTCTAGGATTGCACTGTAGTTGATTTACTAAATGAGTAATGTCTGTGCAAGGTTTGCTTCAAATATCACATTTCTTTCTTTTATTTATTCATTTTTTAATTCCACTAAATCCGAAAGGGTGATGGAAGTTAACACTGGTTAGGGTGATCACGGGAGTGGGCATACATGGTCCAGTTTTTGTCATCTATGTGACAAATGCAGGCAAATGCTTGTGACAATCACCCTGGTCTGTGTAGGAGGTAAATATGGAGTGATATCATTTTCCAGCTGTCAGAAGCTTTCCTTTTCATGCAGGAGAAGGGAGGATGTCTGATGGCAGCTCCTCCCAATCACTGTTGGTGAAGCTAATCTATGGCTAGATTGTACAGATTTGCAGTATGCTTGAAATCTATGTAACTGGAACCAGAAAATGTAATTGTATTCCTCAATTTTATATGTTTGAAAAAAGTAATATTTATTGGAAGCTACAGTACGTTTTTATTTTGATTGGTGGCTGGTAAGTTGAAATACATGATTTCTTATTTCTCTGTGTTGCCAATGGTGAAAAATATGAAACCGCCTTTTAGGTCCACGAAGCTGCAATAGCAAATGCAAAGCCAAAAAATTGTGTCATGCACTTTGATGGATTCTTTTTTGTTATAAAGAAATCAAGAAAATGCAAGAAAATGACACCTTTGTAATGACCGCAAGATACTACAAGGAAGCATTTCCATCTGGGCTTCCAGGACGTGTTAAATACCAGATGGTTTAATCCATCAATGCCAATCAGAAGTATGAGTCTTATGCTGGCCATAGACAGGTAAGGGGATGAGGGCAGGCACAAACCAGTCTACTTGAGGAACCGATTTCAGCAACTGGGACTCTAAACATAAACATAAACATAAATGGTTGCTTTGGAGGTATGCTAAAAAAAACTCAAAATTATTATTATTATTTTTTGGGGGGGGGGGGGAGATGTATGATGATTGGATTGGATTTCCCCCAAAACCCATTTTCTGAAAAAAGAATGAATTAGAAAAAAATGTATACAAGATTACGATAATAGTCATCTTCAGGTGGAGTTGACTTTTATCACTGTATTGCTTGATGATTATTACTGTGATACTCTGATTGGTCTTAATACTATAAAAAAAAAAAAAAAAAAACTTTAACAGGCTTAGATAACTAGAATTGAAAGAAAAAAAATGGCTATGTATAGCACAGTATCATGAAATTATTTTCAGTACCTAGAAAATAGGTCAGTAAAAGATTGATTAAAACTGATTGCTTTGGGTTCCTACACTTTTTACATAAGCATTTTACTTTGCCTTGACTTATTAGGTCAGCCACATAATGGGTGTTTATTGGGCTTTACACCTGTTTAGCAGTTTAAACAATGCCAGTGGCCTTTATAAATCATAATGATTTCATGGATTTTATTACAATGTTCTAGGAGACGATAGCAGTTATAGCCATGCATATCCTGCAGTAGGGTAAAGCTGCTAAATTGTTAGACTTAGTTAAATCTGCATTTTTCTCACAGTATCGTATTGGAAACAATATTCTGTTGTACTCTTGGGCAATGTACTTTGATTGCTCTCCTAACCAAAAGGACCAAAGGAAATGATTCAGAAAAGATTTATTGCCATGTCCTGACTTTTTGCATTCGGGGATCACACTTCGGAGAAGATGTTTGCATGGAAAAGGAGATACAGCACATATGAACATCTCATCCATAGCATATTAGATTCCCTCTATGGAAACAAATGCAAACTATTCTAAAAAATGCATTTGCCTAAGTTGTGTCACAGTGTAATGAGCAAAGCTAAAGCTGAAGTGACAAGACTGCCATCAATCAACTATTAGCAGTGTTCTGGTCTCATGCTTAGGAAAAGCAGGAATATAGCAGTAGGCAGCAGGATGAAACATTTTTAATGGGGAACCTTAATAAAATGATATTAAAAGAAAAGAAATGCATGAGTTGTCATTGCTGACTTTTAGTGAAGTCATTAAAGTAATCTCACACCCCCCTCAATGAATCCTGCATGGGTAAATACTAACTTTCATCCCTATTTTCAAAGCTCTTCATTGTAAGGCCCTGTCTGGTACTACATAGGTCCACCCCCTACTGACATGTGTGCCATGGATCCATTAATTTCTACAGATGGTTCATACATATGGAGGCCTCCAGCTATCCAGTAGAGTACAGACCACCCATAGGAATAAATTGGGCCACAGTGTGCAAGTTCACTTGGAAGAGGACCCAGCTGGAAAGTTTTACTTGAAAAGGCTGTGCAGCACCAGGAAGGACTACTACTGTATATTACTGAATGGTGTTTATTGGTAAATTACGTTTTTGCATTAAAATTATGCACATAAGATTTATACCATTTTTATCATCCTATGATTTTTTTCCTTTAGGAAATCTGGTTTTGCATTTCAGCTGAAAATACCTATATAGACAGTGAGTGCACACAAAAATAAAGTATTTTACAGGGAGGCAAACTTGAGCCACTGTGAGTTTGACAGGAGTTCCATTTTAATGCCACTGTTCCTCTTTGTTCATCACTAATAAGTGACCCTATTAAAAAATAAGTTCTTGCTCTTAAAGTACAGTTTATTTAAACTCAATAATTAAAATCAACTTTAAGTTTAATATGATAGTGTAATTTCAAAAATAAATGTAATTATTTGTAAACCTTCAGCATTCATTAAATAATACCTGATGATCTTGCTAAGAATTTCCGTGTTTAAGCTGGTCCATTGATGGGTTGAATCTCAGCCAATTCAGCAAGGAGTGGCAGAGATTTGATCCATCTATGGGCAGGCTGATTGTATCCAAGTCAATCCATCAATCAACTTTGGTACAACCAGCCTGTTGGATCTTTAGCTAATGGCTATAGCTGCTAGCAGTAATCATTGTATTCTTTCAGCCGGGAAATACAATAGTGCTGCGGGAAGCATTCCCCCATCAACACTGATTGTGTGGAATGGGGAAACAAGCTATTTTCAACTGTGGTGGAAGGAAAAAAAATGATTGATCTATGGCTTGCCTTAGCCACTCAGGATTTTTTTTTGGTTTCGTTTTATGAATTTCCTGGGGGACTTCACACATTTTTTTCTATTTCTCTGTATTTCAGCCCCAATTCCTGCACCTTTACAGTTCAGATCAGACCCAATTCCTGCACCTTTATACCTCAGATCAGCCCCAATTCCTGCACCTTTACACTTCAGATCAGCCCCAATTCCTGCACCTTTATACCTCAGATCAGCCCCAATTCCTGCACCTTTACACTTCAGATCAGCCCCAATTCCTGCACTTTTATACCTCAGATCAGCCCCAATTCCTGCACCTTTACACTTCAGATCAGCCCCAATTCCTGCACTTTTATACCTCAGATCAGCCCCAATTCCTGCACCTTTACACCTCAGATCAGCCCCAATTCCTGCACCTTTATACCTCAGATCGGCCCCAATTCCTGCACCTTCACACCTCAGATCAGCCCCGATTCCTGCACCTTCACACCTCAGATCAGCCCCAATTCCTGCACCTTTATACCTCAGATCGGCTCCAATTCCTGCACCTTCACACCTCAGATCAGCCCCGATTCCTGCACCTTCACACCTCAGATCAGCCCCGATTCCTGCACCTTCACACCTCAGATCAGCCCCAATTCCTGCACTTTCACATTTCAGATCAGCCCCAATTTCTTCAACTTTACACCTTTAGATTATCCCAAATTTGTGCACCTTCACACCTCAGATCAACCCCAATTCCTGCAATTGTTGACCTTAGAACAGACCCAATTCTGCACCTTTACCCCCTGCACATCTGTCCTACCACTGTACTCACCTACACACATGTTCTACCAATGTGCCCCCTTGCAAACCTGTTTTGCCATTGTAGGCCCCTGCATATCGGGGGGGGGGGGCTGTGGCACCACTAACCATTTAAATTAATACCAGGCAGGCAGTTGCAGCAGCGGAGCACCCTGCTATCAATGCTGCTGGAAGAAATGATCCAGCGCAGGTTGCTGTAAAAGGGGTTTGTCCCTCTGCTTTAAATTATCATTGCTTTTATGTAGCATCATCATACACAACACATTTTTTTTTAAAGGGTTTTTATTCGTTTTCACACAGCCATCAACAATATTTCACAAGAAACTGTATCTATCATTTAATATGCAATGTCTGCAGATACAAATACAGACATACAGACAGTGCATCATACCCATATAGTCAACATTGATTAACGGAAAACAACAATAGCCAACAAAACTTAACAGCTGGTGACTAAATCGGTTTATCAAAGCGCCATCCCTCCATTTCAAAGATATAGCAACATGACATAAGGGAGGACATGACATAAGGCACACATCTGCACATCTGTATCTTCACAGGGGTATACCTCACAATATCATTAAACATCAATCTCTCCAGAAATCTTAGAGGTTCATCCTGACCATATTTTATCAAACTTTTTTTTACAACCTTTAGCAGCAATATAAGTAATTTTATACATCGGTAAAGCTAGTTTGACCAAGTCTATCCACATTCGTAAAGAGGGAGGTTCTAGATTTTTCCAGCGGAGGGCAATTACTTTTTTTTGCATAAAAGAAAAGCAGCCTTACCAAAACTTTTCTGGTGGCACTTAACCCCTCTTCTTCCAGAACACCAAGGAGACATCTGGCAGGGTTACATATATTGGGCAAAGCAAGTTTGTCCTCCATAAGGGATGTAACTTTAGACCAAAACCAATGTATTTTCGCACATTATCAGATACACAACACGTTTAAAGAATTAACCACCAAAGGGAATTTGTCATCTCAGGTAGTTAAATCAAGTGAAAATAATATTCTTTGACCCCAGCCCCACATTAGTTTAGGTTAGGTAAAGCACACATAGAAGAAACTTTATGTGCATAGGGATCTTGTGGGATTTTAAACCACTATCTAGGTGCTGTCTACAGTCATGCTGGTGGTTTCATACTTGAATGCAACTATACTGACCATTGTGCCACTTTACAGCCCATAAATCGTATTTTTTTAAAGTTTATTTCTCCATTTACATCTTCCAAAGCATGATATAGCTCACATCGCACATGATGAGCAGTCAATGACTAATGACACATAGTTATCAGCTATGAGTTTTTGTTTCTTTTATATGATTTGTAAATTGAAAATTTGCCTCTTTTACTTGTAGTTTATTTGCCTGCTTCATACACAACAGATGTAAAGCAGGTCTACATAATTTAAGATGGATTGCTTTTCATTATGTTGTTCTGTAACCTCTATTTAATCAAAATAATGGATATGTTTAAGCTGTTTTGTAGTATGAAATATAATTTTAATTTTGCAGGTTTGATACCAGGAAACAAATCAGTGCACGTCAGATATTCGTTGTTTTTAAAGCCTGTAAAACGATTGTCATACCTGCCAGTCACAAGCTACAGAGTTTTTGGTTATTCATAACAAAAAAAAAAATTGTCTGCATGTGAGAATGGGTGTAAAAATACATAATATATATGTATACTCTCAGCAGAGTGTACTCATCACTGGGGTAAGTAAGCTTAGCAGTTAACCCTTTACACACACATATTCCGTTCACAGTATCTGCTGTTGCAATTTAGACTTTTAGAATTCCTGTATCACTCACTGCCACACCCAGATAGGAATGTAAAAAAATATATACTACAATAGCTCCTTACAGAGGCAAAGATCTTTAGTTTCTAACTAGACCATTCAGAAACCCATCTTAAATAATAATTTAATTAAAGCAAAGAAAAAGAATGCTAGAAAATATTGCAGAGAAAAATATTAGAAAACAGACCAAAGTAACAGTAAAATAACATGGATTTAAGGTAAAAAAAAAATACTTAAGTAATGCTCGCCTTGTCTTTGGTTCAATGCAGAGTTCAACCCAGTTCTAGAGTAAGTGGAGTCTTAGGAGTCTTATGGTTGTTACAGCCACTTGCCCTAAGGAAAAGTGACTCTCAGTATCTGTGGTTGTTTCAATGTCAAACAGGAGCTGCAGAGCTGCCAATGCAGAATTTTCTTGAACACCCGAGAGGGCGTGGCAGAGCAAACCACCACACAAACAAAAGGTCTGCGGGTTGTTATGTGCAGGAAAGTTTTGTTATGCGTCAATGCTTAGAGATGCCCTCTATCCAAAATATATATATATATATATATATATATATATATATATATATTTATATGACAAGGCTTCACAAACCAACAATAAGCATATGATTTAAGTGAAATTATAATTTATTAGCTATCAAATATGATATAGAGCTTATAAACCATTTCCTTAGAAGGTCTGAAATTACCCCTACAAATGGCAGTAACTTTAGAGTGACCATTCCCCTACTCCTACCAAATATAAAACAAGACCTTAATAAATGGAACGAAATCATGTATACATAGATTGGCAGGAACTCTGTCTTGAAAATTAATGCTATATTCAGATTACTCGTTTCAGACCCCCCCCCCCCATCTTTATACCTGTCTCATTCCTAAAAGCCCTCCGCAAAACATTTATTAAATGTGTGTGGTTCAATGGTCATCCCCGGAGAAATGATGATGAGGATAAGGAAAAAGTAGATTAGAGATCCTTACCCAATTGCTATGGTTTCCCTAACATTGGGACATTCTGTGGTCAATCCCCACTAGCTTCTCCATTGCCCTAAACAGGAGTGGTCTTCTGACTAGAAAACTGACATAAGGAGACACCATGAAACTGCCAGTTGCTGCATGTACATCGGACCGATGACTGATGTCTATGAATCTTTAGAATTGTAAACAACCAGATCAAGAGATGGTCATGTCATATCTTTATGTTCTAAGTGTCTATATAGGCAATTAATTTATGTTTATGTATTTGCTTAACTCTTTTTTTTTTAACATACTAACATGCTGACTATTTATGATGTGAATTACACAGCTTAGAACAACACAGACATGTATTTGTAGTCTGTTGGCTTCTTTTGCCTGATGGTCATCTGCAAAAGTAATTCCAGTAATGGATCTCCACATCTAAAAGACCACAGAATCTTAAATGGTACCCGCTTTCCCTTTAAAGCAAGCTTTCACATGGAGTCAATTATGTTTTCAGGTTCTGGAAGAATGTGCAAATACATACACACCCCATACACACTATTCGATTTTCTGCAGATTTTTGTTTTCAGATTTACCAAAACCATGTAACGCAAGGGCTTACCTAATTGCATACAAATTGAAACTCTTAAGGTTTCATATTATATGGTTTTGGTAAATCTAAAGACAAAAATATGCAGAAAATCTAAGTGTGCATGGGGTCTTTGTCTTTAACCATCGTATAACACAAATACAACATCCATGCTAATAATTGAATAATTGAGAATTAAAACATCATACTCATTTGCTGCCATGTACAGTTCTGTGTCTGGCTCTGGGGTAGCACCTGTGCCAGATGTCACCTGTCATGTATTATGCAAAAACAATGACCTATCAAAATTTGTTTTGGGGACTATTAAATAAAGGGACCTGAAGGTTAATTTTTTCAACAAACAAATTATAAATCTTTACAAACATTGCCTTGGAGTCCCTAATCATTCTAAATAGAACACCAAAGACAAAATTACTAGTTATACACTCAACCAGATCAAAAATGGGTCCTTCAAATATATTAATAGATTTGTAGACAAAGCATTAAACCACCTCCATGTGCTCTGTAGATGCCCTAAAGGGTGCCTAATCATTTAATATCTAATATTGAATTGTGACTCCAGCCCCATGGGTAAATATCAATACAGTTCCTGGAAGTAAATTCTTCCCGAAAGAGTCATTGGTAAGATTGTGCAAAAACAATGCATGACCTCCTTTAGACATATTCCATAGGTGCTAAATGTCTCTTTTCAACATATATGGCATCATCCAATTATTAGAAAAATACTTTCCTTAAAGGCTATATATTTTCTTCAGATCAAGTTTAACATCCGTGGAAGGCTGTATTTGGATAACACACCCAGATAGCGATCAGTGTTGAAATGTGCAGTATACAGCATGGTCCAGAGGAGAGTTTGTTACCTCAGAGCTACACAGGTTCAAGTATGCATCAATTATGTGATGTGGATATCAACTGGTTATGTAGTGGATGCCTTTGGAGAGTCATATGTAAAGATCTGTGGCACATAGATGAAAGTGTGGTCCAGAGGTGGATTTCAGTACAGTTGGTTTCTCTACCTTCCTCACATGCCTCACATTAGCCACCTTAAATCCACAGATGGTTAGTATGTTGTGTAGCACCCTGATGGTTAGGCAGGTTTGCTAGTAAATTTACCTGTCAAATATAGTTGCCTTGGCCAATTGATAAGAGATCAATTAATTCCACCCTAATTCTGGAATTGTTGTACGTTTGTTTCTCTTCTCTCGCTAGATGGCCGGGTATCTGATGACATTAGATAAGACAAAGGCATTGCAAGGACAGATTAGGAATAGATGAGGTATCTCAGCCAATTGGCAGGCATTTTCTTAGGTCCCTTAGCTTGCTGAGAGAGCCTATTTATTTGGTTGAGGTCAGGTGATCTGGTTTCTGTGCCACCTGAACGGCTGTCTGGGTGGACGTGTGTTGTGCTACCCTGGGCTGCTATGCCAGAGCCTAAGGCCTATCCCAGGAGCATCTGGTTGCTAGGCTGTCTGAGGGCCTATCCAGAAGCAAGAGAGCAGCATAGTGTTGGTTCTGCCTGCCGGAGAAGCTGTCGTGGGCGGAGGTAGAGGGGAAGCTGTTGCCACTAAGGGACCAACCACCTTACTGTCTTATGTCTTGTGTATGTATACGATATGCTGTTTATCCGCCGCTCATTTACCATTCAAAGTGGTTCATTTGTGACAGTTTTATTTTGAGAAGCTTGTATACTTTCTGTGTAGCCCCTCTGCTTTATTCGTTTGACTTCTGCCTGAAATCATCTCTTCTACATTCCTATGTTTCTGCCTTCTATTTCTATTTTCTTTGTTTATCATCAGCTCTTTTCCTTCTATTTCATAACTGTTTCTTTTTATAAGGTGTCTTTTCCTTTTTATTTACCACATACATGGTAGATGTCAGTATGATCGCTTGGTCTTATTATATATTATATTATATATATATATATATATATATATATATATATATATATATATATATATGTATACATAATGTCCGACGCAGTAGTATTACTTAATGTTTTATAACTGTGCTTTACATTAATCAACTTTGTTTCTTTGACAGTGATCGTCTCTCTCTACTGTTGTTTGTGGTATGTTTGATTGTGCTCAGTCGTGCAGATATATTTAATGCATTGTTCAGTGCCTTGTTATGTTTTTATACTGTATATTGTATCTATATTAGAACTCTGTTAGTAATATTATCTGCTATGGGACAGCACACCAACACAGTGAACCAGTTCTATTCTGACTTTACTAAGTATATATTAATACTGTGTCATTCTTTCAGAGGTCTTAATCCTTTTTGCTCTCTGTTTTTTCATGCTGTCCATTTTCCTGTGCACATTTGGTTTCCACTTTAGTCTGATTAGATATGGAAGGAGTTTCTTGGGGTTATCTATCCCCGATTTGGTTTTATTTCACTATAAATATTTTCAGTCTGAGTATGGTCACCAGCTATGATTAAGCATCTATATTGATGTGAAACGTGTTAGCCTGTCTGTACCTTTCATCACCATGATGTAAGAGATTTTGGATCTTCTACACTGTTTTGCCACAAATAAAAGGTGTTATTCAGAGAGTGGTCGTTCAGCTGTTTTCTTCAATTTCCTACACCAACCACCTTATTACCAGGGACCACAGTGAATAGCTGAAGCAAGTACCGGAGCAGCCAGCGGAGGTGACGCTTGCAGAGCAGCCTTGTGTGTCAAGCCAGGGACCAAGCAGGGAAGCAGGGGTGATGCTTGAGGAAGATACTCAGCGAGAAGGTTGGAAAAGCTCAGGGGATCCAGTGTCAATGGATCAGCAAGTCTAGTGAGATAGACAGGGAGCTCTGTGGAATGAAAATCTACAAGAAGTGATTGTAGAGGAAGTACAGAAGTTTGTTACAACTTGTGTTAGAAACTGTTATAAGACTGTGCCATAGTAGACAGCGATCCTACTCACGCAGATGTGGTGTCTTGCTGGATGCCTTTGCCTGCATGGCTGTTTACCTACAGAAGTCTCGGAGTCTACTAATTCACATTGCAACTACTAAAGTGTGTCCTGGACCTAAACCCTCTCTTTCGCAGTTCTGTTCAAGAGAAAATAAATCTCTTGCCCATGAATCTACCTTGCACTATACCCACCATGCCTTGTAGCCCACTCTACATAGAAGGATGTCAGCTTTCCGTAACTCTGGAGGTAATTATTAGGCCTAAAGAGGCCCAGGACCTTGTATAGTTGTTTTACATGTAAGGTGCAAATGTCCCAATATCACACACAGAGTGTCAGAAACATAAGACAGTTCTTGAATCCATTAAGTGCACTCAGAGACATAACTAGAACTTTCAGGGACTGGTTCAGAAAACCATGAAGAGTCCCCCTGCCTTTTCCATCAGTCCAACACCAATACATATCTTTCAATTACAGCATGCAAGGGAGGCAAAATTGAACCTGTGCGGCTCTGAGTTAAAGAGTAACTCCAATTTTGTTGAGAAAAAATAACATTCCTCCCCGGGTAATCTATGTACATTGCAAGGATTTTATCAAACTTTGTTGCAGAGTCCTACCTTTTGTTATTCGGAAGAAATCCTTGTGTGTTTGTCTGTGTCCTTGTGGAAAGTGAAGTATCTCACCAAGTGGAGTATCTCACCAAAAGTGACATTTTTGTTGCAAGGAAAGCCTAATATCTGACTTTTATCTTAGTGCAGACTTCTGGGAAAATCAATGAGCCAATCACACAAGCAGAAACTTACGTTTCTGGGGGGCGAATACCTTCAGGTAGCCATATCGCATAGCTTTTTACAAAAAATTACAGAGCTGCAGATTGAAAAGGAAAAGTAATTTTTAATAACATTCAATTACAATATGACTTGAGTTGCGATTGTATAGGCTATATATAGATTTTGTGCTATTTTTCTCTCCATGAAAGTGGAGTTACCCTTTAACAAGCCCTCCTCTGGACCACACTGTATATTGTAAAGTTCAACATTGATCTCTATTCAGGATGCATACCACTTTATGTTTATTATCCAAATACAGACTTTCACAAAGTTAAACTTGATCTGAAGGAAATACATAACCTATATGGAAAGTATTTTTCTAATGCTTGTATTATTATTATTATCCAGGATTTATATAGCGCCAACAGTTTGCGCAGCGATTTACAACATGAGGGCAGACAGTACAGTTTAATACAATTTAATGCAGGAGGAATCAGAGAAAGCTTGTTAGAGCTTACAATCTAGGAGGGAATGTCAGGTGATACAAAAGGTAATAGATGTGGGGGATAATCTGATGGAGAAAGTAAACGTACAGTTGTTAGGTGGGGGCCGGATAGGCTTCTCCGAAGAGAAGGGTTTTCAGGAATTGTCTAAAAGCAAGCAGAGTAAGAGATAGTCGGGCAGATTGGTGTTAGGGAGTTCCAGAGTATGGGAGAGGCTTGGGAAAAGTCTTGGAGGTGAGCACGGGAGGAGGTGACGAGGGAACTAGAGAGCAGGAGGTCTTGGGAGGAACGAAGGGAAAGAGTAGGTTGGTGTTTTGAGACTAGGTTAGTAATGTAGCTGGGGGCTAAATTGTGGATGGCTTTGTAAGCTGTTATTAGAATTTTTAATTTAATTCAATGGGTGAGTGGAAGCCAATGGAGGGATTGTATGGCATCATATATGTTGAAAAGAGACATTTAGCACCTATGGAATACAAATGTTACCTGTCCAAATGAGGTGATGCATTGTTTTTGCACAATTTTGGATTTTGTATTCTGACCAATGAGTCTTTCAGGGAAGAATTTACTTCAAGGAACTGTATTGCTATATACCCATGGGCCTGGAGTAAAAATGTGATATTAGATATTACATGATCTACAGATGCTTTGTCTGAGTACATGATGGAGGTGGGCTCTTTTAAAACTGTCTGTTAAATGTTTTTTTGTACAATAAAGTTGATTGGTTTAATGCTTTGGCTACAAGCCTAATAATTTATTTGATCTGGTTGTGTCCATAACTAATAACTCTGTCTTTGGTTTTCTGTATTGGGGACTGCAGCTGATTAATCATACCTTAAAGTGATTGTAAACGATCACATTGTAAAACCACCCATTCTGTTTAAAACAGAAATTAAAGGCAAAATATTTGTGTATACAGTAGATAGGAAAAAACATTATAAATACCTTTTTTTCCCCTTTTTTAAAAGTGATCACATTCTCTATGTTCTCAGCTGCATATTAGCCAAGGGGAAGAGAAACAGCAGTACATTGATCTTCCCGGAGAATGGCTGTGCAGAGGGGCATGTCAGGACAAGCCTGATCATTGGAGGAGAGCAGGCTGAGTTCCCAGCATAGCTAGAGAACTGATCACGATGTGCTCTTCTGCTTAGTGTAGTTAGTTTTTATTAGGAAAGCAGGGAGACTGCCAGGAACATCAGGGATTCCACACAAAGGAAGCAATACAAAGAGAACAGGATATTTTCTCATACAAGTACATGGTACAGCAGGCACATATCAGGAATATGAAATGTTGGTGTAACAAACATTTCAACATAAGATAAACATTATACATTAGCTTGTCTAGTGCTCCTTTTTTTATTAAAAACCTAAGAAATATACAGTGAACATTTAGGGTACTCATTCATTTTAGATTAAGTTGATTTGTATGAAATGCTTCATGGTTATTGTTTTTTTTTTTTCAGCTAATAAGGACTAGTATCATACAGAAATGCCTTTACCAGGTTGTCTGACTGTCTTTCTCGTCTGAATTAAAGTGGAATATCAGGCAAACAGCTAAATAAACAGTTCAAATACATACACTGTACATTTTTCTTTTATCCAACAAAGGATTTTTTATTTCTTGAGAAATACAACTTTATTGGTCAGAGAAATCACTCTACAATTTCTTGGTCCCTAGTGTTGATACTCCTTATTTCTTTAATGTGAAGTTGATCAGGTGCTAATTCATAGATAGCTCTTAAATCTCGGAGCAGTTCATACATTACTGTTCCCTGTGCCAGATTTACAGCTTCCTGAGGCCAAAACATGGAAACATAGAAGAGTGACGGCAGAAAAAAAGACTAAGTGGTCCTTTCAGTCTGCCCCATTTTTTTAAAAATAATATATATAGTATAGTTTTTTTTATTTTTATGTCTTTGTAAAGATCTATGTTTTCCCAAGCATATTTAACCACTTCCGAACCGCCTTCCGCACATTTACTGTGGCAAGGCAGCCCAGCTCTACCTGTACGTAGCATTGTGCAGTATCCTCTGGGGGCATGCGCTGATTGGACAGAGGAGGAGTCAATCAGTGGGTCCAGCAGAGAGGTAAATGTAAATGAAAATGTAGCGGTACCCTTGCAGAGACTGCTGAAAATTGTGGTTCATCTGTCACCCTGTCCAGCCTTGCATTCACTCTCAGACACTCCAAGAAATAAAGCAGTCAGTGAACTTTGTTTTTTTTTTTGTTTTATTGAGGGGAATAACTTGGATGGGGATGGGAGATATGGGATGCTCAGATTATCAGCAATTGGTTTCGGGACAACTATGTACACACCCTGTACATACTCCTTCATCTTCCTCCTGCATGCTCTTGCTTGAAGCCTATCACTCCCCACCCATCCAGCACATCACTTGCTACAGACTGTTACTCATAGTCATCTCCAGCACATCGCTTCCTCTCTTATCTTCACTCCTTTCTCCTCCTGCACATCACTTCCTCTCTAATCTTCAGGCACAGCTAACAGAAAGGGGTTAGGTCTGACACTGTCTCATCCCGGCCTTAGCAATTGCCTTTTGCAGGCAGGGATCGCAGACCCCTATAGTGTAGCAAAATAGAAAGTCTCTGGAACTAGCTGTCCTACATGCAGCTACTGAGCCCAGTAACCCATCTACAGGCCCTGCCAGCCTTCCTGGCTGCAAACTCCTCTTTCCACTGCCCCTTCCACAGTCCTCTCCTCTGGTTTTGCACCCATCTTTGACTGCAAGCTCCCAGTCCTCCCAGGCGTGCCTCCCCAGTCCTCCTGACTGCACCTAACTCACCAGCCCTCCTGGTTGTGACCAGCTGTCCTCCCTTTAGACTCTCAGCAGTGTTCTCTCCCACTGTCCTCTCCTTGCTCTCTCTTGTGCCTCTGGTCCAGGACCTTTTCACATTTTCTTGAAAGTTCTCCCGACCGCACCCGAGCCCAGCTCCAAGGTCATCCCCCCAGACTGCGGAGCTCCCTCAAAGGCCCAGACAGCCTTTACACTCTCTCACTCCAGCTCATCCACCCGACAACTCCTCCCCAGCTGGGCTGACCCTGGGTATTTGAGGAGGCCTGCCCTCTGCCAATCCAAGTTGGAGATTGGGCAGGGCCCCCCAGAACATCCCATGTGGCTCCCCCTCCCCTCCAGCATCTCTTTCCAGAAAGCACTAGAACCTTCTAGAAAGAAGTAGGAGGTTTTAGTGATCCAACTTGTGAGTCACCCAGCACTACTCTGAGTCACTCCCAACCCAGAATGAGAACAAACAGGCCTAGCAACCAGCCATGCCTGCTTAAATTTACCTAACTTCTCTAGCACACTACTAGAGGTGCTACATAAACAAGGCATATCGCCACTCTGACAGGAGAGCATAGAATTCTTGTGTTCCTGCTAAGCAGGAACATGGATCTCTGTGTTCTCCCAGTCAGAGCAATCCCCACACAGTTAGTAAGCACCCTCTAAGGACTCTTTGATCACCCCTGGTGTTAACCCCTTCTCTGACAGTGTCATTGCTACAGTAACAGTGCATATTTTTTATCACTGATCACTGTATCAGTGTCACTGGTCCCCCAAAAAATGTAATTTAGGAATCCGATTTGTCCACCACAATGTCGCAGACCTGCTAAAAATCACTGATCAGACTGTCTTTCTTGTGAACTTTTAAAATAAACTAGTAGAAAAAGAGCACTTGGGAGTTACAGAGGAACACAAAGCACAAACTCATATCTTCTGAGAAGCATATGCTCATAATAACCATATAACAGACCAATACCTTGCCCAAGAATGACATGGAGACTGATTAAGCTGGAAAAGGGCAGGGCCACAGATTTATTAAACTTTTTTCAAATGTAACAAGTAACCAATGCCTATCACAGGTATATTGTGAGCACACATAAATCATAAACTGACATAGTCTAAGAGGCTTGTCCATACAATCAGTGCCAGACAGGCATTAGACTGACCCCAGAATTTAACTTGAGAGCATAGCCCATACAACAACATCAATTGCTCGCAAGGTCAAAACTGCCAATAAAGCTGTGAAAAAACATGAGAATGGGTGGGTTGGCAACTCTTCTATCAGCTGAACCTCCTTAGATCAGAGGGACATGCCTCAGCGCAACCTTTTACTAGAGTTCGGGCTTCGCCCCTTCACCTCATGTCCTTCTAGCCAATCCTGATGGAGCCATTTAACCTCCTTGATTTGGATTAACGCCCACTGTAATGCAATGCTTCCATTAGTCAAGGCTCCCTTTCCATAAAGGGTTCAAGGGGCTTTCACTATGAGTGGTATAAGTCTCTGTTATCGGACAGAGGTGAGGGTGCGTATATAATGTCTAATGAGCAGGTTGGATGCAGAGAGCTGGCAAAGGAATGGACATAGCTGAACCAGGAATATGAATTTCTTAGTTAGGACACTTGTGTGTCAACTTGTCTTGCTGTACAGTCTGCAACAGGTGTCTATATCACAAAATTATATAAATGGAAATACAAAATCATATTGCTGGTAAACCATTAAGGGTATTTAAAATGTGAATTTACGGTAACTATGTGTCAGGTTTTTTATTTGAAACTTCAATTTCTTTGGTTCTGAGTGCTATTCCTCTATACTATTTGTGATTGATGCAGTACTGCTAAATGACTTGAAGGGACTGGCATAATATATGTAGATGAAAGGAGTGGACAATAACACGGGATCAATATTGGGGGGCTAGTACCACACAAATTTATACTGTAATATTTATGGGTTGTACAATATTGCTGGTGGCGAGAATATGTTATTTCAAACAAAATAATGGAAGTGACAGATATGGACAAATAATGTAAATGACTTAAGTATTGCAGGGGTAAATTTTTGTTTTGTTACTATGATGTCGTGGTATTTATTCTACTATTAATATAATCGAATGATCTACATAAAAGCACCCTATAAGTATATTTGCTTGGCTGATCTTACATATTATTTTATTACTTTATTTTTATTATTGTATTATTTATTACTTAATTAGATATTATTTAATTTATTTATAACAGGAGTTTATATAGCGCTGACAATTAATGTAGCACTTTACATATATATTTGTTTGTATATATATATTGTTCATACACATCAGTCCCTTCCCCCAGGGAGCTTACAATATAAGGTCCCTAGGTCATCTGATAGGATGCAGCCACTGCTCAGCCAACAATTTTTCACCCGACTCTTTTGATTTTTTTTAAAGAAATCTGTGGAGCCAGGTGGTGCCGACAACCCACCCACGACTTGAATTTTGGCCGATTTAAAAGGAATTGGACAAAATTTGAGCCGTGTATGGCTAGCAGAATTTTGTTCAAGCCCTTTGCTTTTTGCACTTACCCATCCTTTTTCATAAACTTATATGTGTCCCTGTTTTTACCTTTCTGTAGATAACTAGTAGGGACGGGCAGAGTGAAAGCCAAGGTTTGCTAAAAATTTGAAAAAAAAAGAAGGATCTCCTTTTATTGGTGTGTTTTTTGGATGAGGTGTATTTAGATTAATTTAGACTGGATTCACAATTTTCCATGGACATTGTAGTGTGTGTGTGCGTGTGGGGGATAACATACTTCTGTAGGTGTCACTGAGCACATATAGTTTTCCTTTCAGAATACACTAAACTGCAGCACATAGGTATGAACCAGCCACACAAGAAAGAATGACATTTCTACTTGAAATGCATTTTGTTGCATGAAAATGGACAATTGTGGACAGGCCCTATGTTCTTTGCCTTTACGTTTTTTTACTTTTCTTTTGTGTATATGATTGTTATTTGTATACATTCACGTAACTTGATTTTTTTTTTTTTTTACTTTGTATTATTTTTGCTTTCCTTGAAAAAGAAAAAAAGTAAAATAATGAGGCTATTTAATGGCCAATGTTTGACAAAAGAAAACCTGCTGTAACCCTCAGAAGCTATTTAAAGCAAAATGCACTCATGAAAACCACCAAATACCACCTTTAATTCACCTTCTTCATTGACTGCAATGTACTTTGCCAAATAACATTTGCCTGAAATATTCAGATTCTTCCCAAAATTTCAATTTATACCCATGTGGCTATTTTTTTTTCTTTTTGCATGTGGTAGAAATTAACTGTTAAAATGTACTTCTTTTAAAAAAAAACATATATATTTTTATTAAACATTTTTAAGTGACATATACAGACATTGGGCTCATGTCAGCGTGACATGCCCCCAAGAACACAGTGGCCTCGCAGGGCCCAAAATATCTAATCTGACTAACATAGTTGCTGACTCACTATTAAACTCCTCCCTTCTTTAAAATGTACTTCAAAATGAGGTGTGTATACCTCTCCAGTGAGTGCCTACTTACAGTTCAGTGTGGGTGCCCGCCCCGGCTCGCCACCGCAAACATCCAGGATAAAGAGAAATTAGCCGCACACCACCACAGGATTGATGCAAAATAACTCCTTTAATGTCTTTACAGTCATGAAAGCAAAACAGGATAAACTGTTAACGCGTATCGCATTTTGATCACGTGTTTATTTTTCTTTCGAAATAACAAACATTCTTACCTTCTCTGTGCAGTGTTTTTGCACAGAGCAGCCCAGATCCTCTTCTTCTCGGGTCCCTCTTTGGTGTTCCTGGCCCCTCCCATCTGTTGGGTGCCCCCACAGCAAGCATCTTGCTATGGGGGTACCCGAGCTGACCCGCAGCTCCATGTGTCCATTCAGACACAGAGCTGTGGCCCAGCCCCACCCCCTTTCTCTCCTCATTGGCTCACTGATTTTGATTAATAGCAGCGGGAGTCAATGGCGCCACTCTGCTGTCTCAGCCAGTGAGGAGGGGAGTCCTGGACAGCCGCGTCTCGCGTGCAACATCGCTGAATCTAGATGGACCTCAGGTAAGTAAAAAACCTTCTGCCCTTACAACCACTTTAATCATTACAGGAATTATTTTGTATCAGTCCTGTGGTGGTGTGTGGCCAATTTCTCTTTATCATAGTAAAATGTACTGCATGGGGCACAGAATTCATTTTTTATCATGATCTTCATGATAGTATTTCTAACTATAAGCCATAGTAAAACCCATCTGTAAATTATAACCTCCACATCTAATTAACTGAAACTTGTATGTATTGTATGTATTATATGTAAGAACATATCCATGCAAAATGATTCTTATATGGTTTTACCCATATAAGAATACATTGACATGGATCTTCTAATATGCCTATGTTTTATACTTCTTACACTAATTATTGATGATTTATGGTAAACAATGAAGACATACTGTACGTATAGTTCTATAGTTGATATGTTGGTATAGGAAAGAATGAGAGAGGGAGTTATTATGAAACTTTAGCCGCCATATGCTTGTTCTTGGCTCTCTATAACCTGGAGCGGCCAGCTGTCTGTACCAGGTGACAATATCTCATCTCACCACGTAGAGCTGCTATTTAAAAGCTGTATCAGTTCTCCTTATTTCCTGACAAGCACTTCCCAGTACTTCAACAAGTCGTCTTCAGTCATTATATGCTGCAGGCTGACAGCTTTCTGTTTATAGTCCAATGCAGCTAATACGGGTCTGGAAACAAGGTGACTTGTCTGGGCTTTAGAAGGCTCCAGTCCTGCAGGGTGAAAAGGATACAGCTCATCATTATTACAGATGGCTGCCTCAAAGTGTCACATTTCCAGAAGGATGGTTTTGAGTTGACTTGAGCTTGTGAGATGTATGAACTGTGCCACCCATCACATGCTAACATCTAAGCGGACCAGGAATGATGCACAAGGTGGGTAAAACTTGACCGAATATACAATATAGGGCAGTGTAGGACATCAAAATAATCAACTTTGGAAAGAGGGTGTCACTGTTTTCCATTAGAGGATGTTCCCAGCATCTGTCCACCAAAAATTATGGAAAAGATTATTATGGATTATGGAAAACATTGCATAAAGATTTTATGGCTGGAGAATCCAACAGATATAAGGAGCTAGCTCATCTTATAACTAAAATATTTTTAGGTAGATCTTTTGATGTAAAATCCCAAATCGCCTTTGAAGCACACAAAAATATGGTAAGTTGGCCATATGCAGTTTTGTTTTTTCCTTCCAGTTAGTGGGTCAGATTCCTCCATCCTTATAAATGAGTTGTATGGAAGAATTCCCCACCAGGACATTGTGGGGTTGGTTTGCTAAACGCAAAAAGACTGTGCACTTTGCAAAGGGCAGTGGCCTCAGGGCTTAGTAAACGAGCAGAAGCTCTGCTGACTTCCATCATCCAATCACGTGCAAGCAAAATTTGTAATTTTTTTTATTTTCCTTGCATCGGTGTTCTTTGCAAAGTAAAGCCTTACTTCATTTACTAACCTCTGGAGCAAATGCACCTACAGAGGGCAACTGCACTTTTCAAAGTGTACAATCTATTTGCCTTTAGTAAATCAACCCCTGTATCTTGACAGGGGCACCTGCCATTGTCAGAATACACTGAACAGCAGCTGAAGATGATTGGCTGCAGCCGCTGATCTATAAATGTTTTCCAACATGTCCATTCACCAGACATTGATCAAATGACCGACCTCTGTCAAGCGGTGATGGCCACATACTGGTTGAAATTCGGTTGGTCCTTATTGAACTGAACAAATTTTGATCAGTATACAGCAAACGTAGGCATATACTGTATAAATATATATATACATATATATATATATATATATATATATATGTATATATATATATATATATATATATATATATTCCTCAATAGACACAGAGGTGATAAATCCACTTTGCATGCACCAAATGTCTTTACAAGCCCAGATATTACCGTGTAAATGTAGCCGTGGCATCATCACTGTGCTGTATATTTTTGTGGTCCGTGCCCACATTTCTCTTCATTTCCTGTTTCAGAGACACTGCAAGAAGCAAGAGACTCCAAAGTGTGGAGATCCTCTATTAGGCAGCTGTCACTGGAGCAGGTGTCCCCGCTGGAAGATTTTCCATCAATTTTTTTCCAGTGACAACTGAAAAATTTTGAATTTTTTGATGGAGCGATGACATCATCACTGTGCTTGAGCAGGCTGTAGACACTTAGGTAGATATTAAATATAAACTAGGTGTGGTGGTAGATATTAAATATAAACTAGGTGTGGTGTACCATCATCCAATTTTAAAGAAGAAAGGGGGGAGAGCAGTCTCGGTGCTAACTTAACCACTTCAGCCCCGGAAGGACTTACCCCCTTCCTGACCAAGCCCTACAGCACTGCATCGCTTTAACTGACAATTGCACAGCCGCACGACATTATACCCAAACGTGCTTTTTCCCCCACAAATAGAGCTTTCTTTTGATGGTATTCGATTACCTCTGCGGTTTTTATTTTTTGCGCTATAAAAAAGCGACAATTTTGGAAAAATTGTTATATACAATATTTTTAACTTTTTGCTATAATAAATATCCCCCAAAAATATATAAAAAAAATTATTTCTTCCTAAGTTTAGGCCAATATGTATTCTTCTACAAATTTTTGGTAAAAAAAGCACAATAAGCATATATTGATTCGTTTGCGCAAAAGTTATAGTGTCTACAAAATAGGGGATAGATTTATGGCATTTTAACTATAAATTTTTTTATTAGTAATGGTGCCGATCTGCGATTTTTATCAGGACTGCGACATTGCGGCGGACAGATTGGACACTTTTGACACTCTTTTGGGACCATTGGCATTGATACAGCAATAAGTGCTATAAATATGCACTGATTACTGTGTAAATGTCACTGGTAGGACAGGGGTTAAACACTAGGGGGCGATAAAGGGGTTAAGTGTGTTCATCAGTGTGTACTAACTGTAGGGGGGTGGGCTCACTAGAACATGACAAAGATCACTGCTCCCGATCACTTGGAGCAGTAGACACCTGTCATGTTGCTAGGCAGAACAGAGAAATGCCTTGCCTCTCTGTGCCACGATCGCGGGCCTCCAGCGGACACAGAGTTTGCGGAACCCATGGGCAAGCTCCTGCAGTGCCAGAGTGACGGACGGGTAGACAAGACATTTTAATAAATCATAAGAGGTGCATGGTAACAATCCATGTATATCATCAGCATACATGTCCCCTGTGTAGGAGGATCAAAATATGGTGGATTCCCACGGATATTGTTGTTCTCAACATGTTTTGTGGGATTTCCACCACTTCATCAGGAGGATATCTGTTATTAGTCATCATAATATTAAGCACCAAGTATCAAAATATGTATAAAAACATTAGATTTAACAAATGGTAAATAAACAGGGGAAGATAGAAAGCGACATTGCCCACCCGGTGACCCGAGCCTATCCAGAGTTGGAGCACCATCAAGGTTCCCCCCTCCACCCGACGGCTACGGGGGATGTGCAAACAATGGATTTATGTCTACATTGGGTAATAACAATATGTAAGTAGCGGTATTCAATCATAGAAAAATCAATTTGAGCAAAAAGAGAAAGAAAGAGAGGGAAATCATCACTGTGCTGTACAAATCTATATATATATATATATATATATATATATATATATATATATATATATATATATATTTTTTTTTTTTTTTTTTTCTTATTTCCTACCTTTTAAGACGTACAAAGTGTACTTCTGTCCTAGCCAGAACATGGCAAAATATGTAATTTCCTCTTCTGCGGTGAGCCCTCCTCCTTCTCCCCCACTGCCTTCTGTGTGTGTCCCAATGGGCGAGTTGGCCATTCGGAAAGTGCCGTGCGACTCACGCATGTGCAGTAGGAAACCGGCTGTGAAGCCTGAAGGCTCCATTGCCAGTTTCCCTCAGTTGTAATGGCGGCGCCTGCACCCGAGCTGGTAGACAAATCAGCCTCGGGGGGGTTAACATCGTGGGCTACCTGGACAGTTAATTGTCCTTATTACAAGTCAGCGGCTACAAGTACTGTACAAGTACTGTACTTAAAAAACTACTTTTTTGATGCTGGAACGCCGCTTTAATATTTGTTAATCACAGAGTCCAGCTTTAAAGCAGAGCTTAACCCAAAAGAGGAAGTTCCACTTTAAAGCCCCCTCCCCCCTCCTTTTTCACAAATGGCACTTTTTTGGGTGTTGGGAGCAGCTACCTGCATTTTTATAGGTACCCACCCCCACTTTCTCCTCTCCTCTCACCCTCCCTCCCCGCAGTCTTCAGGGACATGTCACAGGTCCCAGAAGACGGCGGGACCATTCACAATGAGCAGTGGGCACCCAGGTGTGAAGCCACAAGCTGTCACAGCCAGGTGCCCACAGTTAAGATACTGGCACTGGGGACCTGAGGACGGGTGTAGAAAAGGACTCAGGGGAGCACAGCGCTGGTTCGTGGGACAGGTGAGTGTCTGCTTTTTTTAAAAAGTTAGCAGCTACAGTCTTTGTAGCTGCGGATATTTAATTTTTACAAAATTGACTGTAGCTCTTCTTTAAGCTATATTCAAGGGAACACGTCAAGAGAAATAATTTCCCGCACATAATTGTATGATTGATGGAAACATTCAATCTGCAGTGAACAGACTCTTCTCTTTTAGTAAATCATCCCCAATGTTAGAATGTCATTCATTCTCATTAGTCCAGGTGTTGTATAAATTACATTTGTAGAACTGCAGGAAATAACAATGGAAATGTTATCGTTGGTATCAGTTAATTAGATGTAAGCTTTCATGTACTAACATCACTGAAAATCTGATTGGTATGGGAACTTGGTGGTTCTATTTCCAAAGATCCATATGCAGACAAACAAGAACATGCCATTACGTTCTTTAATGGGGCTGATTTACTAAAACTGGAGAGTGCAAAATCTGGTGCAGCTGTGCACGGTAGCCAATCAGCTTCTGACTTCAGCTTGTTCAACTAAGCTTTGACAATAGAACCTGCAAGCTGATTGGTTTCTGTGCAGAGCTATACCAGATTTTGCCCCTTCAAGTTTAAGTAAATCAACCCCTCTGTGTCTGGCTACAGGAAATGTTCTGTATATGTTTGAAAATGTTATTTATATGCCTTTTATACAGACGTATGCTTTTTTTTTTTGTGCCTAGAGGTTTGCTTTGGGGTTGCTTTGTAAATAAGGACATAAGTGTTTCCATTACTGTACAATAAAATGTTCTATACTGCTTCAAGTATACCATTTCAATTAAAAGATTAACAAAATCAACAAATTATGGCTTAAGTTGAGGCTATTTTCTCCTCTAGCAGACATATCAATCTGAGAGTACACACAGTTTTATTATCTCAATTGTAAAATAAACCACTTTATCTTTTATGATAACACTGCTTGTAAAGTGATGTATAAACAGGGAGATAACTGATATCACTTTGATGTTGTGTTTGACTGATCCTGACAGCCCTATATATCTAATGAGGGAAGAGAACAGTAGTATTTGCAGTGATTTAGCTGTCAGCAACCTGGCTAGACACGAACTTTGAGTGCAGATGGAGTGGATGAAAGCTTGAGAATATTTGTATATTTATTTATAATAGGTTGATTATATCAGATCTGGTATTATTAAACTATTATACAGAAAGGCTGAAAGGGAAAAGTGGCAGATTCCTTTTAAAGCCCACCACCTGGCCCATCTAATGCACATCAAAAGGCTCCTTTGTCTAAACAGATTTCCAAATCCAGTTACTACGAAATGCACAAGTTTTATAAAGTAAAGAAAATGTCTTTTATCTCCTCTAGGTAAACCAAATCCTTCTTCATTTGTGTCTCACATACACAAATACCCCCCGAGACACTGCAGCCCAAAGTGGGAGGGCTCCAGTAAGGGCTCTTTCTGAAGGGCGGTAGTAAAAACAGGTGGTCGAGCCACGGTTCTACCGCCCCCCTGGCCACCCACCCAATCCTTGCTGTACACATGTTGTGGCCATGGCAATTTTAATTAAGGGTGCAGAGTTTGACAAGCGGTACTGCTTATCAAACTAACCCATTGAGTTCAATGGGGTTGCACTGCAACCGCTTGCAGTGGATGTGATTGCAGTGTGGTTGTGCAGCATTACAGGGTTAAATCAGGAGGTGAGGAGGTGTTTTACCTCCTTCTCACCACCTGTCAATTGCCCCCTGAAAAGCAATCCAAACACAGATCGATCTTCAAAAGGCCCATTGAGAAACAAGAAAGAATGGACTTTATAGGCATATTTTAAAAGGTTTTACAATTTTATTTATGAAAAAAGCACATAGACAAGATTTTTTTTAAAAACATATAAATCAATGAAAGTGACTAAAATCTAATTTGTATCTCAGGTGTCCACCCAGCAGCCCAAAATCCCAAAGGACTCAATAGACTAAACTGGAGGGCCCTAGAGAGACCTAGAGGTAACAATACCGAATAGAGGATAATACATATAATAACCTGAAGGGGAATAACCCTACAATAATAAACCAGGTATTTTAAAATGTGTTGATACTCTATTTCAAGGGATCAGAAGGCTTACTGGACTAGCTTTGTGTTTACAAACGGCTTCTTCTGGAGCTGGATAGCTAAAGGTATTAAATATTATTGTACAACTCTGAGACGGAGCTGGCAACTGGCCAGAAGCTTCATGGGGATCACCGGGTATCAAAAAGGTAGACAAAAAGGGGGTGCATAGACAAAAGGCCAAAAAGTATTAATGAGAAATGGTGTGAAATAATTCACAAAGACAACAAGGTGGGATGAATTATTATTATTACTACTATACAGGATTTATATAGCGCCAACAATTTGCGCGGCGCTTTACAACATGAGGGCAGACAGTACAGTTACACTACAAATCAATACAGAAGGGATCAGAGGGCTCTGCTCGTTAGAGCTTACAATCTAGAAGAGAGGGTCAAGTAGAACAAAAAGTAATAACTGTGGGGGATGAGCTGATGGAAAAAATGAAAATACAGTTAGGTGTGGGTAGGATAGGCTTCTCTGAAGGGAAAGGTTTTCAGGGTTTGTCTAAAATTTAATAGAGTAGGAGATATTCGACAGGTTGCTGTAAGGAGTTCCATAGGATTGGAGAGGCTCTGGAAAAGTCCTGGAGGCGAGCAAAGGAGGAAGTGATGATGGAGCTGGAGAGAAGGAGGTCTTGGGAGGAGGGAAGAGAACAATTAGGTTGGTATTTAGAGACTAGGCTAGTAATGTAGCTGGGGGCAGAGTTTTGGATGGCTTTGTAAGTAGTTAGTATTTTGAATTTAATTTGTTAGCCACTTTCAAAAAGGGGTATACATTAGATGGATGAAGTAAAAAATCTTCATATACACAAAGGCATGAGTAAGATACGGCTATGCTGGTGTACCAATAATCCACCGGTAGCCTATGTAACATTAAAGTAAACTCGTCATGTGGCATGGCCAGAACCTAATATCTCAGGGTAGAAGTCTTCCCCTCCTCTGTGTCCCCGTAGGTAGAAACGAGTTGCACAATAATATTTTAAACCTTTACCTATCCAGCTCCAGAAGAAGCGTTTTGTTAATGCAAAACTAGTTGAGAAAGTCTTCTGATCCCTTGAAATAGAGTACAACACATTTTGAACTGCCTTTATAAAATACCTGGTTTTATGATTGTAGGGTTATATCCCTTCAGGTTATTATATGTATTATTCTCTTGGGTATTGTTACCTCTAAGTCTCTCTAGGGCCCTCCAGTTTAGTCTATTGAGTCCTTTGGGACTCTGGGCTGCTGGGTGGTCACCTCAGATACAAATATGATTTTAGTCACTTTCAATGTTTTTATTTTTTTATTTTTGTCTTTGTGCTTTTTTCATAAAGAAAATTGTAAAGCCTTTTTAACCACTTCCATACCGGGTCCATTCTGGTACTTCTCATTCTGGCCTATTCTGGCAAATCATCATTGTTTTTCTAGAAAGTTACTCAGAATCTCCAAACATTATATGTGTTGTTTTAGCAGACACCCTAGGGAATAAAATGGAGGTCATTTGAACTTTTTATCTCGCACGGTATTTGCACAATAATTTATCAAACACCTTTTTTTTTGAAAAAAAAAAAAGTTTTTATGAATTAAAAAAAAAAAAAGTTAGGCCAATCTGTTTATATAATGTGAAAGATGATGTTACGCTGAGTAAATAGATGCCTAATATCATGTCATGTAATGAAATTGCGTACACTCATGGAATGGCACCAAACGTCAGTACTTAAAAAATGTAGGCGACCCTTTGAAAATTTTTACAGGTTACTGGTTTAGAGTTACAGTGGAGGTCTAGTGCTAGAATTGTTGCACATACTCTAACGCATGCGGCGATACCTCACATGTGTGGTTTGAATGGCGTTTACATATGTGGGAGGGACTTGCGTGTGCATTCGCTTCTGAGCGCAAGCTACCAGGGACAGGGGCATTTAAAAGAAAAATATTTTTGTTTTTTTACTTTTTTTAATATTTTTACATTTTTTTTTTAATTTTTAGTTTTTTGATCACTTTTATTCTTCTTTATGGAGAGATGCAGGGTTAATAAGACCCCACATCTCTCCTCCATGCTGAAAAACATGAGATCGAGAGAAAAAAATTCACTGATCTCATGCTGACAGTCGTGGCTTTGTTTACATCCCCGAACCCGGGCCTCCGATGGTCATAGAGATGACTGGTGACCATCTGGTCACTGGAAATATCTATCGTCGTCATCTGGAGCCGGCTGATTCTTTCTAAGGGCCCCCAATGGCACGGGAGAGCCAGGAGAAGCACCGGATGGCGGTGGGAGGGGGGACATCCCCTCCCGTCGCCTATAAGAACGATTAAGCTGCCACTATGGTTGTTCTTATAGTACACAGAATCGCTGGCTGAAAAGAATGATATCTGAATGATGCCTGTAGCTGTAGGCATCATTCAGATATCCCTGCACAAAGTCAAGGATGTAATATGACTATGTGCGGTAGGGAATAGTGATGGCCGAACGGTTCGCCCGGCGGTCGTTTCGCGGCGAATTTCCGACTTTCGCCGTCCGCGGGTTCGAACGCCTTTTTCCGTCGTTCGCCCCGGCGGACTTACGTGTTTAATGTATACAAGAACTTTAACCTTTCGTGACACGTTTATCATGTGTTACAGGACAACCAATTGAGACATGACAGCTCATGGACACTTGGACATTCCCCCTAACCTATAAATACACCCGATCCGGTGGCCATTTTACATTCTTTCTTCTGTCACTGTAGGGAAAGGATCCTGTGTGGAGTAGGGACAGAGAAAACGCTAGCTATTTGGTACACAAAAGTTCTTTTCAGGACTGGTATAGGTGTTAGGTCAGCAGCCTGAGTTTCTTTTGTCAGTTTAGATAAAGGGACAGAGCGCTGTATGCTGCTATTTTAGGGACAGCTCAGCCAGATTAGTCTTTCTTCATCATCATCATCATCATCATCATTAGCTGTTACTATCAGGTCCACAAAAGAGCTGTTCCAGCTAATCGTTCCAGCCTACTCTTTTTTGCCAATTTGTATAGGGACAGGCAGGAAGCAGTGTGTCAGGCAGTGAGGATAATTTTAAAGACTTGCTGTTACTATTAGTTCCACAAAGGTTCTTTTCAGGACTGGTATCAGTGGTACGGTAATAGGCTTGTACACGTATAATATTCTTTCTTCCAAATATAGAAAGAATATTATACTTGACTGCTGCCCTTCTGCTGCAGTCTGCTAATCATTCACAACTCACTTGTTCCACAAAAGTTCTTATAAGGACTGGTAACTTGGTCTGTCTAGGGTGCTACGGTACATAGGCTTGGGTGCGGTACAGTCTGCTGTTCTGTAAGGACCGCTATCGGTCCACAATAGATAGGGTTGCCGTGCACTACTGCTGACCGCTGCCCTATACTGCAGCAGTCCTTCAGCGGTATAGGGACTGACGCACAGTCTGCTAAACACTAATACACAACCTGCTTGGTCCACAAAAGTTCTTATAAGGACTGGTAACTTGGTATAGGGTGCTACGGTACATAGGCCTGAGTGCGTTACAGTCTGCTGTTCTGTAAGGACCGCTATCGGTCCACAATACATAGGGTTGACGTGCACTACTGCTGACCGCTGCCCTATACTGCAGCAGTCCTTCAGCGGTATAGGGACTGACGCACAGTCTGCTAAACACTAACACACAACCTGCTTGGTCCACAAAAGTTCTTATAAGGACTGGTAACTTGGTATAGGGTGCTACGGTACATAGGCCTGAGTGCGTTACAGTCTGCTGTTCTGTAAGGACCGCTATCGGTCCACAATACATAGGGTTGCCGTGCACTACTGCTGACCGCTGCCCTATACTGCAGCAGTCCTTCATTGGTATAGGGACTGACGTACAGTCTGCTAATCACTAACACACAACCTGCTTGGTCCACAAAAGTTCTTATAAGGACTGGTAACTTGGTATAGGGTGCTACGGTACATAGGCCTGAGTGCGTTACAGTCTGCTGTTCTGTAAGGACCGCTATCGGTCCACAATACATAGGGTTGCCGTGCACTACTGCTGACCGCTGCCCTATACTGCAGCAGTCCTTCATTGGTATAGGGACTGACGTACAGTCTGCTAATCACTAACACACAACCTGCTTGGTCCACAAAAGTTCTTATAAGGACTGGTAACTTGGTATAGGGTGCTACGGTACATAGGCCTGAGTGCGTTACAGTCTGCTGTTCTGTAAGGACCGCTATCGGTCCACAATACATAGGGTTGCCGTGCACTACTGCTGACCGCTGCCCTATACTGCAGCAGTCCTTCAGCGGTATAGGGACTGACGCACAGTCTGCTAAACACTAACACACAACCTGCTTGGTCCACAAAAGTTCTTATAAGGACTGGTAACTTGGTATAGGGTGCTACGGTACATAGGCCTGAGTGCAGTACAGTCTGCTGTTCTGTAAGGACCGCTATCGGTCCACAATACATAGGGTTGCCGTGCACTACTGCTGACCGCTGCCCTATACTGCAGCAGTCCTTCATTGGTATAGGGACTGACGTACAGTCTGCTAATCACTAACACACAACCTGCTTGGTCCACAAAAGTTCTTATAAGGACTGGTAACTTGGTATAGGGTGCTACGGTACATAGGCCTGAGTGCGTTACAGTCTGCTGTTCTGTAAGGACCGCTATCGGTCCACAATACATAGGGTTGCCGTGCACTACTGCTGACCGCTGCCCTATACTGCAGCAGTCCTTCATTGGTATAGGGACTGACGTACAGTCTGCTAATCACTAACACACAACCTGCTTGGTCCACAAAAGTTTTTATAAGGACTGGTAACTTGGTATAGGGTGCTACGGTACATAGGCCTGAGTGCAGTACAGTCTGCTGTTCTGTAAGGACCGCTATCGGTCCACAATACATAGGGTTGACGTGCACTACTGCTGACCGCTGCCCTATACTGCAGCAGTCCTTCATTGGTATAGGGACTGACGTACAGTCTGCTAATCACTAACACACAACCTGCTTGGTCCACAAAAGTTCTTATAAGGACTGGTAACTTGGTATAGGGTGCTACGGTACATAGGCCTGAGTGCGTTACAGTCTGCTGTTCTGTAAGGACCGCTATCGGTCCACAATACATAGGGTTGCCGTGCACTACTGCTGACCGCTGCCCTATACTGCAGCAGTCCTTCATTGGTATAGGGACTGACGTACAGTCTGCTAATCACTAACACACAACCTGCTTGGTCCACAAAAGTTCTTATAAGGACTGGTAACTTGGTATAGGGTGCTACGGTACATAGGCCTGAGTGCGTTACAGTCTGCTGTTCTGTAAGGACCGCTATCGGTCCACAATACATAGGGTTGCCGTGCACTACTGCTGACCGCTGCCCTATACTGCAGCAGTCCTTCAGCGGTATAGGGACTGACGCACAGTCTGCTAAACACTAACACACAACCTGCTTGGTCCACAAAAGTTCTTATAAGGACTGGTAACTTGGTATAGGGTGCTACGGTACATAGGCCTGAGTGCAGTACAGTCTGCTGTTCTGTAAGGACCGCTATCGGTCCACAATACATAGGGTTGCCGTGCACTACTGCTGACCGCTGCCCTATACTGCAGCAGTCCTTCATTGGTATAGGGACTGACGTACAGTCTGCTAATCACTAACACACAACCTGCTTGGTCCACAAAAGTTCTTATAAGGACTGGTAACTTGGTATAGGGTGCTACGGTACATAGGCCTGAGTGCGTTACAGTCTGCTGTTCTGTAAGGACCGCTATCGGTCCACAATACATAGGGTTGCCGTGCACTACTGCTGACCGCTGCCCTATACTGCAGCAGTCCTTCATTGGTATAGGGACTGACGTACAGTCTGCTAATCACTAACACACAACCTGCTTGGTCCACAAAAGTTTTTATAAGGACTGGTAACTTGGTATAGGGTGCTACGGTACATAGGCTTGAGTGCGGTACAGTCTGCTGTTCTGTAAGGACCGCTATCGGTCCACAATAGATAGGGTTGACGTGCACCACTGCTGACCGCTGCCCTATACTGCAGCAGTCCTTCAGCGGTATAGGGACTGACGTACAGTCTGCTAAACACTAATACACAACCTGCTTGGTCCACAAAAGTTCTTATAAGGACTGGTAACTTGGTATAGGGTGCTACGGTACATAGGCTTGAGTGCGGTACAGTCTGCTGTTCTGTAAGGACCGCTATAGGTCCACAATAGATAGGGTTGACGTGCACCACTGCTGACCGCTGCCCTATACTGCAGCAGTCCTTCAGCGGTATAGGGACTGACGTACAGTCTGCTAAACACTAATACACAACCTGCTTGGTCCACAAAAGTTCTTATAAGGACTGGTAACTTGGTATAGGGTGCTACGGTACATAGGCTTGAGTGCGGTACAGTCTGCTGTTCTGTAAGGACCGCTATAGGTCCACAATAGATAGGGTTGACGTGCACCACTGCTGACCGCTCACCTATACTGCAGCAGTCCTTCAGCGGTATAGGGACTAAGAGTTTTGTCACAGGGTCATTTAAAAAATGACATGCAGAGGAAGAGGCAGGCCCTTCCGCAGGGGTGGTAGGGGTAGGGCAGGAGCAACAGGCTTGAGCCAAAGTGGGAAGTTGCAGAAGGTGCGTTCAATTACTTTAAAGGATGCACCAGACTTGGTTGAGTGGCTCGCTCAGCCTTACTCTTCTGCACCCTCCTCATCCTCTCGATCTGCACCCTCTTCTTCACTCTCTGCTATGTGCACCCCCAAAGACACTACCACCAACAACACGACCACCACCACCACCACCACATACCTTCCGCTTGAGTCACTGGAATTATTTTCCGATCCATATCAAGAGGACATTTCTGATGCGCAGCCACTCTTGGTATTGGATCAGGAAGAGGAGGTAGCAACAAGCGCTACTCAGCAGTCTGACGCCAGTACCCAGATCAGCCCAAGGAGGAGGTTGGTCCCCGGTGTTGCTGCCTACTCTACTTATAGCGGTGGGGAAGGTGACGTTGATGATGACGTGTCTAGTGATGTCACGTGGGTGCCCACAAGAGAGGAAGAGGAGGGGAGTTCAGAGGGAGATATGGACCAGCAGATAGGGAGGAGAAGCAGCAATGACTTACATTGCACAGCAGGGACAAAGCAGACTGCAAATGTATCAGGAGCGAGTCATCGACCATGTACGGTCACATCTGGCGCTCCCAGGACACCGGCACATGGCTCCGCAGTGTGGGCTTTTTTTAACGTGTCCGCTGCTGACAATAGCGTTGCCATCTGCAATCTTTGCAGTCAACGCGTTAGTCGCGGTAAGCCCAATACTCACCTAGGGACGACCGCCTTAAGAAGGCACATGAGCAGCCATCACCGAGCCCAGTGGGAGCAACGGAACACACAAAGCCACACTGCAGGCTCTCACCGTCCAGCCTCGTCTTCTACTTCTCCTTCTCCTCTCTCCTCACAATTGTCCTCCACTCCACCTTCCATCACGCCAAGCTCACATTTTTCTGCAAAAAGGCAGGCTTCCGTGGGCCTAATGTTTGAGCGTAAAAAAATGATGACGCCGGATAACCCTCTTGCCCAACGGTTGGCGGCTGGCTTGTCAGAACTCATAGCCCGCCAACTACTGCCATATAAACTGGTGGACTCGGAGGCCTTTCGCAAATTTGTGGCCATTGGAACACCACAATGGAAGGTCCCAGGAAGGAAGTATTTCTCAGAGAAGGGCATCCCAGAGCTATATGGCCATGTTCAGCGGCAAGTGAATGTATCTCTGGCACACAGTGTCGGTGCCAAGATACATCTGACCACAGACACGTGGTCTAGCAAACACGGGCAGGGAAGGTATATCAGTTTTACTGCCCACTGGGTGAACCTTCTGACGGCCGTCAAGCATGTAACCCGTGGCACCCGTGTAGATTTGGTTTTACCGCCACGGATTGCATGCAGGCCTGACTCTTCTTCTCCTCCTCCTACTCCATCCTCCTCCCTCTCCTCCTCAGCTGCCTCCTCCTTTTCCGCTGCTAGCGTCTCTTCCACTGCACCGCCCAAGCTCCCCAGAACCTATTCCACATGCCAGGTGAGACGTTGCCATGCCGTGCTGCGTCTGTTGTGCCTGGAAGCAAAGAGCCACACTGGCCCGGCACTCCTTTCAGCTTTGCGTTCACAGGCAGATGAGTGGCTAACACCGCTCAATTTGACAGTTGGTAAAGTGGTGTGTGACAACGGTGCCAATCTGCTTAGCGCATTGAAACAGGGCAAAATCACGCACGTGCCGTGCATGGCACACGTCTTAAACTTGGTCGTGCAGCGATTCCTTGTCAAATACCCTGGGGTCCAGGACATCTTGCGGCAGGCAAGGAAAATCTCGGCCCATTTCAGAAGATCTTACACGGCCATGGCTCGCCTTGCTGACATTCAGCGGCGACACCATCTGCCGGTCAGACGTCTTATTTGCGATTGCCCGACGCGATGGAACTCAACCTTCTATATGCTTGATAGGCTGCTCCAGCAGAAACGTGCAGTTAACGTCTACCTGTATGAACTCTGCGAAAGAAACGGTTCTGGGGAGCTGGGTTTTTTTTCACCGCGCCAGTGGCTGCTCATGCGCGACACATGCAGACTTCTGCGGCCATTTGAGGAGATCACCAAACTGGTCAGTCGCAGCCATGGCGCCATCAGTGACATGGTACCTTATGCCTTCTTTCTGGAGCGTGCATTGCGTCGTGTCATTGATCAGGCTGTGGAGGAGCAGGAGCGGGAAGATGAGGAAGTCGCAATGCTGGATGAATTCCCAGGGGGGGCTACTCTATCTGAGACAAGTCAACAACAGGAGTCTGATGAGGAGTCAGAGGAGGATGGTGCCGGGGCGGATGAGCAGGAGCAAGAAGAGCATGCTTTAAACCTTTCTGGGATCCCTGTTGTGCGAGGATGGGGAGAGGAGAATGAAGAGGACGACATTATCCTGGATGATGAGCAGGAGCCAGGCCACCACACCGCTTCCACTTTAGTGCAAATGGGGGCCTTCATGCTCCAGTGTTTTAATAGGGACCCCCGTATAAAAAGCATGAGGGTCAAGGACCAGTACTGGGTGGCAACGTACTTAGACCCCCGGTACAAACACAAAATGGCGGAAATGTTACCGCCGTCGCAGAGGGCTGTCAGAATGCAGCACTTCCAGGCCTTGCTTCGAGAAATGCTGCATTCTGCTTTTGCGTGCGCTGGCAGAGGAGCAATTCCCACTCCCAGAGAAGGATTTGCGGGTACCAATCCAACAGCGCCTGCAAGAAGAGGCCGGTTTGAAGATGTGTTGGTGACTTCGGATATGAGGTCATTCTTTCAGCCGACCCATCGACAGGTGTCATCCGGATCCAGCATCAGGGAACGCCTAGACCGTCAGGTGTCCGACTACATTGGGTTAACGGCCGATGTGGACGCTCTGAGGAGTGATGAACCCCTAGACTACTGGGTGGGCAGGCTTGACCTCTGGCCAGAGCTTGCCCAATTTGCAATCGAACTGTTAGCTTGCCCCTCATCCAGTGTCCTGTCCGAAAGGACGTTCAGCGCAGCAGGGGGGATTGTGACCGATAAGCGTACTCGCCTAGCTCACCACAGTGTTAACTACCTCACATTTCTAAAAATGAATGAGGCATGGATCTCGGAGGAATTCAACACATGTGATCAGTAGACCATGTATATGTCTATAAACAATTTTTGGAATCAAGCACACAGACCTTCTTAATTCATTTGGCTCACTTCCCTGACCCAAAAAAGCACACCGTACTATATGCCCCTACCCTCCTCTTTGAAGAGGTTGAGCGGTGTCATATTTCTACTGGGGCTGCTTATTATGAGGGGTTCCCACCATCCCTGTGCTGTGCTGACTTCCTCCTGGGTGTTCTTATTATGAGGGGCTCCCACCATCCCTGTGCTGTGCTGACTTCCTCCTGGGGGTTCTTATTATGAGGGGATCACACCATCCCTGTGCTGTGCTGACTTCCTCCTGGGGCTGCTTACGGTGCTGCTGTCAGCGCTGTATGTCACGGAGCTGCTGTCAGCGCTGTATGTCACGGAGCTGCTGTCAGCGCTGTATGTCACGGAGCTGCTGTCAGCGCTGTATGTCACGGAGCTGCTGTCAGCGCTGTATGTCACGGAGCTGCTGTCAGCGCTGTATGTCACGGAGCTGCTGTCAGCGCTGTATGTCACGGAGCTGCTGTCAGCGCTGTATGTCACGGTGCTGCTGTCAGCGCTGTATGTCACGGAGCTGCTGTCAGCGCTGTATGTCACGGAGCTGCTGTCAGTGCTGTATGTCACGGAGCTGCTGTCAGCGCTGTATGTCACGGAGCTGCTGTCAGCGCTGTATGTCACGGAGCTGCTGTCAGCGCTGTATGTCACGGTGCTGCTGTCAGCGCTGTATGTCACGGAGCTGCTGTCAGCGCTGTATGTCACGGAGCTGCTGTCAGTGCTGTATGTCACGGAGCTGCTGTCAGCGCTGTATGTCACGGAGCTGCTGTCAGCGCTGTATGTCACGGAGCTGCTGTCAGCGCTGTATGTCACGGTGCTGCTGTCAGCGCTGTATGTCACGGAGCTGCTGTCAGCGCTGTATGTCACGGAGCTGCTGTCAGCGCTGTATGTCACGGAGCTGCTGTCAGCGCTGTATGTCACGGAGCTGCTGTCAGCGCTGTATGTCACGGAGCTGCTGTCAGCGCTGTATGTCACGGTGCTGATGTCAGTGCTCTGTATTACGGTGCTGCTGTCAGTGCTCTGTATCTCCTGCACCCTCTTGTTTGCCTACCCTGGTCCCTGACCTTCCCTCTCCTCCATTGCCTTCATTAGCTCCATAGTCCTGAATTGTCAGAACAATTTCCCAAATAAAAAAAAAATGCTTGTAGTTATCGATCCCAAATTCACCTCATACATGTATTATGCTATTGTCCAGGTGGTGGGACTACGTGCTACCCCCTAATAATTACCCCGTGGCCGCAAATTCGACCTAAAGGTTTGCGAAATTCGCCTCCCATTGAAGTCAATGGAGCCCGCGGCGAACGGTCGTTTTCGCGAACGTTTGTGCCCGTTCGCGTTTCGCGTTCGCGAAACGTCCCGTCGGAAGTTCGTCCATCACTAGTAGGGAAGTGGTTAAATATGCCTATAAAGTCCATTCTTTCTTGTTTCTCAATGGGTTTAATCAGACAATAGGACGTGGCATAGTATACCATTTTGTATTGTCCACAGTGCTACCCTGTGGTGATAGTCTTCTCTATATTCTGTTTCTTCAAAAGGCACCTAAGGGTGCCAGAAGTCTGACCAAGCCCTAACAGAGGCAGTGTTGTCGATCCATAAAGCAGTGAGCAAGACTAGATGTGGCCAGGTGCTTATTGACAACCTACAGGCTTGAGAACCAGCAGTGACAATTCTGTTAGTCATGCCACCTACAGCATCATCTGAAGGATGAAAGTAGGCACAATTTGCATGAGGGTGACAACACAGCTCTGGTTTTAGGACCAGTGCAGCATTGTTGTCGCCATATAACAGAAAGCTCCCTGAGTTGTGCTTCACTGGTAGGATCAATAAGTATTTGTGGGACTTTGCAGGGATAGTTACAATTAAAGGAAAACTATCATTCTACTCACCTTCCCCACATTCTTTCATCACTCCCATTCCTCTGTTGTCCTAACCTGTGTAAGCTTCATATTCCCAGTGATTTATCTGAAATGTGTGTCAGAACTTACGCAGGGTTTCTGATGTGCCCTCCTCCTCATGTGCCTGAGCACTGCGTCATGCGCTCCAAAGTGCCAGATATTTCACATCAACCTCAGAGCAGCAGGGAAAGAGGTAAATATAAATGGGGGGGGTTAGGAGACTGTTGCTTTGAGTAGAAAAAGCAACATTGTCTCTTTAATATTTATCTTTTTAATGGAAAACTGTTTCGCTAAAAATATGTAAGTTTTCATTGCTGACATCATTTTGAAAATGCTAGAAAATATAAAGACATTTTGAGGGATACCGCATTGAGCGTGGATTCTCGCCACCGGCTATTTTACACATGTTACATGATACACTTTACTCTCTTCAGCCCAAAGTCAGCTGTATACTTTACGAGGACTCACACACCATGGTTAAGGCCAGGTCCCTAGGAGGTTTCCGTTATGCAGCGGGCCCTAATATAGGAACTGCTGTTCAGAAGGACAAACCATATTGCCACCAGTCCAATCCTCCTATGCAACCTCTGTCTTCTGTCCACCACAAACCATAGTGCCACCAGTCCGCTCCTTCTATGGAACCTGTGACTTCTGTTCACCACAAACCATAGGGCCATCAGTCCGCTCCTTCTATGATGGAACCTGTGACTTCTGTTCACCACAAACCATAGGGCCATCAGTCCGCTCCTTCTATGGAACCTGTGACTTCTGTTCACCACAAACCATAGGGCCATCAGTCCGCTCCTTCTATGGAACCTGTGACTTCTGTTCACCACAAACCATATTGCCACCAGTCCAATCCTCCTATGCAACCTCTGTCTTCTGTCCACCACAAACCATAGTGCCACCAGTCCGCTCCTTCTATGGAACCTGTGACTTCTGTTCACCACAAACCATAGTGCCACCAGTCCGCTCCTTCTATGGAACCTGTGACTTCTGTTCACCACAAACCATAGGGCCATCAGTCCGATCCTCCTATGGAACCTTCATCTTCTGTCCACCACACATGAATTGGCTGCTCCTTCTTCCCTATACTTCTCACTCTTCACTACCCAGAAGGTGAAAATGAAGGTTTGCACTCTGTTCTCTATTTCCATTCACTGTACTCTCTTTACCAGTAAATCAGACCAGTCATTGTTGCTACATCAGAACTTTCTTTACTTGAACGAAAGGCAATAGGATCAATAGTTCCACTGAATCATCACCATACAGTCCTTTAGTTGTTACTTGATCGAATCAACGTAGTCAGATCAAAGTTGAAACTCCTTATAGATAAACCTGTTTCAGGTCAGTGGCCTAGGAAGTCTTGAAGCCCATGGATTGGTATGACAGTCTTGTAACTAGACTTTTTAGAAGAAGAGGTCAGCAAAAGTGTCCTTTAGGGTTGCACGATACTGGTATCGGTATCAGTGCTGATTCTGAGTATTTTGCATGAGTACGAATGTGCTTTGATAACCAAAAACAATACCTATGCAGTGTGATTTGAGCCAATACCAAAAGAATGGGCTCAAATTGCACTGTAAAGATTTGCACGTGATTTGAACAGGAGTGAGGTGCAATTCCTGTCCGAATCGCAAACGGTTTCCTACAATGCTCCTGTGTATACCCAGTCTTGTCATAGTCACTTCAGCCTAGGTTCATATTGGAGCTGTGTTCGAAAGAGCATGCGATTTGGCAGGAATCACACCTCCTCATTCCTGTTAAAATCACATGCAATTCTTTGCTGTGCAATTTGAGCCCATTCATTTTGTATTGGTTCAAATCTCATTGCAAAAGTATTGGTTTCGGGTATCGGAGCATACTCATACTCATGCTAAATACTCGGTATCGGCACTCATTTTATATGGGCCACATCACACCACAAAGGTATCCATACTCGGTATTGGCAAGTACTTGACCAAAAGTATCACTACTCATACTTGCCAGGAAAAAAACAATATTGGTGCAACCCTAGTGTCCTTTATTTTTATCTCAGCACGTTTCTTTTAGATTGCAGAGATGTACATAGAATTAGATGACTGAATTTACTTAAACTTTTAGGACTGACTCCTCTAATATTTACACATTTTGTTACTTTATACAAGGAATGGTAGAAAGAAAATACACTGTGCAGGGTTTTGTGCCTCTAGCAGTAGCAGAAGCCTGCCTGTATCAATATCTTCTTCTCTGTTTGTTGTAGACACAAACCGCTATTGTACATAATGTTATTTGATCCAACAGTGGTCCCGCTGGTCTCCACATGCTTTGATAACAAACAGAAAATGATTATACTAAAGCCTATTTTAATGCCTTTGGATATCATCCAGATTTGCTATGGGTTAAAACTGAAATAAAAATGACAAAAAAGCAGAAATGAGAACTCTTCTTCGCAAAAAAAACCTGGAAAAGCTGAAGATCAATCTGCTTATATCTTGCATTTCTGGTTCTTACATTACCTTATTTTAACCCAATTCATTACTTGGTCTCTCTGCTTCTCTCTGTAATGCAGGCAGGCAGGCAGGGCCAGTGTTACCACTAGGCAAACTAGGCAGCCGCCTAGGGCGCACTGCTACCTGAGGCACTGGGCCACTGGTGTTCCTACTCTCTTCTCTCTGCAGCAAGCAAGTAAATCTCAGCATCATCAGTCAGCGAAGGACTGTCTGTGTCCCGACGCCTGAATGAATGGAAGCAAGCAAACATTCATTGGTGGGCACTGATAGGCTGCATTGATGGGTGCTGGTAGGCTGCATTTGATGGACGCTGGGGAGGCTGCATTTGATGGGCACTGGTGAGGTTGCATTTGACTTTTGTGTTTGCCCCTATTTATAATGAGCTGACCTTAAAGATCTATGACTTTTTCTATGTACACAAAAGGTCTATTTCTCCCAAATATTGTTCACAAATCTGTCTAAATTTGTGTTAGTGAGCACTTCTCCTTTGCCAATATAAATATCAAGATGCTGATTAGACAGCATGATTATTGCGCAGATGTGCCTAAGGCCGCGTACACACGGGCGGATTGTCTGCCCAACTTAGTCCGCTGAACGGTGTTACAGCGGACAATCCGCTCGTGTGTGGGCTTCAGCGGACTTTTTCAGCGGACAGTCCGACGGACTAAGTCTTTCGGAATTTCCGTAATTTTGTCCGCTGAAACTTGGTTTTGTCCGTCCAAACTTGGTTTCAGCGGACAGTCCGCTCGTGTGTAGGCAAGTTGGATGGAATAAGTATGGCGCATGCTCAGAAAGGGTTTACACGGCCGAAGGTTGCATTGCAGTGTATTGGACGTCGTTTTTCTAGTCCCGTCGTACGTGCTGTACACGTCATCGCGCACGTTTTCAGCGGACTGTCTGTTCATCGTGTGTGGTCAAGTCCGTTCATTCAAAAGTTGAACGGACTGTCTGTCGGATTGTCTGACGGACTTAGTTGGGCAGACAATCCGCCCGTGTGTACGCGGCCTTAGGCTGGCCACAATAAAAGGTCACTCTAAAATGCACAGTTTTATCACAGCACAATGCCACAGATGTTGCAAGCTTTGAGGGAGAGTGCAATTGGCATGCTGACTGCAGGAATGTCCACCAGAGCTGTTGCCCTTAAATTGAATGTTAATTTCTCTACCATAAGCCGTCTCCAAAGGTGTTTCAGAGAATTTGGCAGTACATCCAACCAGCCTCACAACTGCAGACCACATGTAACTACACCAGTCCAGGACCTCCACAGCCAGGATCTTCACCTCCAAGATCATCTGAGACCAGTCACCCGGACAGCTGCTGCAACAATCAGTTTACATAACCAAAGAACTGTCAGAAATCATCTCAGGGAAGCTCATCTGCATGCTCGCCGTCATCACCGGGGTCTTGACCTGACTGTAGTTCGTCGTCGTAACCAACTTGAGTAGGCAAATGCTTACATTCGATGGGGTCTTGCTCTTTGGAGAGGTGTTCACGGTTTTCACTGTACAGGGCAGATGGCAGACAGTGTGTATGACGTTGTGTGGGTGAGCAGTTTGCTGATGTCAATGTTGTGGATCGAGTGGCCCATGGCGGTGGTGGGGTTATGGTATGGGCAGGCGTATGCTATGGACAATGAACACAGGTGCATTTTATTGATGGCATTTTGAATGCACAGAGATACCGCAACGAAATCCTGAAGCCCATTATGCCATTCATCCAGGACCATCACGTCATGTTGCAGCATGATAATGCACGACCCTATGTTGCAAGGATCTGTACACACATCCTTTAAGCTGAAAACATCCCAGTTCTTGCATGGGCAGCATACTCACCGGACATGTCACCCACTGAGCATGTTTGGGATCTGCGTATACGATGTGGATGGATTATCTCGGCAAAGGAGAAGTCCTCACTAACACAGATTTAAACAGATTTATGAACAACATTTGAGAGAAATTTTAAGGTCAACTCATGATAAATAGGGGCAAACACAAAAGTGTTGCGTTTATAATCATTGTATAATGTTTGGGGGTTCTAAGTAATTTTCTAGCAAAAAATACGGATTTTTCCCTTGTAAGCAACAAATGTCAGAAATAGGCTTAGGCATGAAGGGAGTTTAATAACCAAACTCCTACGCCAAAAAAAAAACCCAATAAAAACACACAAGGCATGAAAACACATCAAACATGTAAAGATGCGCAAAAATGCGCTACAAAAACACATGATTATGCAGCAGCTCTGGTGTGAACCTGGCTTCAGTCTTAATCAAGTACAATGCAGGACCACCAACGTGAGAAATAAAGCTAATAGATTTTCATATGAATGTTTGTATGAAAATTCTCAGTACATTTGATGAACGTCATTCAAAAGTACTTCAGAAATCCGTTTGCTTTTAACATTCAATCTTATAATGGATGGACTTTCCCGAGCAAAAATCACATTCCCTTTTTAGAAAATGTTTCCATCCTGCTCCTTCTAACTTTCTTGTCACTGAAAAATGAAACGTTGATTTGACCCCACTAACCATTAGAAAATGTAATGAACGTTATTAACCACTTCCTGACCGGCGCACGCTGATGTACGTCGGCAGAATGGCACAGGCAGGCATGTTGGCTTACAGGTACGTCCATTTCTATATGCCACCCTGCCATCGCGTGCACACCGGTGGCGTCGCGCTCGCGTGCCGGTCGGGACCCCAGTGAGTCCGGTCACCGGTCCCGCGGACTCGATCGCCGCGGGGATACCCGTGATCATCTCAAGGGGGGGCTGAACGGGGAGATGCCTTTGTAAACAGCATCTCCCTGTTCTGCCTAGCAACAAGTGACACTGATCTCTGCTCCATGTGATTGGAGCAGAGATCAGTGTTCACTAACACAAAGCCCAGCCCTCCACAGTTAGTAACACGCCCCTAGGAACACTTAACCCCTACACTGCCACCCCCTGGTTAACCCCTTCACTGCCAGTGTCATTTACACAGGAATCAGTGCATTTGTGCAGCACTGATTGCTGTAGGAATGACAATGGTCCCAAAAATGTATCAAAAATGTCTGATGTGTCCGCCATAATGTCGCAGTCACAATAAAAATCGCTGATCATCGCCATTACTAGTAAAAAAAAAATATTAATAAAAATGCCATAAAACTATCCCCTATTTTGTAAATGCTATAACTTTTGCGCAAACCAATCAATAATCGCTTATTGCGATTTTTTCTTACCAAAAATATGTCGAAGAAAACGTATTGGCCTAAACTGAGGGAAAAAAATGTTTTTATATATATTTTTGGGGGATATTTATTATAACAAAAAGTAAAAAATAATGAGTTTTTTTTTTCAAAATTGTTGCTCTATTTTTGTTTATAGCGCAAAAAATAAAAACCGCAGGGGTGATCAAATACCACCAAAAGAAAGCTTTTTTTGGGAGCCACGTCGCACGATTGCGCAATTGTCAGTTAAAGCGACGCAGTGCCAAATCGCAAAAAGTGGTCTGGTCTTAAGCCAGCAAAACGGTCCGGGGCTGAAAGTGGTTAAGATTAAACTTTTCAATCAAAACTCTACTAGGATCTGGCCATCTTAAGGTAATTGTTTGAGCTTATTCATTACCCCCTAGACAAAACCATCAAATGTCCCTTGCATTTGGGGGAACCATTAATGGTGACTTTGTTTTTTAGTAAACTGAAGTTGAAATCTAAAGAGACCTTGTAGATAAACCATTCATTTCAACAAAAATCTTCCAATAATATTATATGGGCATTTAAGATATTTTAGGCACCATCATCCTGAATTTGATGCCACAAGCTCCAGCAGATGACCAGCTGTCACTCAAATGGCACATTAAAGTATTCCCCTTTGTTCCTTCCCAAGCAACTACATAAAGGGGTATACAGGGGGGTTAGTGGAGGGGGAGAAGAGCTGGGCCAGCACAGAATGTAATTGAATATTCCCATAAGAGAAGAGGGCTATGACATGCCAGGAGGGGGTGGTTGTCCTAAGGTATTTGCTCTTCCTTGATTTTGATGATGTCCCCAAGCAGCCAAAAGCAAACACATGGTTTTTAACTCTACACTTTTGTTCAAAATTCCACATGCAAACCAGCATCAATTGTGAGCAACACAAATTAGAGGAACTGAATTTATTCTCTCTTGAGAAGAGGAGATTAAGAGGGGATATAATCACCATGTATAAATATATAAGTGGTCATTATAACTTGGTGTTGAGTTATTCACTTTAAGGTCATCATAGAGGACAAGGGAGCATTCATTACATCTGGGAGAAAAGAGATTTATTTTACAAATATGGAAAGGCTTCTTCACAGTAAGAGCTGGGAAAATGTGGACTAGACTTCCTCAAGAGCTAGTTGTGGTCTGGCTAGCTCAGTAGATTGTTTTAAAAAGGTCTGGATTCTTTCCTAAATATACATAACACATCTGGATACTAATATTTATAGGTAAAGTAGATCCGATTGCCTCATGGGGGATCAGGAAGGATTTTTTTTCCACTGCTGGAGAAAATTGGACCATGCCTAATTGTTTTTTTTTTGTCTTCCTCTGGATCAACTGTGGGTATAGGATTGTTTATATAGGATTGTATAAAAACATTTTTTTCCCATCTATTGGTTGAATTGGATGGACTTGTGTCTTTTTTCAACCAGACTAACTATGTAACTATGTGTCGGCTGCACATCATTGCTCAGACCAGGTTTCCTGATAGTGACAACCATGAATCAAGCTTGTGCAATGCTTCTCCTCCAGATAAGCATGTGAAAGAAAGACAACGCAGGCACACCATTGGGAGTACAGCAATTAAAGATTAATCAAGTGGTGAGGAGGTGACATATGGCATCCTCACCACCTGTCAAACACCTCTGAAAAGCAATCCGAGCATACTTAGTTTTTAGGGAAGTGACAGTGCCTGCTGTACTTGTATATGAGCACTTACTTTTTTTCAGCCTGCATCCTCCTGTCAGCACTGAGCATCTGGTGCTAAGACTAATAGTTCTTGCTGCAATAAACAGATTATTATAAAGTTGCTCACTTGGCCACTTCTCCATTCAGGGAAAACTTTGTATTCTTCTCACAGAATGCAAGGAGTTCTGTGATTGGAGGGGGGAAGATCGTGGCATTTATCTGCACCTCTTCCATTTATAGGTTGCCTTACATTCTGTGAAAAGAATACAAGGGTTTTTCTGAATAACGAAGGGGCCAAGCGAGCTGCCTCCTGTGATATATTTACTACAGCCAAAATTACAATAATAATAAAAGTAGCAGCAGCCAGAGTTGGGGTGCACTTCATGAACCACCTCCTGCTCGCCATATAGACAAATTATGGCAGCGGGGTAGCTCTCTCGTTCTGGGACAACGTCATATAATATTGTCCAAATCTCGCCATGCTTGCGAGCCCATGGGAGTATGCAGTGAGGTGATTCGCTGCACGCTGTGTCCCTGGGACACGGCGCATGCCTGATCTTGGTAAAGAGCTCTTTACCCACATAATCAGCTGTGTCCAATCACAGCGGATCACATGTAAACAAGGAAATGCCGGTTATCGGCTTTCCTCTCTCCTCGCATGCTGTCAGCTGATCAGTGGCATTTCCTCACAGGGGAGACCTGCACAGATAATCAGGACACTGATCATCAGTGAAGCCTCAACAGTGCCCAGCGGTGATGCCAGTCAATGCCCATCAGTAATTCCAGTCAGTGCCCAGCAGTGATGCCAGTCAATGTCCATCAGTGATCCCAGTCAGTGCCCATCAGTGATGCCAGTTAGTGCCTGCTTATCAGTGCCGCCAATCAGTGTCCATGGGTGCCGCCTATCCGTGCCGCCTATCAGTGCCCATAAGTGCCGCCTATCAGCGACCATCAGTGCTGCATATTAATGCCTCCTCATCAGAGCCACCTCATTAGTGCCCTTCAGTGCCATCTCATCAGTGCTGCCCCATCAGTGGCCATCAGTGCAGCCTATCAGTACCCATCAGTGCAGCCTCCTCAGTGCACATCAGTGAAAGAGAAAAATTACTTATTTACTACATTTTCTAACAGAAACTAAGAAAACCTTTTTTTTTCAAAGTTTGGGGTATTTTTTTTAGCAAACAATAAAAAAAAAACAGTGGTGAATAAATACCACCAAAAGAAAGCTTTATCTGTCTCAGAAAAAGATAATTTCATATGGGTACAGTGTTGCATGACAGTGCTGAAAGCTGATAATAAGCCTGGGCGGGAAGGGGGTAAAAAGGGGCTCAGTATAGGTGTACGCAGGGGGTGTGCCCAGTGCCCTAATCACTACCTGCAGTGCTAATTTCTCCTACTGCCCAGGCTTTCCCCTGTGTTGACCGCACCCCATAATTCTGCTGGCTTCCCTCCTCCTGGGTGCTGCCGGGGATGTTTCAGAATGGAGAGCAGGGGGAAGGTGCTAGTAAATATGTAATTTACCGCCCCTTCCTTTTCTAAATGAACACAGTGAACACACTCACTTACTGTGTCCATTCATAACCGTAGCATATTAAACTGTGTTTGCTATGCTTCAGTTTATGCTCTGAATGAACAGAAACCCGGTCAGCACAGAGCACTTCCCATTCATTCACTGTTCAGTGCAGCTGAGGCTGCAGAAAAAAGGCATGCGTGTTTGAGCTTTGGGGTGCACACCCTAATGCATTTGGCTGCGCAACACCTATGGTGCCCAGTATTGAAGCGGTTACAAGTATCTCCTTTTCACTGCGCAAAAGAAAACTTTTTTTGGCCTTACTTCAGCTTTAAGTGATTGGGTTTAGATTTATTTTAATTTTGTTTTATGTTTTATATTGTTAGGAAAAAAAGGAAAAGAAGAAAAGAAGGCACAAATTATTCTGAGATGTGTCCAATTATGTGAACGTTCAGTTATATTAAGTATAATACATTGTAATAAGTAATAAGGATGCTGTTTTTGCTTAATGATAACGCTGTCCTATATAGGGAGGAAATATGTAAAAAGTGACACTGTGTATAGATAATTTTTGTACTTAAGGTCTCTGAAAAGATATAGTGAAGAGTATCTCAGTAGTGCTTTATAGAGCAGGCAGAAGTAATACCTTGACATCTTCTAACCATTTCATTCTCTCCCTCCTCCTCCATCTAAAGAGAGCCCATTAAAGTGGATTTCATTGCATTCTAATGCTGCTATTACTGCAATAAAACCATCAATCTCTAACCTAGGAGAACAGCCCAAGCAGCATTTTAAGACTCTCACAGCTGCCTAATCTTTACAGATCAAATTAAAAAGAGAGGCTTTATCAGAGCCCGGCCATAACATCATAACACAGTTATTTTGAGTGAAATCAGATTCCGAGTATTGAGCTTGAGTACTTAAGTCCTAGAAACATTAGAAGGATACAGAGGACAACACAGGAAAAATGCAGAGCTATGAACTTTAAATTTCAGCTCCCATTTTTGCATTAAACATCTGCTCCTTTATTGCACAGCTGTATTGTCTGCAGCTTTAAAACTTTGACTTTGTGTGTATTGATCACGGCACATTTAGATTGATATACTAAAGCATTAAGCTGACCATACACCAGTAGAATTTTGTTTGAAGATTTTCGTTTTTGAAACGTTCGTCTGATTATCTAATGGTTAGTGGGGAAAAATAGATGTTCATTTTCAACTGTAGTGATGAGAAAATTCAAAGGAACAGGATGGAATTTTTTTTCGCACACAAAATTCTAATTGTGAATGTGGTTTTTGTTCAGCAAAAATCATATCTATTGCAATACATATCTTAGGTACAAAATGAAACTGTTTATTAATTCTGGGATGCTATTCAAGGAGTTGAAATGTAACCACTTCCCAATGGCGCTATAGCCAAAAGAGGGCTACAGCACGGTCATCCAGTTCTGCGAGGGCGTCCATGGAGGTCTTTCCAGAAGCATGTCACCCATGCACCCCCTGGAGAGCACATCCAGCGCCCAATGTGATCACTGTGTCCCATAGATAAAGCTGATCACAGATCACAGTAAAAGTCCAATCACAGCGGCCCTTTACTATGTGATCAGCTGTGCCCAATCACAGCTGATCACATGTAAACAAACATGCCGGTTATCGACAGTAAGAGCTGTGAAAATGTGGAATAGACTCCCTTCAGAGGTAGTGCTAGCAAGCTCAGTAGATTCTCACTGGATTCTTTCCTAAAGGTACATATAACTGAATACTAGCATTTATAGGTAAAGTTGATCAAGGGAATATCTGATTGCCTTTTGGTGGGTCAGGAAGCAATTTTTTCCCCTGCTGTAGCAAAGTGCAGCATGTCTTGCTGGGGATTTTCACCTTCCTCTGGATCAACTGTAGGTGAAGGATTGTGTATATGGGATTGTATGAGTTGTTGTTTTTCTTTGTGTTGAACTAGATGGACTGTCTTTTTTCAACCTGACTAACTATGTATCTATGTAACATCAGTGCCACCTATCAGTGCCCATCAGTGCTGCCTATTAGCACCCATCAGTGCCTCATATCAGTGCAGCCTCATCAGTGTCTATCAGTGTCCATCAGTGCAGCCTATTAGTGCCCAATGCCCATCAGTATCTTTTCATCAGTGCAGCCTATCAGTGCCCAACACTGCCTCCTCATCAGTGCCTCCTAATCAGTACAGCCTTTCAGTGTCCATCAGTGCCTCCTCATCATTGCCCATCAGTATAGCCTATCAGTGCCCATCATTGCCTCCTTATTAGTGCCCATCAGTGCCTCCTCATCTGTGCAGCCCATCAGTGCAGCCTCATCAGCGCACATCAGTTAAGAAGAAAAATTACTTATTTGCTAAATTTTATAACAGACTAAGAAAAACGTTGCTTTCTTTCAAAATTTTCACTATTTTTTCATTTTAGTTTAGCAAAAAATAAAAAAAACCTATAGGTGATTAAATACCACCAAAAGAAAGTTCTATCTGTCTAAAAAAAAAAAATTATGAAAATTTCATGGATACAGTGTTGCATTGTTATTTAAAGTACAGCAGAACTGAAAGCTGAAAATTGACCTAGGCTGGAAGGGGATGAAAGTGTCCATTATTGGAGTAGTTAAAGGACTTTTTAACAAAATATATTGACTTAATGATGGCAAGATTGAATGATATGATGAACAATTTTTTTAATTTCCGTATAAATATTTAAAGGAAATTCTACTGGTTTATGGCCAGTTTTATTCACTACTCACTTTGCAAAATGAATGCACACTTAATTTAGTAAATACAGTGAAGAAGTGATCACTTTTAAAAAAAAAAACATTCGCTTGCAAGGAAAATAAAAAAATAGCATTTTTGTTCACACAGTTTGATGTTTACAGTGTTCCAAAGTTGGTTTTGCCTGGATCAACTGCTTAACCACTTCAGCCCAGGACCATTTGGCTGCCCAAAGACCAGAGCGTTTTTTGCGATTCAGAACTGCGTCGATTTAACTGACGATTGCGTGTTCGTGCATGATGGCTCCCAAACAAAAATTGATGTCTTTTTTTCCCCATAAATAGAGCTTTCTTTTGGTGGTACTTGATCACCTCTGTGGTTTTTATTTTTTGCGCTATAAACAAAAAAAGAGCGACAATTTTGAAAAAAATTCAATATACAGTATTTTACTTTTTGCTATAATAAATATCCCCCAAAAAATATATAAAAAAACTTTTTTTTCCCTCAGTTTAGGCCCATACATATTCTTCCACATATTTTTGGTAAAGAAAAAAAATCACAATAAGTGATTAGTGATTGGTTTGCGCAAAAGTTATAGTTATAGGGATATTTCATGGCATTTTTATTAATATTTTTTTTTTATGTGTATTGGTGGCAATCTACAATTTTTATTGTGATTGCGACATTATGGCGGACACATCGGACACTTTTGGCACTATTTTGGGACCATTCACATTTATACAGCAATTAGTGCGATTAAAAATGCACTGATTACTGTGTAAATGCGACTGGCAGTGAAGGGGTTAACCGCTAGGGGCGCTGTATGGGGTTAAGTGCGTCCTAGTGAGTGATTCTAACTGTGGGGTGGATGGGTTACGTGTGACACGACACTGATCACCGCTCCCAATTACAGGGAGCAGTGATCAGTTTCAGTAGACAGAATGGAGAAATGCTTGTTTAAATTAGCATTTTCCCATTCTTCCTCTCCGTGAGACGATCGCGGGTATCCCGCATACATCGAGTCTGCGGGACCCACGATCACATTCACGGAGCATGCGGCAGGGTCACGCGCGCGACTACATGGTGGCAAATTTAAAGGGACGAACCCTCAGATGGCGCAGTCCATGTGACCAGAACACAGACTATGCAAAAGGGAGGAAAGGAATCCTACAAAGAAGGTCGCCTAGCAGAACACCATGGTTGAATAAGATACATTTATTATAGAAAATGCACCATCATAATTCCAGAAGAAATATTATTGAAATCCAAGTGAAAAAATCTTCCACAATTCCCTATTGACTAAGCTAAGGGAACATTGACTTTACTTTGGGAACAGTCTCTAACCCATTAATAAATCAACTTGTGTTTGTGTAGATGCCACCAAATGTGATACCCTGCAATGCTATCCTCTGTTATGTTTCAGTGATATTGGAGGGCATACATGTACTGTACATAAGAGATTTCCTAATGTAATAATGTGGTCCCATTATAAACTATGGAGTAGGGTTTTAGACTCGCAATGGACTGACGCTCATTTTCTGAAGGATACCACAGGGCCCTGGCCAGGTTGAAGTCAATATAAAGACCTGTTCTGGTCTCAAATCTTTTCCTTTTTTTTTACGTGTCCATGTTATATGAGGCAATTAGAAGCAACTGAAGAATAGGTTATAGGATTTCATTGTCAGTCCTGTTTCAAAGCAAACACAGCAATAATAACACATTGGGGTTGATTTACTAAAGGCAAATCAATTTTGCACTGCAAGTGCACTTTGAAGTGCAGTCGCTGTAGATTTGAGGGGAAAATCTGAAATGCGGGGAAGCTCTGCTGATTTTATCTAATTATGTACACACAAAAATGCTGTTTTTATATTCCTTGCATGTCCCCCTCAAATCTACAGCGACTGCACTTCCATGGGAACTTGTAGTGCACAGTGGATTTGCCTGTAGTAAATAACCCCAAATACATTATATTTTAATATTTCAATGCTTCTGCCTAAAAACTATAATGATGCATGAATTTGGGGTGGTCATGTCTACACACTACATACTGTACATAGGTTGTGCTTCCTGTTTGCACTACATGCAGTAGTGAATTTAGGTTTTGTGCTGCCCTAGGCCTGACTAAACTTGTGTACTCCCTAATTTAAATATGACCCACCTCTACCTGTCAAGGTCACACCCCTTGTTGTTTAAGACCTGCCCTTAAATTTTCGAGTGGGGACTCTAGTTCTAAGGGCTGGTTGGGGGGAATGGATTCCCTTAATTTGCATAGATTTCTTCTCACTTCCTGTTCAGCTATGAGGCAGGAAGTGAAGGGAAATCTCTGCAATGGGACAGGGATGGTAAAACATATAAACTGACAGGGGCTATAACCCTCCCTTACTCTATCCAAAGTGAAAAAAAAGTGTTGCCTATAGATCTACTTTAACCACTTCAGCCCCTGAAGATTTTACCCCCTTCCTGACCAGAGCACTTTTTGCGATTCGGCACTGTGTCGCTTTAACTGACAATTGCGCGGTCGTGCAACGTGGTTCACAAACAAAATCGATGTCCTTTTTTTCCCACAAATAGAGCTTTCTTTTGGTGGTATTTGATCACCCATGCAGTTTTTATTTTTTGCGTTATAAACAAAAATGAGTGGCAATTTTGAAAAAAACGCATTATTTTTTACATTTTGCTATAATAAATATCCCCCAAAAATATATATAAAAAAACTATGTTTTTCCTCAGTTTAGGCCAATACGTATTCTTCTACATATTTTTGGTAAAAAAAATTGCAATAAGCGATTATTGATTGGTTTGCACAAACGTTATAGCGTTTCCAAAATAGGGGATAGTTTTATGGCATTTTTATTAATATATATATATATTTTATTTTCTTAAATGACGGCGATCAGTGATTTTTTTTTTTTCAATTAAAGTTTTTTTATTAGAATATACAACAACAAAATCAGAAACATTGCATGCCGAGGGCACAGCAGCAGGGTGGGCATACAAAATAGAAATGTCAAATGTGGAAACCACTGTGCCCAGTTAAAGAGAAAAAATCAGCAATCACTGGCACATCAGGCCCTACCGAAACAATAGGCAGGGAACACCGAGTACCAACTTGTAGCTCACGGCGTTAGTAACAAACAGAAGTAACAAGAGAAGAAGAAGAAAAGAATGGGAAAGTAGAAGAGAGAGAAGAAAAGGGAGGGGGAAGAGGAGAGGGGGAGGGGAAGAGAACAGAAGGGTAGGTAGAGTAGCATCTCGGCTTCCAGGGCAGCTCACCTTGTGTCCTCCCGAAGATGCCAGCGCTCCCAGACCACACCGTGCTCGTCCAGCTTGTCCCTCACCCTAGCCGTCAACTTTTCCATCAGTTCAACATCCTTAATTCTGGCGTACAGGTCCTCTTGGGATGGGGGTGTATTTTTTTTCCAATTTAGCGCTATCAGACAGCGGGCAGCTGTGAGTATGTGCCGGAGTAACTTCCTGGACGGCTTGGCCATCGTCGGGTACGATAAGCCAAGCAGGAAAAATTGTGGTGTAAAGGGTATAGGTGCGTCAAAGAGGCGGGTCAATAAGTGTCGGACCAAAGTCCAATAGGAAGCTATTAGGGGGCACGTCCAGTAGATATGGAAGAGAGAGCCCCTGTCGTGCTGGCATCGCCAACAACGGTCGGAGGTCGAGGGGTATATTTTATGGAGGAGGTCCGGGGTCTGATACCAAAAATAGAGGATCTTATAAGAGTTTTCTTTATAGAGAGTGCACATCGAGCTTCTGGCTGCCTGCCTCCAGACTGTCTGCCACGCCTCCATCGGAAGTACCTCCCCAAGCTCTCTCTCCCATCTCAACATGTATGTGTGTTTGCCCTTCGTGTCCATTGGGATTGCATTGAGAAGTTGGTATATGTCAGATATGAGACCCCTACGGTTACGTCCCTCGAGCACTATCCGTTCAAACAAAGTCGGAGGGAAGAATTGCAGGGTAGAGGCTATAGTCTGGGTAAAGTGTCTGATCTGGAGGTAACTAAAGAGGGTTCGGCTTGGTAGGTCAAATTTGGTCTGGAGCTCCGGGAACGGCAGCAGCCTGCGGGTTACAGGATGAACCAAGTGGCCAAAGTGGAACAGATTTCTAGAGGCCCAGGGCCAGGACATCTGGTGAATGAGGCTGACTGGGATCTCGGGATTGTAGAGAAACGAGTTCATGACCGAACATTTAGATTGCAGTAGCCCAGAGCTAGACAACCTGCGCCAGAGCTGCCGAAGGTGGGACATCGGACCCAACAATCGGTCGGGAGGCACCGTCACCTGCATGTTCCATAAAAGACTGTTGGGGTGAATTGGGGCCAACCATATTTTCTCAATTTGTGACCATTTATTGTAGGACCACTGCGGGAACCACGCAAGGATCCCCGTAATTGGGATGCCTGATAGTATTTCACTAGATTCGGGAATGCCAAGCCCCCGTCAGCCCGGGACGCGGTCATAACGGAGCTTGGTATTTTATGTTTCCGATGGTTCCATACGTAGCTCAACGTGTCCCCTTGAAGTTTCCGCAAGTGGGCATAGGGGACGTGGATGGGTAGAGTTTGAAAGAGATAGAGGAGCTTCGGCAAGATAACCATCTTAATAGATGCGATCCTGCCCAGTAGAGAATCTGGTGGGGCCTCCATTTTTGGAGAAGGGCTCTTATCGAACTGTACAGGGGCGGGAAGTTGGCGTGGTATAAAGTACTATAGGAGGGAGTAATATAGACCCCTAAGTATTTAATGGAGGCGGCTTCCCATCTGTAAGGGAAGGTGGACTGCAGGTGATCAACCTCCGCTGCCGGAATATTCGGGGGGAGGGCTGCGGATTTTGTTGCATTTATCTTGTACCCTGATAGTGCTCCATATGCAGCCAACTCCGCGTGAAGGTTGGGCAGGGAGATCCTAGGGTGGGTCAATGTCAGAATGACATCGTCCGCAAACAGTGACACCGTAAATTCCTCGCCTCTCACCGACACCCCCCTAATATCCGGGTTGCCCCTAATGGCCGCCACCAGCGGCTCCACACACAGTGCAAAAAGCAAAGGAGAAAGGGGGCATCCCTGGCGGGTACCATTAGTCACCCGGAATACGGGTGAAGTAGCAAAGGGGGTTTTAACTTGAGATGTAGGAGCTGTATAGAGATTAATTACCGCCTGCAGGAAGGGTCCCGTGAAGCCCAGGTGCCGCAGTGTGGCTATCATAAAAGGCCAGCTCAGGCGATCGAACGCCTTCTCGGCATCGAGACTCAGGAGTACCGATTCCATGCCTTCCCTATTGGCTACATCAATTAAGTCAATGACTTTCCGAGTATTGTCTCCCGCCTGACGCAAAGGGACAAAACCCACCTGGTCCTTATGAATTAAAGCGGGGAGGAGTGCATTCAATCTATTCGAGAGGATCTTAGTGAATATTTTCAAGTCAGACTCAAGCAAGGCGATGGGTCTGTAGCTGGCGCATAGCGCTGGGTCTTTGTCCGGCTTCGGGATCAGGGATATAAAGGATCTCTGCATGTCGGTAGGGACCGGAGTTTGGTGGAGAAAGGCATTGTATAGTTTAGTCATGTGGGGGCTAAGTAGGGGAAGGAAGGCCTTGTAGTATTCATACGGTAGTCCGTTCGGACCGAGGGACTTATGGGCGGGCAAGCCTTTCACCGTCTCCTCCAGTTCCTCCGCCGTAATAGAGGCATTAAGACCTAGCAAGTCTTCCGTCCGCAGTCGGGGAAATTTCACGCGCTCTAGGTAACGAGTAATACGGTCCGTCAGATCAGGTGACGGGGGATTGTGCGGTATCTCAGCTTTATTATAGAGATCCGTGTAATAGTCAGAGAAAGCGTTTGCAATTTCCTGGGGATGGGTCAAAAGAACACCTCGCCTGTCCTTAATCTGATGGGGCGCAGACATATGCGTTCGTTCTGCCAGTTTACCGGCCAGGAGTGACTGTGCCTTGTTGCCCTTGTCGTAGTACACCTGTTTCAGGCGGACCAGGGCTTTTTCTACCTGGCCCATGGCTAAGTCCCGAAGGGTTGCCCGTACACGAACGATCCGTCGGAGGAGTGGGATAGAGGGGGAGTCTTGGAGTTTCGCCTCCAAGGACTTTAGTTTTGTGGTAGCCATCTGTTCGACTGCCCTGGCATCCTTCTTCATAGCCAAAGAAA